>NW_011888839.1:295881-330442 GCF_000151845.1 Pteropus vampyrus
GTTCTGTTAGCTGTCTCGAAATTTTAAATTAATATTCATAGTTTTTCACACTAGTTTTCACACACCAAAAAACCTTGGAAAATAGATTAATTCTTCATGTGGTGATTTGTTAATTCCCTATAAAACATTTTAATAATAGGGTAATGTGGATATAGTTCTTAAACTTTAAAGTGCTATACAGAGATTATTATCAATTATTGTTGATAATTTTATCACCTGCACCTTTTCAGTCAATTCTTTAGAGAATTTACTCTCTATTTTAAATTATTTTTATTTTTTATTTAAAAATTTAAAAATTATAATGAAAATAACTTTTTTTAATAATTATGTGAAAAATTTGTGCCACCTGAGAAAAAATTGAGGCAATGCAAGAAAGTATAGGAAGAAATGGACATCATTAATCCTACCATTCTGATGCTTACCCCTTTAGATAGCCTCATGCATGAATATCCATAGCGTTAAATGGTATTTTTATCATATCCTCTTTCTCTCACTGACCTCCCCCAGGAAACCATTTGTCAGCCCCTGATGACCAGAATTCAGTCTTGTGTATATCCTTTCATATCTTTCTCCAAGCTCGTATTTACTGTCTGGACCTTTATAGTGCATATATGTATATGCGCGCACAAACGCGCACGCACGTGTACTTTTCTCATTCTTTTTTATTAAATCTGATCATATTATATATGTTTCCTGCATCTAGTTTGTCTCAGTTGATATTACACATTTATAATACTTCCCAAATTACAACTCTAGTTGTAACTCGTGTTTAATAGACTGGTATTTCAACTCAGTTTTTTCAACTAGTGGTAGATTTTAGCCTGTTCTGCTCTGAGGTCTGTGAGCATCTGCAGAAGATATATGCTGCATTAAACTCCATGTCTAAAACCTCTAGTAGGAAAACCATATTTTATAGTAGGATATATCAAATCAAAGATACTGATTTTATGGTAGCAAGTGGTAAGGAAGCATTTGTGTCACAGACTGGATGAGAGATGCTTCCTAGGAGAAGAGGAAACGCTAAGCCAGTGGCCATGATTGGGTTTAGAATCCAAATTTATACTACTCACATGTTTTTGGGTTCCCAGCTTGAGAAATGAGCAAAAAATTGGCCTTGGGTTGTTGACAGACGACAGTCTGGGGGAATTGGTAGGAGAATAAACAAAACTGCCCTGGAGGAAGGGAAATGATCGAGTATTTATCATCTGGTTCTTGTATAAGTTTTTATCATCCAGCTCTTGTATGAACTGTATCTTAGAGTAATTAAGTATTAAGAACTCAATAATAAATGAAGAAACGAAGCACGGATGATAGAATTAGACTAGGGGTTGGCAAAGTTTTTCTGTAAAGGTCTAGTTAGTAAATATTTTAGGTGTTGCAGGCTGTATATTCTCTGTAGCAACTACTGAACTCACAAACAGGCGTGGTTGTGTTCCAATAAAACTTTAAAAGTAGGCAGTGGACCATAGTTTGTTGATCCCTGAATTAGGCTACTAGTATAGATTCTTCCTGGAATTTAAGTCCTAAATAATAGCCTCTGTACTGAATAGAAACATTATATGGTGGTGGATATGTCTTAAGGATATGTGGATTTTCTTGGTGTTCCACTTAGTTACAGATCCGATGAACAGTATCACTGACAATAATGAATAAACTAATATTGGTCTTTTGAAGTTTTAATATTAGAAAATAATGTAAAATTTCAACCTCATAACATTATGTCATGTCTGATTACTATTAGAAGTGAAAATTTAAACTGAAATATTTTTGACTTTATAATGCGTTTACATATGTTAAGTCATTGCATTTATAAATTTAAGTACTCTGTACTCTATATTCAAGACAGATGTGAGATATTTCAGAAGGTAACTTCTGAAGTATTTAGTAATTGCTAAATTGGCACACATTCATCATTTACTGATTACTTAGCTTCTTGTCCCCTCTCATTGCCCCTCCTCCATTGTCACCAGTTTTAAAACTTACTGGTAATACATTTTCAAAGATTACTTTGCTTATCTGAAAGATAAATACAGGTTGACAGACCTAATGTTTTTCTTCTCACTACCTCTAGGAAGTATTTGAAAAGGAGCAGTCCATTTGTGTTGCAGAAGAACAGCTGGCAGAAGATGGGGTAAAACTCAAGTTTTATTACCTCTCTTTCTTGATGATAGAAATGTTCTGTTTAGTTCTCTGACTGATTTATTTATGTTGTTACGGGAGAATAATTCAGTTTATGAAAACATTTAGTTTAGCCATTTCCATCTAAAAATTACTGTGACTCCTGAATGAAACTATTGCTGTAACTTCTGAGTGTGTATATGTGTTGTGATTTACAGCTGGGTGATATTAACAAGAACAGGACAAAAGGAGGATGGCAACAGAAGAGTAAAGGACCCAAGAAAACTGCTAAATCAAAAAAAAAGAAACCTGTAAAAAAAAAACCTACCCCAGTGCCCTTACCACAATCAAAGCAACAGAAACAAAAGCAGGCAAATGGAGTCATTGGGAGTGTAAGTTTACTGTTCTTATTATATAGTTATCTTTATCGAGATGTAGCGTGCACTAAAATGTTCAAATCTTATGTACACAGCTTCTGAGGTTGTACATATGTATTGTACCTGTGGTGCCGAGATCAAGATAAAAAGCCCTACCAGCACCCTAGAGGCTGCTTTGTGTCCCTTTTCAGTCAGTGACTCCTCTCTCCACCTCCACTCCTTTTTTTTATTAATTTGTTTTGCCTATCCTTAAATTTCATATAAATGAAATTATGTTTCATTCAACATCATGTCTGTGACATTCATCTTTATTGTACATAGCAATCCATTTGTGTGTGTGTGTGTGTGTGTGTGTGTGAGTGATCCCACTGTATGACCACAGTTTACCTGTTTTGTGGTTGGTGAACATTTGGGTTGTTTCTAGTTTTTTGCCTATTTTGAATAAAGATGCTGTGCTTATTCTCATGTGTGTCATTCTGTGGACATTCATTTTTCTTAGGTATGAACCTAGCAGTGAATTGCTGGGTAATAAAATAGGTGTATTTTTAACTCGTTGAAAGAGCCCGTTTTCCATAGTTGTACCATTTTATGTTCCTACTGGCAAAATATGAGTCCAGTTGATCCATATCCTCACCAATACTTGGTTTTACCAGTCTTTTTATTTTAGTCACTGTGATGGATCTGTTGTATCTCTGTGTGGTTTTTATTTGTATTTACCTGATAACTAATACTGGACACCTTTTTATATGCTTACTGGTCATTTGGGTATCCTCTTTTTTTTTTACTGGGGATGTTTGTTTTCTTATGGATTTGTAGGATTCCTTTATGTATTCTGGATATGAGTCATTTTTACTCTTAATGGTAGCTTTAGATGGTTCTTAATTTTAATGAAGTCTGTTTTATCAATTTTTATATGGTTTGTGCTTTTGTGTCCTGTTTAAGACATCCCTGCCTATTCCAAGAACATAAAGACAAGATAGTTTTCTGTTTTCTTATAGCAGTATTATCGTTTTACTTGTTATATTTACCACCACGATACATCTTGAATTAATTTTTGTGAGTAGTGTGAGATAGGAATTATGGGCCACTTATTCTGGCATCATTTATTGAAAAGATCTTCCTTTCCTCTGAAGTGCAGTGGTGATTTGTTATAAAACAAGTGACTATAACTGTATATCGCAGATCTGTTTATGGACTCTACTCCATTTCATTGGTTATTTTATTCTTTTGCCAATACCACACTGTCTTAATTATGGTGACTTTATGTTATGTATTGAAATATGGTAGTATAGTTCTCAAACTCTTATTTCACGTCTTCAAAGTTGTCTTGACTATGTTAGATCCGTTGCATTTCTAGCTAATTTTTGGAATAAGCTTGACAATTTCCACCAAAAAAAGCTGCTGGAATTTAGACTGGTATTGCATTGAATCTATGGTTCAATATGGGGGGAATTCATATGTTACCAATGCTGAGTCTTTTTATTCATAATCATGGTTTATCTTTATTAATTGTATCTTCCTTAATTTTTCTAAGCAGTTTTTTGTAATTTCCAGTGGCAGAGGCATGGCACATCTTTCATTAGATTTACTCCTGTGTATTTGATGCTTTCTAGTGCTATTGCAAATAACATTAAAATAATTTATTCTGCAATGTTTATTGCTGGTGTATAGAAATACGGTTACTTTCTAAATATTGATCTTGTATCAAGGAGTCTTAATGAATTGACAGTAACTAACCATTTGTGCAAATGTTAAATAGACTTTCTACATACACGATTATGCCATCTGGGAATAAAGACAGTTTTATTATTATTTTTTAATCTTTCTGCTCTTTCTTCTTCTGCCTTACTATACTGGCTAGAACTTTCTGTGTAATGTTGATTAGGAGTGAAGATGGTGGTCACCCTTGTCTTGTTGATCTCAGGGAGAAAGCAAACATTATTTCACTATTCAGTATGATGTTAGTTAGCTATAGGGTTTTTGTGGATAGTCTTTATCAGGTTAAGGAAGTGTTTCCTTCTAATGTTGAGAATTTTTATCATGAACAGGTACTGAATTTTATTAAATACTTTTCCTCTATCTGTTAAGATGATTGTATGATTTTTATTCTTTCTGTTAATGTGAATTATATTGATAAATTAAAATTTTTTAAACAATCATTGCATTCCTGGAATAAATCTCATTTGGTCGTAATGTAGTATTCTTTTTTATACTTATTTGGATTTGATAATATTTTGTTTAGGATTCCTGCGTTTGTGTTTATGAGAGATTATTGGTTTGTCATTCTCTCTTCTGTAATGTCCTTGCCATGTTTTATATTGAGTTCATGCTGGCCTCATTAAACAAGTTAGGAAATAGTCTCTCTTTCTCCTGGAAGAATGTATATAAGATTGAGTTTGTTTCTTATTTGGAAAAACTATCTAGAGAAGCCATCTGGGCTTAGAGTTTTAAAAAGGAGTTTAGTTATAGAGTTCTTTTTAACATATTTTTTTCTTATACCAGTTTTCATAATTGTGTTTTTCAAAGAATTTGCCCATTTCCTCTTGAGTTACCAAATTTATTGACATAAAGCTATTCGTAATATCCTTTATTTTAATGTCTTTTAGATTTGTAGTTATGTCTCTTTTATTTCTAGTATTGCTAATTTGTATTCTGTCTCTTTTTTTCCTTGGGTCTGTCAGTCTTGCCTAATAACATTTATCAATTTTATTAATCTTTTCAAAGAACCAGTTTTTGTTTGGATTTCCCTTTGGTATATCTGCTTTTTCTTTCATTGATTTCTGGTCTTTGCATTTAATTTGCTGTTCTTTTTCTTGCATCTTGAAATGAACTAGTAAGTATACTGTCTGAGATATTGGCTTTCCTTACTGCATTGTACTCTGTCAGTTATGGAAGATAAACTATGAAGAATGACTAAAATAACTAACATTAGACAAATAAGCCAAATGTTAAAGTCTTTAGTCTGACTTCCACATATTTATAAATAAGAATGTTTATAATTCTTTAAAATTCTATATGAAAAGTGAAATTATAATCTTGAGCCAGATTAAATATGGCAATAAGTTACCTTCAGGAACTCAATAACATATTCACTGAGATACTTAGAACTTTTTTGTTTACTTTTTCCTTTTAGGAAACTGCAGTAAAGGAAGATGAAGAAGAAGTTTCTGACAAAGGCAGTGATTCGGAAGAAGAAGAAACCAATAGAGACTCCCAAAGTGAAAAAGAAGATGGTAGTGACAGAGACTCTGATAGAGAGCAAGATGAAAAGCAAAACAAAGATGATGAAGCAGTAAGACTTATAGGTTCAAATAATTGGAATTATACTTCTGATGATAGTTTTGGGTTTTATTATTGTTTATTTGTTTGCTTGTCAGTTTACTACCAGTATATTTTATAATCTTGTATTGCTTTTTAAGAATATTTTCAAGGGATAGTGGTCAGAATTATAAAGAAAAATAGTTCCTAACAAGGATTGGAAATCCTAATTTTCTTAAATCTTAAATTGCTAGGTGAATGAAGGCCTAGGTCTGAGGTGAAGTCAGTTTGGTGTCTTAAGGCAATTTTCAGTGTTGGAGATGACCCTGGAAATATGAGTAAGGAAAGGTGGGTTATGCAATAGGTAGCAGTTACTTGGAAGAGTCTCAGAAATTCCATGTAATGTTTAGGGGTAAGGAAACATTACTGTGAATAAGAATGTCAAAAGGTTGGTTAAGGGAAGAGCTGACATTTACAAAATGCCACCTTGTTTCAAGAGGTATATAATACATTAAGTAAAGGGGATCTCTAAGTAATTAAGACTGTGAGGTTATAAAGAATAGGGAAAAAAAAATCTCATGGCATGGAATTAAGTTGCAGATGATTTATGGGAGGGTTGCAGAAAAGACTATTTGGTGGCCAATAATGGTTGGTAGAAAGAAGTTCCCAGCCAGATGAACTATAAACTGATCAGCAGTTTATGTTTGTGTTGTTCTTTTTGACTGGGCCATTGATCTAAAATAATCCTTGTGGTTTAAGAGAGAAAAAGAGATTTCCTAAATAACAACCTCTGAGGCAAAAGTAGAGGCCAAAAAGAGGAAAAGGTAAAGGACAAAGGATTAAAGTAAAGGAAATAATGTACCTGTCCTTGGTAGTGGTGGGGAAAAAATAACAATGGCTGTTTTTAGCAGTTACTGGCCTTTGCCTATTTTTGTATTTTGAGAATTAAGTGGATAGCTAGAAAACTAAAACCTATCGAAGAAATTATCCCCCAGCCTTGCTTTGAGAAAGAGCTGACATATTCCTTTCTGAGTCTGTTAGGATTAGTAGAGATGACTCTTAGAGTTTTGACAGACTAGTTTTTTTCACATGACGAAAAATACATTCATCTAGTTGACAAATAATTATACAAGTAACAAATAATTACTCACTATCTGTCACATTGCAGGTGCTGTGTTAGATGACAGAAATGCAAAGCCCAATGTGAAACAGGGTCTGCCCTTGAATGATAGTAGGCTGGTGGGGAAGGCAGATAAATAAACACTTTAGTACAAAAGAGATGATGTACATTTTGTACAAGGTGCAGTGATAGCACAGAGGAGGGAGTGATCAACTCAGTCCTGAGGCAGAGGGAAATTTGTGGTACTCAGGAGCTCACACTTTAGGCTTTAGCTGCTCCTGAAAGAAGAATGAGAAGGAATTTGCCAGAAAGAGAAAAAGGAAAATCCAAACAGGGTTTAGGAAGAGTGAAATAGCTCAGTGAGTTCAGAGAAGTCCAGGTAGTTTGAAATGACTAGAATAAAAAGTGCAAGGAGGAAGGCAGTGACAGGAGACTGGAGAGATAGGCCCAGGTAGATCACGAACGGCCATGTAGTCATGCTGAAGAGATTAGATTTGATTTAGGAAAAGAAGCATTGTAAATTTTGAGCAGGGAAATGATCAGATTTGTGGGACTGAGCTCAGTAGTAGTTAGCATTGTCAGGATTAATAGCTAGAAGAAGATGGAAACTCCTCAAAATGATTGAAAACATACTTGATTTCAAATGTTTAATATTTATTTTACTAGGAGTGGCAAGAATTACAACAAAGTATACAGCGAAAGGAGAGAGCTCTACTGGAAACCAAATCAAAGATAACACATCCTGTTTATAGTCTTTACTTTCCTGAGGTGAGTTACACGCAGCCTAGTGTTTTCCTTACTCCATTCACTTTCTCTTCAGATATTTCTCAGTTGCCATTTATCACTTTGTGGTGTGTACTGGCTCAGATGTGCTAAACGTGATCTATTCTTGATAGGCCACATTTTTGAAGGATATATTTCAACATGAATTATGTTTAGAGAATGTGTTATTTAAAAATGGGATTGTTAACTCTTTAAGAATTTCTGTGGTTTCCTGTGCTTCTATCTTTTCTGTGCCTAGATTTCTAAGGGTTGTGCTTTGTGATGATTTTTCATTAGCAGTTCAGGCAGTCTTAATCATTCAAATGCATGTTTTGGCTATTGCTATGTGAATCTCTCACTTCTGTCAAGTATTAAATAGGATGAAAAGTTCTTAGTTTTCTCTGAGGGTCCTGTACTGGCCACCCGGAGCCACTAGACTTGCTTTGGTCCCAGTAATTTCTCTAGTCCATGGGAGTCGTGGGACCAGTTAAGTTTACTAAGAGCTGAGCCATGGCTGAACCCCTAGCTGAACCCCTAGCTCAGGATAGATCATTGCAATGCTGTTTGTTCCCTTATCCTGTTTACTTTGTGATTGTGACCTGCTCAGCTTTTGATCTCTTTAATAGGCTCTGTTGTTTGTCTTTCAAATGAATTTGGGATTTGCTTGACATTTCACTTTTGTAGATGGTTCCCTCTGTGGCTAGAGGTCAGGAGCTGGTTGCCTCTTAGTTCAGGGAAGCTGTTCCACAGACTGCCTCACAGCTTTGCTACAGAACCTTCTGCTCACCACTCATGTTTGGCAGGTGATTTCATGTATAAATCTGCTCTCTGCTCTAGAATGTCAATCTAGAGTTGCTGGGGGGTGTTGAAGGCAAATTTCTAAGTAATTTGGCTTTCTTAATAAATGAGTGGCTATGCACAGACTGTTGTTTTGACTTGGAGAGAAGTCATTCCAGGATTCCATCTTAATGCACATGCTGATCTTCTGGCATGTCCTGAGCATTAGCCCATCTGTTAGGGGCATTTTGCCCACTGCGCTGGTAGTCTGCCAATGCCGATGCTCCTGAAATCAAGTGAATAAATCTTACTCATTGATTGTTTTTTAAAAGTGTCATGGGATTCTATAAGCTGCATAATTTTTATCCTTATAACAGTTTCATTTTAGATTATGCTTAGTTAATAGGCAAAATAGTCATTTATTTTCTTAGAACATTTTAGCAGTAAAAATACCTCTTTCTAATTTAGTCTGCATCTGTATAGTAAACATCTCAAAGTACCATTTATCAGATAAAATTTATTTAGGATTTTCTTAATATCTACCTGTCTACCTTCCCATGTACCTCCCATGTACCTATCACACTACCCACTTAAATTTCTTAAACATTTATGTTAATAATTGGCTTAAATGTTATCGAAACTCAGATATTATATGTAATATGTTAAGAATGGTTGGGAAAATCACACATAACAGAAAAACAGTTTTGTTCAAAATGAAAATAACTCAGGGTAGAACATCTTTTCCACTTTTACCATGTGCATCAAAGAGTCTAGGTACAGGTGCCATGCCATGGATTGATACTCACTAGCTTCTTCATAAATATTCTTGGGAGAGGGGTGGGAAAGGCATTCTCCAAGTGGAGAGGGAAAGGAGAAATGTATATTTCTTGAACATAACCCTGAGCTTATATTACATGCATGTTCTGGTAATGATATTTATGACAATGAAATGTCAGCATCACTTAAATAATAGGGTGTTTACCTCATTTCATTAATAATCATAATTTATTTATTGTACTTTATATGCTAGACGTTCTAACACATTTTACTTGCATTATCTCAGTTCATCTTTACTACACGCCCGAGGTAGGCACTTATCATTTAACAGAGAAGAAAAGTGAGGGTTAGAGAAGTAAAATAATCCAGATCTGTGTGGCTTTAAACCAGCATCGGCAAACTGCAGCCTGCAGACAGATCTGCCTCTCTGCCCGTTCTTGTGAATAAAGTTTTATTATAAATCAAGTTTTTGTGGAACACAGCCATGACAGTGGCAGAGTTGAGTAGCTGCAGTAGACCCTGAGGCCCACAAAGCCCAGGTATTAATACTCCGCTTTGAGTTCATTATGTGTTTACCTATTTCGTGTGTGCAAAACACATGTAGACACACACACACACACAGACACACACACACAAAACCTATTGTGGTGTTCCTAATCCTTGGGTTAAGCAGAAGTTGGGTTAATCATGCACTTATGATTTATTTATTCTTACTAATGTTACAGTGCTTTCATTTTTAGCTCCAAAACATTTTTCTTTAAGCCATTTGAGAAAGATATCTTTCCTACTCAATTCTTAAACAGTGAATACTAAGCAGATGACTAAATAATTACTGACGTGCGCTATATAATATAGTGATGGTTGCTGAGCAGACTGAATTTTGGTGCTTCTAGACCATTTAGTCTTCTATAATTTTTTTTTTTTGTTATAGTTTTCTGTCTCTTGTTTGCTTTCCGTGCTGTCATTGTGTACTCTAGTGGCAGTTTGTTTTACCCATCTCTTTTTCTGTTTCTGATCTTTTATGAAGTACAACTAAAAATGCTGAGCTAATTCATATTAAAATCATGTGCAGTGAAAGTTATAAATAGGCTCTTAGAATCCAGGATGCTCTCTCAGGAATAATGTGTTGATGTTTCTAATGTATTGATTCCTCATTTGGTTGTCCAAGTCTCTTCCACTCTTACTTTTTGGCTTTTGTTTATTACTACGTAAGATTACTAAGATTATTTGCTAGATGATATTGTAATAGTTTATATCGCTTTCTTTTTTAGGATATCTTTTGTCATTTAAGGTTAATTAGGGGTTTTTAATACAGAGACCCATCAATAAGGTTTAAGGGGCCATTTGAAACTCCAAAGTTACGCACAAAATTCTTTTGAAGAGGTGATCTACAAATAGTTAAGAACAATTTATTCTTTCAGTGTATATTATTTGAACTTCTGTTTTGTTCTAGGCAGTATATCAGTGCTGAGCCTATAGCAATGAATAAAACAAGGATAATACCTCTAAAATGAAACAAAGTGCAAAACTTTATTTCTAGTTCTTTCTGATTATTTATACCCTTCTTTTCTTTGCAGGAAAAACAAGAATGGTGGTGGCTTTACATCGCAGATAGGAAGGAACAGACATTAATATCTATGCCATATCATGTGTGTACACTAAAAGATACAGAAGAGGTAATTAGCCAACAACAGTATTTCAGTTTTATAAATGTACAGCATTTCACCATCATGCTACTTCATAAAATCTTTTTTAAAAAATAGTTTATTATATTTGGATTATTAAATTTTATTTATGAAGACATTTCATAACTTCTCTCTGATGTCTCTTAGGAGAAGCTCGTTTAAAATTTATAAAGTTTGAATTGCTAAGGGTAGGCAACTTTGTCGGTCTTTTAAAAACTTGTTCTCAACTTATTTGGGGGAGTTTTCACTATTAGTGTCTAAGAATATATGCCTTTCCTTCTCTCCAGAATAAATTATATTGTACTGTAATAAATTAAATTATATTGTAATAAATTATATTAAATGTATGATTTTTATCCTCATTAGATCAGTGCTAAGATATATACCTTTTTTCTTAAAAATAAGTGTAAGATTGGGTGATTAGATTTTTAGCGTGGAATATTTGATTACGTGGCATTGTCCACTGGTGACGACATCACTACTATAGTATTTGATGAACATATTTTACCCTTGGAAACTCCTTTCTCTTCTTATTTTTCCTCTTGATTTTTTATGTTAGTTTTTTAGGAAGAAGGTTCTGCCTGCCCAGCCTTGTTGGACAAGAGCAAGGCTTTTAAATTTTGAGATAGTTCTATGATACCAATTTTTAATCCATAAAAACCCCTGCCCCCCTTATAGCCAAGAATACATGTATGAAACAATTTGTTATTTGACACAGAGCTAACTTAAGGGTATTTCTTTGACAGAGCAATTTAATTTTTTAAATTTAGATTTTACCTATTTTCGAAAATACATTATTAATGTAGTTAATATTTCAGATGATATACAGAAGTGTATGTATTAAAATATCTTGCATACCTGTCTCTCACTCACCCATGCTCCTTCCTGGAGACCATCAATGTTATTAAATTTTTATTCTTCCTGTGATATTGTGTGTATATTTTTACATCATATTCTGTACCTTACCTTTTTCTCTCAGTGATGTACTTTGAAATTTGTTCCAAGTTAGTACAGAAAAAGCTTCCTCATTCATTTTTACAACTGCAATATTCTTTTGTGTGAGTGTTTACTTATTTGGCATTCTGCTATGTAATAGACTTACCATTGTTTCTTGTCTTTTGCTGCAGTGATTAACCTCATGTCATTTTGTATATGTGTAAACATATCTGTCGGATAAGTTCATAGAGGTAGAGTTAATAAATCCGAGGCTCTGTACATTTGTAATTTTGATAAGATATTACTAGATATTTATTTTTCCTTAGGGAGAATGAATTTTTAAGTATGCCCATTGCTTCTCAGTGTGTCAGACATTTTGAATGGCCTTGCTAATCAGAAAGGTGAAAAATGGCATCCAATGTTACTTTTTCTCTCTGATTATTTATTTTAAAAACTTTAAAACTTATAAAAATGTTGTAAGCACAGTACCGTGAACTCCCAAAGCCCCTTCATCTACATTGACCAGTTGTTAACATTTTGCCATGTATGTCTTACATCTTTCTCTGTATGTATACATGCAAAGAACATACACGCATATGTGTATTTCACCCCCTCTGACTCACTTTAGATACTTGGCGGACATTATGACATTATACCCCTCAATACGTGTATCTCCTAAGAATAAGAGCCTTCTACATAAGTACAATACAATTATTATATTCAGGAAGTTTAACACTGATATGGTATTATTATCTAATATGCGGTCCGTATTCAATATTCCACTAATATCTGTTATAGTCATTGTTTTGTTTTGTTTTTAAATTTGAGATCCAGTCAAGGATCACACATTGCTTTTACTTGCCATTCCTCTTTAGAACATTTCTTTGGCCTTTTTCTTTTTAAATTTTTCATGCCATTGACAATTTTGAAGAGTCCAGGCAAGGTATTTTGTAGAATCTCTCTTAGTTTGAGTTTGTCTCATTGGTGAGTCATGATTATAGTTATCTTAAATATTTTTGGCAAAAATACAACAGAGATGATATAACTTTGTTAAGGATGAAACCGAATATTGAAATTCAGTGTGTTTGAGTTGTATTTCCTTTTGTGTCTGTGACCATTGTTCATTTTTGTTGAGTTATTGGTCTTTTAGGTTGGTTTTGTTAATTTTTGATATTATGAAATCAGCCCTTCATGATATGTATTGCAAATACGTATCTCAGTTTGTTTTACTATGAAGGTTGTTTTTATCAAGGAAGATAAATATTTATTTATTTGTTTATCCATTTATTTATATTCAGAGCTTTTTAATAGTGTTACAAATTTTTTTCTTTTATGACATTTAGATTTCGTGTTATAGCTAGAAAAGCCAAAATTGGAGATTAATTTTTTAAAAAAGATTCTCCTATGATTTTTATTTTTTAAGTTTGTTTCAATGGCATACTTTGATAAATAATCTTGCCTACAAAATCTGGATTTTAGAGCTTGGAGGCAGGTCACCAGAATATCCTAATGTCATCTTAAAAATTCATTCTTCCTTTGTCCTAGTACAATGGAAACTTCTAAGAGTTTATAACCCTTTGTGTCTGAAGTTTATGATTTGATAGGACATAACATATATTCTTGACATTTTAAGGTATTTTGCATTTGTAAAGGAAAAAGTCACTTCTCTTGCGTGTTTCTCCTTACTCTCACACTACTACCACCCTCACAACACTTCTGACACCAGATAGCGTGGGTTTTTCCCCACGCCAAACAATTCTCTGTGACACCAGCTGAGTGTCCTACAGTTTAATTCAGTGCTGCCACTGTCTACTTGGAGATAGTGTCAG
Source organism: Pteropus vampyrus (assembly GCF_000151845.1). NCBI lineage: Eukaryota > Metazoa > Chordata > Mammalia > Chiroptera > Pteropodidae > Pteropus > Pteropus vampyrus. Next base: position 309,521 of record NW_011888839.1, read on the forward strand.
ATCCCACAGGTTAAGGGCTCAGTTCCACAGGATGGCTGCCCCCTACTCTTCCACTTTAGATGCCATTCACAAGTCCAGGTTGTCACCTGAACTTCTGACCAAATGGCTATAAATTGGGGTTCTATGACCCCCTTCTTGGTTCACTAATTTTCCAGAATGGTTCACAGAACTCAGAACATTTACCAATTTATTAAAAAAAATATGATGAAGGATATATATGAACATCCATATGGAAGATACATAGGGCAGGGTATGTGGGAAGGGGTGCAAAGCTTTCATACTCTCTCTGAGTATACCACTCTTCCAGCACCTCCGCGTGTCCCCAACTCAGTAGCCCCCTGGAACTCCTTACTTTGGGAATTTTTATGGAGGCTTCATCACTTAGACATGTAGATCATTAACTCAAATTGTAGCCTCTCTCCAGAGAATAGGGGGTGGGACTGAAAGTTTCAAGTTTCTAATCATGACTTGGTCTTTTGGTGATCAGCCCTCGTCTAGGAGCCCACCAAGAGTCATCTCAGAACAAAACACATTCCTATCACCCAGGAAGTTCCAAGAGATTTACAAACCGGAGTCAAAGACCAAATATTAGAACAAAAGATGCACCTGGTGCTCTTATCTCTTAGGAAGTTACAGGGGTTTGAGGAGCTCTGTGCCAGAAACCAGGAGCAGAGACCTGTATATGTGTATATATTTTTTCTATTATCTCACATCATTTATCTTAGAAATAAGAACATTTGGCAAGAATTATCGCCTTTCTGATAAGTCTGTTTTATTCTAACATTTCATTTCTTTTTCTTTTATACTCTCCTTCATTTCTGCAAGTTGTCAAGGTGTGATGGCCAGCATAGAACTTGACTGCTTTAAATATGCTTTCTTAAGTGAACCCTGTCAGTTCTGCCTAATTTGGTTTCCTTTTGTATAGTATATATAATATGTGACATAAATGTTGTATGTATATTTATTGTCAGAACTTTTGTAACCTTTGTTAGGGTTTCATGTGTCATCTGAGTAAACAAACACCTAGCTCTTACATATTCTGGTCTAGGAATTTTAGGAGTGAGCTGTTATTTCTTCACTCCTCAAGATTTAGATTTTAAGTGCTGATTTTATCTTCTAGGTAGAACTGAAGTTTCCTGCACCAGGCAAGCCTGGGAATTACCAGTATACAGTGTTTCTTAGATCAGACTCCTATATGGGTTTGGATCAGATTAAACCTTTGAAGGTAAGCATAGTGACTCTTCAATAAATGTGATTGTATAGTTGAATAAGTGCTTACTATGCTAGAGACTCATATCATACTTGATATATGATATACTTGATGGACTACTCTTTTAATAAAAACTGAAGTTGTTGAGTTAAAGGAGTATAATGATTTAGAACCTTGAACATAAATTACTTAATTGATAACCTTTTAATGTACTATAATATGCTTTAGCTTTACATGGCCTCACCAGAGGGGTTCTGTTTAAAGATGTGCCTCTTTTTTTCCCGCAAGGGTACCATATTTCTTACCATTGGCTATAGAATTTTACATCATGAGTCCGGAAGCTGCAAAATACCTCTTTGAAGGTCACATTTGAGTTTTTCTTCCCTTATCAGATTTCTAAGACATTACTCAGTGTTCTTGCTCAAGAACCACAGTTATTAATTGTTCATGCCATGGAATAAATATTATAGCTTCTATAAAATCTAAATATCAAACTGTATTAGAAATTTAATGACATTTATATATTAGTAGATTTACCTTTTTATTTCTGGAATAAATGTCTATTCTAAATGAATGTCTTAAATTTGGAGTTATAACCATAAAATTTATTTATTTATAATTGCTTTGGTCAGAGAAAACCTTTTCTTTACCATGTATTTGTTTTTTCATCCCCAAATTTCTGATTTCTGCATTTAATTCTTCTTTATAGTTGGAAGTTCATGAGGCTAAGCCTGTGCCAGAAAATCATCCACAGTGGGACACAGCAATAGAAGGGGATGAAGACCAGGAGGACAGCGAAGGCTTTGAAGATAGCTTTGAGGAAGAGGAAGAAGAGGAGGAAGATGATGACTAAGCAGTACTACAAATGGACCACAATATTTGCACACATTTGCAAATTTTTGCTGTTTTGGAAGTGTATAATAAACCAGAAACAGTGTAGAACTGATGTTGAGGGAGGTGTTAGTTCTTTACTAGAATTGGGTGCACAATATAACTAGGCAATGCTGGTGCCTTGGTACCATCTGAAAAATGCTTAAGGCTTGTTAAAGCCTTTTAAATATGGGTTGGTGCATTTATTTCATTTGCAAATGATAATAAACCCTTTGTTATAACTGTCCAGAAGTGTGGGCTATGTATTATCTGATCAACTTATGGTCCCCGTAAAAGTAAAGGTACCTGAAAATCAATCTATAAATGAGCAACTTTTATTTGTTCATCTTTAGTTTTAGCAAACATTAAAGTATGATAAACACCACAAATACGTTTTAAGTAACATCTGCTGAAGTTTTAATCTTGATAAGCTCTATCATTCATTTATTTACGTTTTGCAGCGATACAAGACTATAACAGCTACATTCATAGCTTTAAACCTTTTATTTTTACCTATCTTGGTCATAAGTTGGCATTCTCTCACATTCCACACAATATAGAGGGCTGCATTTTTGGATTTTCTTTTCTTGATTGTCCAGAGTTAACCAGACAGATAATAAAAATGTCTTTAATGGCTTAGAACATTTTTAAGCCTCTATTTTAAGCAGATCAATGCAGGATCTAATTCTTTTTATAAGCTATAGATCTAAAAATGATTGTGGGACCATATGTTCTTTGACGTTGGTGACTTATGTTATTAAACCTTTTTTAAAAGGTTCACTATAAAAGCTGAAACACATTCTTAGCTTTTAATCTACCTGACTCAATCAGAAGCCTTTTAAGGAAAAAAATATATAACATACAAAGGAGGCATTCTTTTGTATTCATTTTGGACTCCTGTCAATAAAATAGAAGTTTGACTCATTTTCCGTTTGTAATGGTGTGTGTCTTTTTACTCCAGAGAAAGGATATAATAGGAAATTCTTTTGTTTTTCAACTAAAAATTTAATAATATTGTATGTTACTGCTGAAGTGACTGCTATTTCTGTATACTGTAGAAAAACCCACGAGTGGTAGAATCTCCCGCTCATACAGTGCAACCCTGAAGGATAGTGCTCATAAAGAGTAGAAATGTGCCAAAAAAAAAAGTAGAAATGTGTACATGATAAATCATTGAGGTGTAAGATGAATATTTTTATTACTAGATATGGAGGAAGCATAAGTCTATATTATTATAGGACTGATTGTAATTATTCTTTCCTATCAAAATTTCCATAGGCCAAAGTACTGTTGGAATACTAACTTGTGACCTTGTTTACTTAAAAGGTTGCCACTTTCCATGCAGAATTACCACTAGTATTTTGTTACTGCAGTAGTTGGAAATAAAGTTTGAAAATTACCAGAAATATGAATGGTCTTTTCGGTTCTAAATTGAGGATATAGTATTTCCCACAATATGGTCAACATAGTTTTTTCATTGGAATCTCCATCACTTGTTTTTCTTTTTTAAAGGCGTTAGTGAGACCCTTCCTTGGCAGGCAGGAGTGCCACTGAGGATTTGTTTCAGTTTACAGGTAGAGGGGGTGTTTAATTTTCAAGTCATGTTTTACTGGGAAGCTCCAGTGTTGGGAGGCAGCTGCTGGTCACATAGTGCGGTGGAAGGGAGTGAGCCAGCCTGTAGCATTAAGTGAAAGTCTGGGGGTTTAGAGAAAACACGTGTGGTGTGAAGGCAAGGCAAGTGAACAAAACATGAATGGCATGTCTGTGTCCTGGTTTTCTTGAACAGTACTTTTTGGGAAAAGTATATTCTAGTGGCTATTTTGTGTTAAAGAAGCTTTATAAGTTTATTCAAACAACTGGCTTCTTATCTGTTTGACCACAGTGCTTAAAAGCAGCATCGCCTCAACCCGCTGGACTGTTTTCCTTTGCCCTTTGAATGATAGATATGTACTTCCCAACCAAATAAATACATTTTCCTCTAATGAGTACTTTAGGTAAACTCCATATTGCAATAATGAAAGAACTGAGCCTTCAGTTTATGATTCTCATCTCTCCAGCAAGTCTGTAAACTCCACAACCCTTTTTCTCTTGAATGAGATTTAAAAACCCTGGTTTGCATTTAATCTAATAGAAACCCTTCTTGAGTGTAGTTTCAGTTTTGTTCCCATCAAGATACAGTGACATTCTTCACAGAATAGATGAACATAGATGAAAATATTCAGTGGGTGTCTACAAACTGAAATAAATGGGTTATTTATGAAATTAAGTCACTTAAATTCCATGATATTTTTATCTCTTTAAATTGGTGAAATACCTCTTAAAAAATAACTCTCCCATGAGGAGACCATAAGAAAGTCTAGCAGTTGTAAATTTTAGTGTTTTAAAACTTGATTCAAGCCCCGTGGTGTTTTCTGTGTGTGTGTACCTATCTCAAGATCAGGTGTTCATATCCTTAAAATTTTTAATTGTGACTTTTTTAAAAATTAAGGACCACATTGAATAAGGTTGTATAGAACAATACTCAGATTTCTCCCAGATTGCACTGAGGGGTGGGAAAGGGTGAGCCTGTCCCACTGCTTAACTGTGCTGTGGGAAGCTCAGACGGGCGGAAGAGGAGGAAGTGGAGGCTGCAGGACTGATGCAGACAAAGCGGGGAGGGCATTGAAGGTGATGCGGCTCTCTGAGTAGATTATTCTGGACCCCAGTGTTTACCCAGTTATTTGTTTCAGCCAATCAAAACTAGACACTGGAATGTTCTTTAGCAATAATTCTTACTTCAAATATAATTATATTTTTGGAGGGACTGTTCATCATCCATTACATATTTACTGAGTTTCTGTGTTCCTGGATCTGGGGCTAGAAACCGGGGCTATAAAAAGCAAAGAATGCGTGTTCATAAGAACTCACTGGTATTAAGGCAGGCAGATGTGTGGCAATCCATTTTAATCCTTTTGCATTTTCTAATCATTATTTGGAATGCCTTTTTTTTTTTTTAAGTCTTTTCCACTGTAGGCAGAGGGATTATTTTTTTTTAGGTGCTAGCTATTTGTTTGCTTTTAAGAAAAAAGGCGAATCCTCATCCTTTATTTTTGTGTTTCTTTAAAGCATTTTTCTCCCCAAATATTTTTACTCAACTCCATGAAATCCCCTATTATAGTCTGCCTTAAAGTGAAACAGCTTATCAGTGAATCATAATGTGACATTTTGCCAGCTGTGTAGTGATTAGTCTAGATATGTCAAGAAGTTAGCATCAAGCATCTTCACATATTTAAGCTTGATGCTAGGGCTATTTTGCAAAACTTAAAAAGAGCTGTGATCTTGTACATTTTCTTGTAACCTGAGCTAAAAATCCAAATACAGCAATCACTGGCATGCTTTAGGGCTGTGGTTTCAGGTGGGGATGCATGCATCCCAGGCATATGCAGATGATCAGTCCATTGGGAAAATGTTAAAATGGTTATTTGTATTTAATCTCATCCTTTTAAATTTCTATTTTTGTGTGTTTTATAATGTACATAATATATTGTACAATTGTACACTTCTATAATTTATAAATAAATACTACATTTATTGGTGCATTATATATTCTTTCTGATTTCAGTGCATGATCAAAACATTTGGAAATTCTGCTTTGAGGAACTAATAGGGTGACATTTAAGCTAAAGCGAAGATATGGGCCTTTGGCTCTCACTGTTTGAGTTCATAAGTTGATGTTACTCTGCTGGAGTTGAAGGGTTGGCATTCGCTGTGCCCAACCCTACTGTCGCCCCCAGGAGCAAAGTGATGCCTTTCGACATGGAACCGAGTAGGCTTGGTGATGGGGTTAATTGACAAGGGGCGGGTTCTAAACAGCTGTTGTTCGTGGAATGGAGGTGGCGCGAATGAGGGCAGAAGGGCAAGGCGTGGCTTGCTGGGACTTCCAGCAAATGCTACAGCTCTGTTAGTGGTCCCTGCAATCAGCAGCTGCTACAAATTAAAGGTGTGTGTGAGAAGGACTGTCCGCTCTCTTTTCAGCACTAGGTGGTTCAGCATGAACCTGTCAGACAGGTATGCAAAGTGAGCTGTTTCCTCTTACCTTTCTGAATATCTGAGGTTCAGAAATCTGGATAAATGAGGTTAAAATCTGGATAATGGCAGCAATGGATGGATACCATATAAGTACGAGCAGATTCCACAAAGAGCCATTTCCAACTATTGCCCTGTAGTTTCCAGCCTGATTCCAGTAGAGGGCGACAGGGCATAGCTTTATTCAGCAGAATGGTTTAGTTTGTGACTAAACCCAAATTAGAGACGTGCTTTGGAATTCATTTCAATTAACGTCTAAGATTACTTCCTTTCCCTTTGATCTTTGTTTTTCCTGTATAAAGTTTTTCTTTCCTACATGTATCCTTTAATACATTAAGTTTACTTTTGGTTTTCTGGCTGGAAACATGAAGACTCTGCAATTACAGAAGACGATCCATATTTATTTATTTGTGCTAGAATTGTGTTAGATTGTTTGCTTGAGAGAGGTGGGATGTCAGGTAAGACGAAGAAGTTCATTATACAAGATTAAAATTTTCTGGATGTTTGTTAAGAACTGTGAAGGTTGATGAGATTTTTACTCTATTTGCAAGCTAACGAGTTAACCTGCCACAGTGTCATGGATGCTGGCAGGAGACTCCCAGGTCAGAGGCAACTCAGGCCACGTGAGCTTTATGTTCCCCCATCTGCTTCTCTCGTCCCCCAAGTTCCATGTGGGTGATGCAGAGTAGCCCAGGGGAATGCTGCACTTGCGGTGTGTTTGTGTCACAGCTGAGGAATTTTGAGCTCAGGAAACCTTTTAAAGGATCTGCAAGCAAAGCTATCCAAGAGGGAGATACTCTCTCTCACACGGTTGTTCCTTATACAACCATAAAAGATGGTCTGGAGCAAAGCCGTGTACCTCTGCTCACATGGTGGGCAGAAACATGCAATACTCATAGAAAACTATCAAAGTCGGAGTTCAAAATATATAGTATCCCTATTTACCAAGAAGTATAGAGTACTTATTTTCAAAGAGAATGTGTTTTATTTAGTGAAAATTAGGATTGGTGAGGTCATCTTCCTTGAGAATAACGTGCATTTAAACCTCTTGCGAGTGTTTTATTGTCAGACAGTTTTATGTTAAAACTGGAGATAATTAATTCATCGACTAAAAAATACCCAGAATTTTCAAAGTTGAATCAGTCCAGTGTGACAATGGAAAGGGATGTCCAAAAAAGGAACACTATATCTATTTTATATTGAAACCATAAAAGATTTCGATTATTGCTCTCTGTACCTCTCCCCAAAACCTCAATTTAAAACCTGTTTCCCTCCCACTCCCCCTCCCCCACCCAGGGCTACATCAACAACAACAAAAACCTCCACAGTCTTCCCAACAAACTGACTGTTGGCCTCCAAGTAAGTCAGAGTCCTTGTAGAAGAGCCGCCATTCCTTCAGTGGTGTCCTTTTTCCTAAGATGCTGCCCAGGCCCAAGGAGCGTTTGGATCTTTTGTTGGTTGAAATAATTGAAGAACCTCTGAAATATTCTTCTGAACTGTCGTTCTGGCACCTAATCATATTTTGAGGGAAAATGTATTTTTGTTTTTGACTGTGAAAAGTCATTTAGAGATGGTGTAAATGGATAAGGAAGGTAATCAAATTTGCTGATATTTTGATAAAAAATTAGGCATGTGACTAAAATTTAATGAGGCTTTAAAAAAATTATGATCTTTGAACCACATCTGCAGATTCCCAAGAAGATACCCAATAATAGCCCTGTAATAATTATAGCCTCCCTCATTTATACACATTAGTCAACATCGATATCTTTGGAAAATCAGTCTACTTACTTTATAGTCACATGCCAAGTTTCTCCAGCTTTTTTTTTCTTGATTTTCTTTTTATTTTTTAAATTATATATATATATATATATATTTTTTTTTTTCTTGATTTTCTTCTGCCAATTCTTGGGACTCCAGTCACTGACTATGCTATACATCACTTTTCAAATTTCCCCAGAAGCCTGAAATTCCTTTTTTTGACATGACAACACATATGAGAGAGAAGGAGGAGCACCAGAAGAGAAGCCCTAAGCTGAAGGCAAGCGAATCAATCCTCCCAAGTGCCTTGGAGTGGCAGCTCTTTTTCTCATGATCTCAAGATCTTACCCCATCAACCCCAGCCCTACTCACAAAACACTGATCTGGGCTTATTATCATGGAAATGATAAGGTTTAATGTGATTTTCAGCAAAGTGCTTATGAGGATTGGAGGTGAAACTGTAGTGTTATGATTCATAGCATTATTTCTTTATACACTGAAACCCCCACATCTTTCAAGTCTGCTGACTTAATGACACGGTATTTCACGAAATGTCAGCAGTGACACTTCAGGAGCATCTCATTTCAGATAGGAGTATAGGTTTAGTAATACTAAACCTGAATTTTGAGTAGAATTGTGAATGTTTCAGTGTGTGAGAAAGAATAATTTTTAGAGTAAGAAAAGATCTTAAAAAAAAAAAAAAGAAAGCATTCTTCTATCTCAGTATGATTTGTAAAGTTTTCTTTGCATTGAGTAGTGGGGTATAATCTAATTGAACTAAGTGCCTGACCCCCAACCCCTCCACAGCCTAATATAAACACAGCTGGAACTTAGGGATAGAAACAAAATTTTGGATTTGATCTTAGAGCTATCTCCACGGGGTGGAATTATTGTGGGAAGTCAATAACAGCGTGTGTAAGAGAACTTGTGAGTTGCCCTCTCTGCAAGCTCTGATTTGAAGTAAATTGCACTCCCAGTTGCACTCAGGCATTGACATAAAGGAGAGACATAGAAACAAAGACTCAGAGAAGAGAAGTGACTTGTTATAGCTGGTGACAAAACTGGAGCCGGGACCCAATCGCCTTCCTTCACAGGGTGCTGCATAGCATTCCACGTCCACATGTCTTTACTTTCGTCAAACTGCTTCCCACAGGAGAGCTACAACAGGATGCTCCATACCTGAGGTTCCTCACGGCTCCCAGTCTGGGGGTCTGAGGCTGTAGAAAAGGGCAGAGGACAAAGCTAACAGTAGGCTTTGTCTACTTTTCTAGGTGCTTGGGATACAAAGAGAACGAAACAGAAAAAGAAGCAGATAAAGATCCCTGCCATACATTCTAGAAAGGGGGAAAGAGGATGAACAATAAACACAATAGATAAGTTACTTAAATAGTATGTTTGAAGGTGATTCGTGTGATGGAAAAAGAGTAGAGGACGGCCAAGAAGGCAGGGGAGGGCAGGATTCACTCTTCATGGTCAAGACGGGTATCAGCTCAAAGCTGACATTTGGTCGAAGGCTTGAAAGAATGAAAAAGTTAGCCTTGCACTTATTTGGGAAAGAGTGTTCCAGACGGAGGGCAAAGCTGACACACAGGCTCTAAGACAGGAGGAGCCTGGTACGTGAAGAACATCAGAGCGGCCCGTGGCTGCAGCGGGGCGAATGAGGGGAGAGCCGCAGGAGATGAGCTCTTGAGAGATAATGGAAGTGGCAGGCTGCAGTAGGTCCTTGTGGGTCCTTGGAAGGACTTCGCTTCTACTCTGAGTGAAGTTGGGGGCCACTGCAGGGTTTTGAGCAGAAGAGTGATGGGATCTGGCTTATGTTTTAAAAGCATCCCTCTGACTATTGTGCTAAAAAAAAAAAAAAAAAAAAAAGGAGGGTTTGGAGCAGAAAGACCAATTAGAAGGTTATTGCAGAAATCTCTGTGGAATTTTTACGTATGTTGTAAGGCAATGGATGCTATATAGCAGTCCCCCCGATCTGCTATTTTACTTTCTGCAGTTTCAGTTAACTGCAGTCAATGGAAGACCAAAAATATTAAATGGAAAATTCTGGAAATAAACAATTCATAATTTTTAAATTGCATGTCATTCTGAGTAGCATGAGGAGCTCTCTTGATGTCCTGCCCGAGATGTGAATCATCCCTTTGTCCTGTGTTTCTGCTCTGTGTACACCCCTCACCTGTTAGCCATGGCCGGCCGTCTGGACTCCCTTGGTATCAGAGTGCTTGTGTTCGAGTATCCCTTATTTTACCAAATAATGTCTCATTCACCTCACTTATCTCCTCACATAGGCATTTTATCATCTCACATCACCACAAGAACGGTGGATACAGTACAATAAGATATATTGAGAGACGGATCATATTCACGTTACTTTTACTACACTATATTGCAATAATTGTTCTATTTTATTATTAGTTATTGTTGTTAATTTCTTGCTGTACCTAATTTATAAATTAGACTTTATAGGTTTGTATGCATAGGAAAAAACATAGTTTGTACTACCTGCAGTTTCAGGCATCCACCGGGGTCTTGGAACGTATCCCCTAAGGATAAGGAGGGACTACTGGATAGCTATCCATTTGTCCTTGTGGAGGCTCTGCTAGGGTGGCAGTCATAGAGGAGGGGTGCAGCGTTTGGATTTGGGATGTGCATATTTTGAAGGTAAACCCAGCAGGATATTTTAGTGAATAAGATGTGCTGTTTTGAGAGAAAGAGGGGAGTAAGGATGCTTCTAAGGTTTTGTGCCTGAGCAACTGGAAGAATGGAGTTGCTATCAGCTGAGAAAGTAAAGGCAAGGCATAGGACAAATTTGGGGAAAAAGATTAGAAGTTTTGTCTTAAATATGTTAGTTTGAGATTCTTCAACTGAAAAAGTTAGGTAGGCAGCTGAATGTATGAATCTGGAGTTTGAGAACAAGGTCAAGTTAGAAATATAAACTTGGGATTAAATGGCATTTGCGTGCTGATGAGATCACCAAAGAGATGAGTGCAAAGAGGTCTGAGCTCTGAGGATTAACATTGTCAGGTTGGGGCGAGGAGGAGGAAATGGTGGAGGTGATGGAGAAGGAGCACACGCTTCGGGTACAACATGAGAAAGCAGGGGGCTCTGGAGAAGACAATAATGCTGGGAAAAATTGAAGGCAGCAGGAAAAGAGGAAGACCAAATATGAGATGGACTGACTCCATAAAAGAAGCCATAGTCTTGAGTCTACAGGAGCTGAGCAGGGCTGTCGAGGACAGGACATTGTGGATATCACTCATTCACAGGGTCGCCCGGAGTCCGAGCTGACTGAGGTTTGTAACACACACAATATGGTAGGAAAACCAGGTGTGGTGTCCCGGAGGACGCTGTGTCAACAAGAAGCGGGTATCCCTGGTGTTAATTGCCACTGAGAAGGCAAGTGAGCTGAGGACTGAGAATTAACGACTCGATTTAACCAGGAGGGGATGTTGCTGATCTTCATAAGAACAATTTCAGTGGAAAAACTGGAGACAAAAACCCTACTCCAAGTGGGCTTGAAAGAGGATGGGAATCTGACATCGTGGTATTGATACAAGAACAGATGAAGAGGCCGATGGTACAGAATGGGAATCGAGAAACAGACCCACACATGCGGACAGACTCACGCGCTTGATGTATGTGACAAATTGGAGCTGAAGAACAGCGTGGGGAAGGAAGGCATCTTCAAAATATGGTGCTGGGACAACAGGATATCCATCTGGGAAAATAAAATGATACATGGCCCCTGTCTCATACAACAATTAATTCCAGGTGGCTTGTAACTAAATTTGAAAGGCAAAACAATAAAAGCTTTTAGAATATAACGTAGGAGAATCTATTCATGACCTTAGGGTAGGATACAAAGAGCATGTCTAAAAGGAAAAAAAATGATAAATTGAATTACATCCAAATGAAGGATTTCTGTTCTTCAAAGACACAATAAATAAATGAAAAAGGCAAGCCCCAGAGTGGGAGAAGATATTTGCCACACACATAATTGACAAAAGACTTGAATACGTACTAAAATAAAAAAAATTCCTACAAATTGTTAAGAAAAAGAAAAAAGACAGACAACTCAATAGGAAAATGGGCAAAAGCCTTAAAAAGACATTGTGTCGCAGATTGGGTTCTTCAGAAACAGACCCTGAGAAGGAGTTTGTGGTGCAAGATGTTTATTGTGAACAAAATGGGAGGAAGTGGGATTGGGCAGAGGAAGGAGCTGAACTTCGATGTAGGCCTAGCAAAGTCTGGACCAACCTGGTGGGAGTTCAGGAGTGAATATTGTTCATTAACGTGTCCCGCGTCAGGATGAAATGGCCCTGCTCAGAGCAGGAAGAGCTTGACCTTGGACAAAGTGGTTCTCTGAAGTCAAGGCCAACTCAAAAGGAGCTGCTGGCTAGAGGCTGTCTGCTGACCACACTCCCTGTTACTGGGCAGCAAGTCCTTCCTTGAAGGAGGATCTGGCTGCTATGTCTCCATGTCAACTACTTCACAAAACACTGTATCTTAAGCCTCCTCTCCCCGTACCCACCCCCTCAAAAAAAACCATGAAATCTCTTCAAGCTCTTTATCCATCAAAGAAATACAAATTAAAACCACAATGAGATATCACTACATGCTCTCCAGAATGGCAGAAGTTGAGATTGACAATACCAAGTGGTACTGAGGACATGAAGTAATGGGAAACCTCATCTGCTCCTGGCGGGGGTGTAAATTTGTAGGTCACTGTGTAAAACAGTTTGCCATCAGTCTAAAGTTGAAGTTAGGCATGACAGTGACCTAGCAGTTACACTTACAGGTATCACCTGACAGGAATGTATGCAAACACGCACCAACAGACATGTACAAGAATGTTCATAGAAGCTCCATTCATAACAGCCCCAAACTGGAAACAACCCAAATGGATAAATACAATTTTTTCTGTTTATATACAAAGATTGTGGTAGGCAGCCTCCAAGTGATTCCCAATGATCCCTGCCTCCTGGTGCTCACATCCTTGGGTGGTCCCCTCCCACAGTGGACCAAGATGGTCTGTGTGATCAACAGCATACAGCAACAGTGATGATGTCGCTTCTGAGATTAGGTGACAGTATAAAATATAAAAGTCTTTTCAGCTTCCATCTGGGCAGTTCTCTAACTCATATTTTTTTCTCTTGGACTACTCACTCTGGAGAATCTATATCATGAGCAGCCCTACGGAGAGGCCCACGTGGCAAGGAGCTAGTCTCTTGTCAACAGCCACGTGAGTGAATCTGGAAGTGAATCCTCCAGCCTTTGTTAAGTCTTACAAGATTATAGCCTCAGGTGACAGCTTGACTGCAACTGCAGGAGAGACCCTAAACCAGAACATCTAGCTAAGCCACAATCGATTTCCGACTCTCAGAATATAGATGATATAATAAAGGTAAGTTTTAAGCTGCTAAGTTTTGGGGGTAGTTTATTACACAGCAATAGATAACTACTGCAATGGGGTTCTATAAAGTAATAAAAATAAATTAAATGCAGTTACATATGTCAACATGAGTGAATTTTGCCTACATAATATCGAGTGAAAGAAGCCAGCCACAGAAGAGACTTTTATTATTCCATTATTTAAAGTTCAGGAACAGGTAAAAAAGTACAGTGTTTAGAGATGCATGCCCAGATGGCAAAACAATAAAATAAATCAAGGAAAGTGATTTCCATAAAGTCAGGACGCTGGTTATCTTCGGGGGCAGACGGCGGTGAGAGATGGGAGGGGCCATGGGCCAGGCTTCTGTGCTTTTGCTAGTGTGCTATTACTTGACCCAGATGATGGTAGCAACGGTGCTTGTTTTGGATAAATCGTTAAGCTGTGTGCTTCTGTTTTCACCCTCCACTCCTCTTTTTTGGTATATGTGTTATATTTCACAATAAAAAGACAAGCAAAGAGAATGAGAGGAGAGAACTTGGGGTCAGAGAACATAGACAAGCCTAAAGAAGAATGTTGTTGCAAAGAGGACCAAAGAAACAGAGCAGTAGCTGGAAGTGAACTGAAATCAATACATAAACTTATTTTTTAAGATGAGAGGAAACAACAGAAAGCTTTATGCAAAAGGATATCATCTACTGAAGAGGAAAAACTGACAAGACAGAAGAAGTTGTATTGTTGGAACCAAGTTCTGGAGTAGGTGAGAGGGATGCGTCTAGGCTGAGCTGGGTACCAGGCCCTGGGGATACTAAATTAGTCAGGGTTCTCCAGAGAAACAGAACCAATAGGCTGTATCCATAGCCATATATCCTATTAATAAACCTACATCTATCTACTATCTATTATCTATCTGTCTATCTATTATCCGTCATCTATATATATGCTATATACATAGATATATGCTATATATATGAGATATATATATATATATATGCGCTATATATAGGCAGTGACCTGTGTTTGACCAAACCTGTAGTCTAAACCTGTTTTTGACTAAATATCAATGTATCTTGGCCTAGCCAAGTTGACACATAAAATTAACCATCATGAATTGAAGACTTTGACAGTCTCTGTCAGTTAACTTGCTTGGGGTAGAGAAGGAGGGTGAGAGACGAGTTGGGCGTGTGGACATAAAAAAAAGGGGGGTTCTATAGAAAGTAATGGTGTGGTCTGATCATAAATTCCTAACTGGGCAGGTCATGGTGGGTAGTCACACCCCAGGCCTGTAATTTCTTTAGTAAAAGATTTCAAGCCAGCCCTTCCCATTGTTCTTTTGCATCTAAGTTAACACACCTTTGAAATCCAGAAGTGATACCCCTCCAAGGGGGCATTAACTCTCAAGAGAGCACATAATCTTCTTAACTATCCTGTAGTCTGATCTCCACCTTGCTTTCTCCCACCTCCATGAATTCTTCCTTATGTCTCCTCCTTAATTTCAAATGCGCAAAAGAAGCTGCAAACTGTTATTCTCCAAAGCATTTGAGATCTTGCTTCCCAGAATATGCCATCAGTTTGGCTCAAATAAACTCTTATAAGGGTTTGGACGTTTCTTCCCTCCACCAGCATTTGGACATCTTGTGCCCTTGGTTCTCACTTAGAACATCTGCCTCCTGATTCTCTCATCTGCCTAGAGAATAATCCCACAGCACTGTGGGAAGGGAAGAGAGGATGGACTCATTGGGTGAATAATGCATAAAATAAGACCCGAGACCTTGATCTTTTTATTTTGAGTTAGCAGCAAAAGCCTAAGAATAGTATTAATTCTGAGTGAGGAAGATGTCCACTTGTATTTTTCTTACAGTTTGGAAAGTCGTATTTGAAAAGATGGGATTCCCTCATCACACATACTCAAAGTGGACTAACTGGTGGGACCAGTAAAGCATTGGCTACATAATACCTGCAGAAGAGGTGTGCAAAGATGCTCTCAGCGGCAGCGAGGGTCTTCTCAGGGGGACATTCTGGTACCAGATGGGGTGACCAGGTAGACGCTTTTGGGGACTCACCGCTGTGATTCTGTTGTCCATGAAAGCACTGAAAGAGGTGTCTTCAGTGGAAACGGTCACTGTCTTCCTCCCTGCTCCAAGAAGCACTAGATTCCCCAGGAGTCTCGCACCCCAGTCCTGGCGCTCAGTCCCAGGTGTCGCGATTCAAGCTGGAGTGGAGTGAGCGAGCAGCGTCTCCAACTGTGGCCGCCAGGGGGCGAGCGGTGGCCTTAGGAGGACCGGGCCCAAGCAGGCAGGGAACCCGGCCCCTTCCTGGAGCCGGTGGCCTGGGCGGGTGTGGCTGGAGTGTGGCTGCAGTCCCCCAGCTCTGCCGGCGTCCTCGGGCCAGGGCCCAACCACTCCGGAGTCAGGACGGCCAGGGCATCCGCTATTTCACTGACGCCGAGTCCTGACCAGATCCCTTTTACCCACTCCCAGGACGGAGCTGCTCCTCCCCAGATCCCTAGACGCAAAAGGGAGGCACTGCTGCTTCAATTTTTAGTTTCTTGGATGGCTAGAGCTGGAGCCCTGCCTCCTAACGGAGCTCCCTCACTGTTGCCAGGCCCTAGGCCCCTGATCCCCTACCCTGGGGGAAGAAGGCAGTCTATTGCCTCAGAGGGGTGACTGCGTGAACTTTCAGGGCCTCTTCCTGGAGCAGAGGGGAAATACAGCTCCCCCGCCCCGTGCAATAAATTTAATCCGCGTTAGGACGCGCCACCACACATCCCACCATCTGAGCTGTCTGGGGACTTGCTTTGGGGCCAGGAACAGGGATACCAGATTTAGCACACACAAAAAAGGATGCCTAGGTAAATTTGAATTTCAGATAAACAACAAATTATCTTTTAGTATAAGTGTATCCCGTGCAATATTTAGTATATACTTAAATATGTATTTTTAAAATTACATATTTGAGACAATACTTATATTAAATATATATGTATACGATATTCTTTGTTTATCTGAAATTCAGATTTTACTGACCTGTATTTTTTCTAGCATCTCTAACCTGAATTATATTTATGTGGAGGGAGGAGGGGAAAGGTTGTGGGGGAATATAAGAATGTGTGAAGCTCTCACTATGAGAGATACTCATTTCTGTCTGGTCTTTTGAACATTTTCCTATCTACATATTTTTCATCTCATTTATAAAAACCCAGCTAGTTAACAAAAAAATCCAGCTTCTTTCTGTTTTGTTTCAGTTAAATTCAAGTACAACCTTGTCCGTGACTTTTTTCCCAAGCCATCAGTTTTCTTAACAGATTTTAAAGAGAAGCTATGGATAATTTTAATCATGGCATTCAGCTAAAGCTGCTGCCCTTTATATCTATGGAACCTTTCCTTTCTCAGAACTTAATGTATATATATATATATATTTTTTTTTTTTGAATTTTTGTAAGAGTTTATTTCAGCCAAACTGGCGACATATGTCGGGGAGCAAGATCTCAACTGCTCCTGAGAATAACAGTTTTGCAGCTTCTTTTATGCATTTGAAATTAAGGAGGGGGAATATTTTTATATTAAGTTATTTTTATGGGAAAATCTGTATTTTGCTATTTTGGCAGAGAGGCTAACTTTCTGACTGGAGTTCAAGCTGAACAGGAACTCTTCTGTGGGGCAGAAATACGGAAGTCAGGCTACCACCTGTACATCACCCTGAATAGGCCTCATAGGCACCTCCTGGGGACCTTACTTCTGGGGAACCATTTCACACCCACCATCCTATGGGACACACACACATCTATGAGTCTATTCCACTTCGGTTTGGGGTCAAGGGACTCAATCCCCTATAAGAGAACAAAGCCTTTATAATATTTCTAATAATACTGCTTGCTCTTCGTCGAGCTTGTGTCCCTCATTCCACTTTGGAATCCATCCGACATCAGACTGGCTCAAATGTAGATATGCTTCCCCTTGGTTCTGACCTGCTTCATTTTGAAGGACAGGAAGCCAAGTGTGTTGGTTTTCTAGAGCTGCTGTAACAAAGTACCACAGACTGGGTGACTCCCAGTTCTAAAGGCTAGATGTCTGAAATCAAGGTGTCAGAGGGTTGGTTCCTTCTGAGGGCTGTGAAGAAAGGGTCTGAGGATCTCTCCTCAGCTTGTAGATGGTGTCTTTTCCCTAGGTCTCTCTACCTTGTTTTCTCTCTGTGCATGTCTATCTCTGTGTTCAAATTTCTCCTTTTTATAAGGACATTGTTCACATTGGATCAGACCAATCCTAATGACTTCATTTACCCTGAGTACCTCTGTGAAGATTCTATCTTAAATAAGGCCATGTTGTGAAGTACTGGGGTTAGGATTTCAACATAACTTTTGGTGGAGGGGACACAATTCAGCCCATAACACCAAGGAAACCCTGATGACTGAAGGTGCAATTCATTGGTGCCAGAGAGATGACTCTTTGAGGGGTCCCATCAGCACCTCAAAAGACAGGGCTTCAACTGTCAGGCTTTGGTCAGGAAGCTCCTAAACCTGGAGGTGCTGGCTTTGTGCTGGAGCTGTTGGACACCCAAGCTTGATCTGAGAGGCTAGCTGAACTCCGGACAGAAGAGCCACTTTCCTCTCCACAGTGAGCCTGTCATCTCCCTTCAGGGAGGGTTCTTCTCCTCCCCAAGGTAAAGATGCACATGTCTCCTCTCCCTGTCGGTGGGAACAGGACCTCGAGCAGAGAATTCTCCACAGATTTGACCAACATGTGTGACACCCCAAGTTCAGTGGGGAGCTGGGAATTGGTCCAGGAAAGAAAACCAAGGGCAGGTATTCAGAAGATTTCAGGAAAAAATTTAATAGCATGTGTAGTAAATGTTCATAGTAATTTGGGTCCCATAAAACCCTGCCTCCCCACATAGGATCCCCCCACTCGGACAATAAAACACTAATGAAACGGTGTTCTGTCACACACAATTGAAATCTGAGATTTCAAAATAATATCTTGCCTTTTTCTTTTTTTCCTAAGAGAGCACAGTCACTGAAGAGTTTCGAACTCAGACTTTGGTCATCTTAACATCCTCATAAGATTTTTGTATTCTAATTAGTAACAGGAAATCATGCAAGTGAGCGAAAAAAAAAATCCCAGTTCCTCCATTGGTTCTTGGAGAAAAAAGAATCCAGTTAATCATTCTGTAATTTCCAGAGAACTATCACCTTTCCCGTAGCTGCCAAGTCCAGTGTAAAAACAAGTAAATAGCACGCATTCTACCCCACTGTTGTCGGTCCCTCTGGGAGAGTCCCCATGCTCCAGCATTGCTAGCTTGGTGGTCAGGCCATTGTGTTCTGCTGTGTTAGGACAGATTTTTTTTGACCCCAAAGACTAATTTCAGATGGTTCTTCTTGGCAATGTCAGCTCCTTGGGTCACCACATTGGGGACATCATTTTTTAGTCTCCCCAAAATATGTAGTGTGTTGGAGATTCAAAATTTGACACATGAACAAATGGGATGGGGAACTGACTGCAGTCCCCCTGCTGTGACTGCCTGTGCGATCTAGGGCTTTGGAGGTAGTTGTTTGGAAAAATGAATTGGATTCTGTCCTTAAAAATAAAGTTATTTGGTAAAGTGAGGAAACCTTGATGCAGCCGAGAGCTACAGGAGCAGCTGGCGGTGGAACACCCTCTGCACAACTATAAGGACATTTGAGGATCATGGCTGCTAACCAGCACCTGCACATTGTTTTAATCATCCGCTTCTTCATACATTGTGAGCACACTAATAATTTTTTTTCAATACATTTAAAGTAGAAGATTTTAGTAGGAGACTAATTTAATCACTTGCATACATAGGCACCAACACCCTTTTTCTGCCTTACCTCTTTGGTGCCTTCCTTCTGGACACAAGTCCTAACATGCTTTTGTGAGTCAACCCTGCTCCAGGAGACCCACTCACCCTCTCAACACATGCTTTCTTTCTGTCAGTCTCTTCATTTCCTTTTCTCCTCCTTACACACATTCACATCTGTTTCCCATCATTCAATTGTTCTGTGCCATGGTTTACATTTTATTTTTCAATTTCCTCTGTCTACCATCTTACATCTAGTTTAGCAAACACATACTCATTTCATTCTGCTACTGAGTCCTCGATGGTTTTCCCTACTTGGTTTGCTATTATTATTATTATTATTTGCTTTGGTTTTTGTCTCTCAGGGGTAAGGAAACCAGAGTGCAGGTACCAAAGTTGGTCAATAGGACATCACCAGCAGCCCTGGTGCCATCAGACCTAGGGCTGTACATGCCAATCTCTTCACTAGTGGTCTCTCTAATTCTTGTAAGGGCAGGGTGTAATAAAGTCCCCTTCCCATTGCCTTCAACTGGGAAGTTTGGGTGGATCATTCTCACTGGGTAACATGTTCAGTCTCCTTCCTGAAAGCTGAATGTGCCTACGGGTGTACTGCTCTGCCACAACCCCCTGTGTAAGGGCCTGTGGGGATAACAGTACAGAAGTCACTGGCAGGGTCTGTGAGCAGAGCAGGCAAGTTAATGAATAAGTTGGTGAGTGACAGAAGTGTACTTTGTGTGGGGTGAGTGTTTTCCTGGGCTTCTCTGAATAAGGCATTTCTCTGTGCTTTGGAATACCTGCTGGTCAAAAGACATTCTAGTGAAAGTTTTAAGATTGCTGCGGAATAGATTGATGTAAGCTTGGTAAAGTCAATCCTAGATTTTTTTTTTAAATTTTGGATTGATGACCTTCTAAAGGGGCACTGGAATGATGTTTCTGACTACTCTTTTCTGAGTCTCTTACCTTCCTCAGGAAATGTAATATGCCTTTTTACTCTGGCTGCCTTCAAGATTTCCTTTTCGTTTTTCATTTTCAGCAATTTGAAAACAATATACCTAGATATAATGTTTTTGTTTGTTTTATGCTTGATGTTTCTGAGCTCCTTGGATTTGTGGTTTGGTGTCTGTCATAAATTTTGGAAGATTTTCAGCCATTACTTTATCCAATATTTCTTCTGACTCATTCTCTCTCTCTTCTCCTTCTGGTATTTCAATTGCATATATATTATACTATTTCATATTGTCTCACTTTAAATATAAAAATATAGATATATTATAAGTAAAAGATGAAAAATAAATATTATGCAAACACTGAAGAAAGCTGAAGTAGCTATATTATATTAATATCTGAGAAAGTAGACTTCAAAATAAGGAATATTATCAGGGATAAATAATGACATTACATAATGGTAAAGGGATCAATCCTCTAAGAAGACATAACAATTTTAAATGTGCGAGTACCTAACAACAGTGTTTAAAAAGACACAAAACTAAAACTACTAGAACCAAAAGATGAAAAAAACAAATTCACAATTATAAATGGAAACTTCAATGATTGATAGAAAAAAGAGATAGAAATCAGTAGACGTAGATTTGAATAATATAATCAACTTAGGCTAATTGATGTTTATAGAATACTCTATTCAACAATAGCAGAATACACATTATTTTTCAGTCATATACAGACTATTTACCAAGGTAGACCATATATTGACCTAGAAAAAAAAAAACCTAACACATTTTTAAAAATGGAAATCTCTTCTCGTCTCCCAGAGTTGTGGCCATTGGGCAAGAGTGGTAATGTCACCTGGAGA
>NW_011888839.1:331317-338758 GCF_000151845.1 Pteropus vampyrus
TAATCTGCCAAAGGTCACTTTGTGACAGAGTGACAGAGGCAAGATTTGAATCCAGGCAATTTGGTCTCTGAGTTCAGATGTAAAAGAGTGTTTTTGCTGGTATCTGTGACTGTGAGGTCCATGATGGAAGGGCTGTATTTGCTTCCTCTGTGCCTAGCACTGTGTCTGGCACATGATAGCTCTGTATAAGTGTTAGTTGGCTCATTAACAATTTGAGACCATTTTAGAATAAAAATGGAAAGAATCTTGGCCTATTAGAAAGGTGACTTCAAAATTGCTAAGAGGCTAGATCTTAAATGTTCTCACCACAAAAACGAAATGGTAGTTATGTGATGTGATAGAGCTAAGGCTATGGCGGTAATCATTTTGCAATATAGAAATGTATCAAATCACTATGTTGTATATCTTAAACTTAAACAATGTTATAAGTCAATTATATATCAAAAAAAAAAAAGAGGTGAGACTACAACTCTACATTTTAAACTATAAGTTACTAATGTTGGTCAATATTAGATGACCCTTCATTTTATATTGCATGATGTGATATAATGAGTGAGGGAAGGGAGATGATGTGATTGGGGGTTGAAGAGATAAGATGAGGAGTGAGGTTTCTATGGTAACATCATAAAAATCATAGATGAGAGCAAAAAATTCAGTCTCTGGACTTTTCATACCCATTCTGTGAATTAACTGTCATTACGCTCACTCTGAGGGGCTCAGAGAGAGGTTAGATAACTTGCCCAAGGCTGCTCTGCCAACATGCAGTGGGTGGGGGGTCCACCAGAGCAGGCTGATTCTCCTCACCCCCCATCGCCTCATTACGCTTTTTCCACTATGCGTTCCGGTGGAGGAGCTGAGGCTCAGATGGCTCCCCCACTCAATATTTTCAGGTCTTAACACACCTTCACCTCCAGGACACTTTTCCAGCTACTTCAGAACTTCATGGCCTTAGATCTTTTCTCGGCTAAAAGAGAGGAGGAGTATGTAATATTGTTGGGGAAGAGTGTGGAATTTATATCCCAGACAACTTTCCAAATATATAGGATTTAGCAAGATGCACATATAAGGAAATAGCTAAATTTAGGCAGATTCTAAGTGATCTTTAGGATATGTAGTCTTGGTTCTTATTTTTTTGAGAAAGTGAGAGCTTATGTACTACAATGTGAATTATGCTTTGTTTTGTGTGAACTGGTTATTTTAAAATATTGATTAACAGATATTATCACCTGTTTGAAGATTCACCACACTTATCTGAGCAGTCAAAAGTTATTGGTGGGAGATCTACTCCAACTCCTGACCAAAGAGACGAACAATGACATGCGCTGTGGCCAGGGCACTACTTGCGGGGTGGAGGTGGGGGGTGCATCTTAGAGACAGCGAGGGTGCCCCTTTTGGTAAGCCCTGGATTGGAAAGTCTCAGGTCTTGTGATAAGGTCAGAGGTTCAGTATCTGGAAATTGGACCTCACTTAAATGCTACCTAAAGTGTAGTTTTTTATCAGCTGAGATGCTGATGATGTGGCCTCTGGGTGAGTGAGGGATAAAGGTCTGAGAATAAGGAGACAGTGCCCTCTGACCTGCAGGTCTCATCCTCACGTCAGCGCCAGACCTATCTGTATGTCTTTAGAGTGTGTCTCCTACTAAAATTTTTTCAAATGAGGGAGCAATAATATTCTAATTAACCTACTTTCCAAAATAGCATGGTTTCTTAACAGAGTGTATAACTTTGCCTTAAAAAAAAAGTAACGGGAGACATAGAGAATAATGTTGTGTTAAGTTAGACTTAGTGTGGTGATCACATTGTAAGGTATGTAAATGTCGAATCACTATAAAGTACACCTCAAACTAATATAACTAATATGATATCATTTACCAACTATAGTGAAATTTTTTTAAAAAAAGAAATTTATTCTATGCTTCCAAGATATATCTTCAAACACAGGAGCAAAAATTGTTTGCAATCAAAATTTACTTAAGGTTATGCATGTCAGGAAAATGGACTAGGAAGCTCCAAAACCCTGGTTTCCCCAAGCAGACGTGTGAATATAACCAAAAACTGGCTGAAATAAGCTAGTAGGAGGGTAAAGCCAGGAGGAACATGCATCTCACTTCCGTGAACCCCTAATGGGGTGTTGACCTGCAATGCATCTCCTAGACTGATCCTCTGATTTATTCTATTTTCCTTTTAGTTTTTTTTTCTCTATTATCTTGGAGGTTTCCTTGACAATATCCACTGATCATTCTATTAAATTTTCATTTCTACTCTTATATTTTAAATTTCAAGGACACTCATTTATCCTTTTAATGCTTTTTTTAAATAGCAACCCATTCTCATACAATATATTATATTATGTCTTCTAAGACATAAATCATAATTTTAAAAAAGTTTTTTTCTCCCTGAGGATTGCCTGTTTTATCCAGATTTATCTTTTTCTTTGTTTGTTGGTTTTGAGCTCTGTCTTTCATGCCAAAGGCTCAAACTTAGTGATGCCCTTAAAATGTGACTGGAAACTCTTTGCACATGAGCAGGTTTGGCACTGGCGGGCTTCACTGAAGGGAGTTTTGCTGGGCTGTCCCGTGTGAACCCCACCTGTCATTGTGGGTAAATCTTTTCTCCAGGGCTGGTCAGTTTCCCCGGAGGAATGTCCTGCTGGGGGTGTAAGCCTTGCTGCAAATAAGTGGGGGTGGGTGCTGTGGGTCTCACTGTTAAGGATGCAAATTTTTTTGAATCCTGTTGACAGTGCAGCACCTCTGCCCTCAGCTGTGTCTGTGTCCTTGAGAACAGAGTAAACCTTCATTAAGCCAGGGATGAGAGGCCATCACCAACACTAGAGGGGTGGGGGAGGGGGCCTAGCCTCCTTGTTCTTAGCTCCCCCTTGCTTCCCCTTTTGCAGATTCTGGAAGCCTCTAGTTTTAGTGCCTTTTACACTGTGAACTGTGTGCTTCTTGAAATCCCCTACTTCAGATTAAATGGTCAGATTTCTTGGGTGCACCAGGTCAGTTCCCTCTTGTGCATCTGCTTTTCAGCTTCTACAATTTTATTGCTTTATCCTCCTTTCCTTCTGTTTCTCATAGTGTATTTATGCCACTTGGATTCCCTTTTCCTTATGATAGCACCTAATACTTATGTATGTATATACCAGGCACTATTCTAACAGCTTAACATTTTATTTATTCTAACTTATTTAATCCTCGTGATGGTACTACTATTCCCATTTACAGATGGGAGAAGCTAAAGCACAGAGAGGTGGAGATTCTTGACTATCATAGACATGGCCAAGCCAGAATCTCTGCTCTGAGCCACGGTGCTTCATATAAAAGTCATGCGTTTCCTATTAAACTTTCTTTTCATTTTAGTTTTTGCTATTCCCATCTCCTTTAGTGTTCCTATAAATATAACTCTGGGCTGGACTCCTTCCCACAAACCAGAAGCCAGGCATTCCCCTCTGGAGAGTTCCCCCAACTCTCTGGGTTTTATACTTAGTCCAAAGAGGTTATTTCTGGTCTTGGTCAGTGAGAGGTCAATAAAGAGCCTATTCGCAGATGGTGCCACCATGTCCTGTTGCAGCCAAAAGCAGGCAGTCCCCGAGTCCCTACCGTGTCCCCTGAGCCCCAAGCCATATGGCACCTAGTCATCAGCTCCTTCAGTTTCCACCTGGCCATTTTCCCAAGGCTTGTCTGCAGCTCCCACATGGTTCAAGAGGACAGAACGGATCCTCTTATCAATTCTTTTCAGGCAGGGCCTGGCTCTTAACTCCTACCACACAAAACACACACATGCAGCTGAGGGGCAAACAGCACTTCCAGATTAAGGTAATTGCAGTAGTCCACAATAACTTCTCTCAAAGTGTAAATTATTCAGTCTTAAATAACTCGTGGAGAGTACCAATTCCAGTCAGGTCGTCTTTCTCTCCAGAAGATCCCTCTCCTTTATTAAAGGATGCAATACAGCTAAATATACATCCAACTTACATGACTCTACTCCCTTTGTCAGCTAGCTGCCTCTCTGCCTCTTAAACTCCCAATTTTCAGATCCCAGGAAAGTCTAGAGTCCTCCCCATACCGGCTACCTACTTCCTCAGGCTTAGCAGTTTCCGAATCCCTTTGCTTTTGGCCCCTGCGCCATCTTGGTTTTACCTGCATCCACCCAGGATGCAAAATTCAACCTCTTCACCAATTTCTACAAGAACTTCAACTACATCAAGGACTTCACGATTTCTGTGGTCTTTCCTGAAGATTCGGATCTGAGAGCACCGCAGAGGTGAGGGTCACATGCTCAGCGCCCAGCATCCTACTACCTCTCCCCCGCCCCCGATGCTCTTCTTTCTTTCCCCAGACCTCCCCCTCCCCACTGTCTACTAGTCATTCGTTTCTTGCCGATTTTGGTCCTTTAGCACCCATTCCTCCTCCTTTTCGCTAAGAACACAGAAATTATTCAGGTATCCACCCCACCCCCGGCAGCTCCTGTACCTGAGAAAAAGCAGAGCCCCCTTCCCTCCCCACGCTCCCAAATGTGGACTCAAGCCAATCAGCATATCCTAGCAGCAGTAATTGGTTCAAGGATGGGGCGGGCCCAATCCAGCCAATGAGATGAGAGGCATGTTTGCAGGAAACTCTAGGAAAGAAGCTTCTTAGCGTCTCTGTGGAAGGTACCTGGAGAGGTTCTCCTTTGCTTTGGATGTAAATGGGGGAGTATATGCCTTTGAAGCAACTGGTAGCCATATTGTGACCATGAGAGAAGCCAGGTACAGGATTATTCAGACCTGGTCTTGGGTGAAATCAATGAGTTGTCGAGTCAGCAGTATCTAAAGCTCACTGGACTCTGCCGATGAATGTTCCTTATTTTTAAGCCAGTTCGAGTCGTTTTTACTGTTACTTGGAACCTCACTTCCCTCTTCCTTCCTCTTAGTCCCAGGCCCAGTTTTCTGGGTTCAGCTTCCATCCCAAGGAGGTTTATCAAAAACATGGTCCATACTGATATTGATTATCCATAAGGGGAATTCATCAACCAGTTACTTTTTCTTCATTAACCAGCTGCCTTTTTATTAAGAAGAGTGAAACTTTCCAGACTGCATTATTTGCATTCGGATTCAAGCTTTGTTTCAAGAACAATGGTTGTATCCTATGTATAAATTGTATGAACAATGGGGCCCATCTTGGAGATCTTCCCTCAAATAAAGAGAGATGGAGCCTAAGGTGATCAATGACTTTATTCTAGAAACTGAAACTGCAGGCAACCTCCAAAAGGCTATTTTCTAAATGAAATTTTTAAAAGTGCAGAATCTTTGTTAGCCAGTCCCCTGCTATATGCTTCCTAACACACACACACACACACACACACACGCACACGCACACGCACACGCACACGCACACGCACACGCGCACGCACACACACATGCGCGCACATATACATCCCTTTTTTTTGCCATTTATTTATTTTATTTATTATTATTTTTTTAAATGGTGACATTGGTTAATGAAATCCAATAAGTTTTAGCCGTACACTTTAACAGTAAGGCATATATATATTTACACTATGTGTTCACCTCCCATAGTTAGATTTCCTTTTGTCACCACATATTTGACCCCCTTTACCCCATTTCCCTCCCCACTGCCCCTTCTCCCCTACCCTCTGGTAACCACTAATCTATAGTCCATGGCATACACACCTTTCTGTAGAAAAATTGGGCCCAGAAGCAGTAACTGTTATCAGCTGAAACTGCATATACTCTTTATTTGAAATCTCTTTTTCTATCTCTTTGGAGGACACATATAGATCTGGCTGAGGCTCACGTTCTCCAATTCTCAGTTTCTCAGCACTCCAAGATTGATTTCTCATATTTAACTCGGGGAAATGTTTTAAGAGGAAAAGGGAAACCTAGCAAACAGTCAAAAGTTCATGGAGAACACCTGTATGCATTTTGGATAAAAGTTAATTAGTTTTAAACAACGATTGCTCAAAGCAGGAGTGATCTCAAAGAGATGGGAGCATAACGATTTTAAGAGCATAAAGGAAGAGAGAGATAGGAAACAGAAGTCATCCTTTCAATTTTTACAAATTAGAATATTTTTTCCCTTTGATTCTAGACATCCAAAGTCAATCACTTTTTTGGGGAAAAAGGAATCAGGTTCTAAAAGCCTATATTTATATTACAATTAACCCCTAGTTTATTTTGTTCATTCAGCAATAATTGTTTGTTGATTTCTTACTCCAGAGCAGACACCGAGTTATATGCTGGGAATACGGTGAAGAGCAAAACTCGTTCCCTGCCACCTGGGGGTTTACAGCCTAGTGACTGAGGAAAACGCCCCTGCTGTTGTCCCCTCAGCTCTCCCGGCTGTCAGCACATGCCCTCACCACGCCAACCCTGTTACCAGACACGGCCCCTGGGATAAGGGTCTCCTGGCTCGCTACCACCGAAACTGCCAGATCTTGAGACAAATATTTCCACTAAGTCAATCCCTGAATATCAGCCAGGGCCACAGGCCCAGAGCCACAAAGAGAGAAGGCCCCATCTCAGAGGAACCATGTTTTAGGTCCAGGAGAACTTGAATGAGTCATCCTTTCCTTGGATGAGAGAGATTTTCACTTCATTTGATCACCTTCCCTCCTCCCCAACGACCTGTGTCTTTAACACATGGCTTTACTAAAACAAGACCAAATATTATTAGCTCTGAGAGGACCCCAAAGAATGTAGGAGCCCTGGAATGGGGAAGGACATGGGGTCTGTCCCGGACTTTGCATTGGCTCTGCTGAGTACCCTGTGTGGGGTCCAAGATGTAGTGACGGTGAAGCCCAGAATGGCGGACAGCAGGATGACCTGAGCGAGCTGGGGATAGTCTTCGAGCTTGAAGCATTGGCTGAATGTAACCTACAACCAGTGGGCAAAGGCTTTATTTTCATTTTTTTGATGAAAAAGAAATGAGACTTAAGGTTTATAAAAATTATAAGCAAATAGGTTTGCAGATGTTATATGGAAAAATTTTGTTACTAATCAATCCATTCATATAACTTTTTATTACAAAAGTAGGTCTTCTTATGTAGAAAATATACAAAAGAAAGATAAAAAAAATGACTCATAATCCTATCACCAAGGAATCATTACTATTAACATATCTCCAGTATTTTGCATACCTCGAAGATATCATGCAAAAAAACCACTGCAAAAAAACAAATATCACAGTAAAGCGAGTGACAATCTTTTTGCTGGGGGTGGTAGGGGGACTTGCTTTCAATTAGTAAAAAACGCAATATCTGCGAAGTGCAATAAAGCGAAGCAAAATAAAATGAGGTATGTCTGTTTTTTTCCTCAAAATAAGATTCTAATCTATTCTGAATATTATTTTGCAACCTGCAATATCTTAGCAACTATATATTAAGAACATTTTTTCCTGTCATCCTATGGTTTTCTAGGACATCCTTTTTGGTAGTTACAATGTATA
>NW_011888839.1:338808-386907 GCF_000151845.1 Pteropus vampyrus
GATTTTCACTTCATTTGATCACCTTCCCTCCTCCCCAACGACCTGTGTCTTTAACACATGGCTTTACTAAAACAAGACCAAATATTATTAGCTCTGAGAGGACCCCAAAGAATGTAGGAGCCCTGGAATGGGGAAGGACATGGGGTCTGTCCCGGACTTTGCATTGGCTCTGCTGAGTACCCTGTGTGGGGTCCAAGATGTAGTGACGGTGAAGCCCAGAATGGCGGACAGCAGGATGACCTGAGCGAGCTGGGGATAGTCTTCGAGCTTGAAGCATTGGCTGAATGTAACCTACAACCAATGGGCAAAGGCTTTATTTTCATTTTTTTGATGAAAAAGAAATGAGACTTAAGGTTTATAAAAATTATAAGCAAATAGGTTTGCAGATGTTATATGGAAAAATTTTGTTACTAATCAATCCATTCATATAACTTTTTATTACAAAAGTAGGTCTTCTTATGTAGAAAATATACAAAAGAAAGATAAAAAAAATGACTCATAATCCTATCACCAAGGAATCATTACTATTAACATATCTCCAGTATTTTGCATACCTCGAAGATATCATGCAAAAAAACCACTGCAAAAAAACAAATATCACAGTAAAGCGAGTGACAATCTTTTTGCTGGGGGTGGTAGGGGGACTTGCTTTCAATTAGTAAAAAACGCAATATCTGCGAAGTGCAATAAAGCGAAGCAAAATAAAATGAGGTATGTCTGTTTTTTTCCTCAAAATAAGATTCTAATCTATTCTGAATATTATTTTGCAACCTGCAATATCTTAGCAACTATATATTAAGAACATTTTTTCCTGTCATCCTATGGTTTTCTAGGACATCCTTTTTGGTAGTTACAATGTATAGTCTATGATATGGACACATGATACATTTACTTAAGTAATCTGTTTTTATTGGCTATTGAGGTAATTTCCCATTTATCTTTACTACCAAAAAAAAAAAAAAGTCCTGCTTTTAATTTAGAAAGATCCTTGCTTGCTTATTTGAAACTAAGCTCTGACCCCATGGAAGGCAAGGTTACGAGTTGAAAAAGTGACAGGTTAGGGGAGCCAAGAGGTCCGGCATCTACTCACTCTGTTCTGCCTCTCTTGTCTGACTAATGAGGTTCCCCTTTGGCAAAATGGTGATCGTAAACCTCATACCTTCCATAACCCTGAAACTCCTTAAACTTTCAGGACCACTTACGGAAAAGTCTGTGTCGAATGATGTGGAAGAAAAGTTGGGGGACCAATTGAATGTGGGAGACTGGTCCCCCGTCACTACTTCAGAAATGCAATCTTGGCTTTTAAAACTTCCCTGTTCTTTCTCCATGCTCTCTCTCCCCAACCTCCACCCCAAATTGACAGTCCAAAGCACCAATTTACCAGGTCTTACTCTATTGACAGAGAGGGTAATTTTTGCCCTTAGTAGTCATAGCCATAGCCACAACCATAGCTGAGTACTCTTCCAACCCAAAGCATTGGTCTGCTCCAGTCCAGCAGGTAAAGCAATTCATGGAACTGTAGAATGTCAGACGTGGGGACCACAAAGATGACCTAGTCCCCTACACCCAACCCCCACGTTACAGAAGGACAGTGATTTGACCAATGCTATTCGGTTAATGGCAGAGCTGGAACAAGGGGCAGTGCCAGGAGGCCATGTGGTCATATGATTAATTACTGTGACTTTGGTGACAGTCTGCCTGGGTCAATCCTATGTCCAACACTTCTGAGTAGTGTGACCTGGGCAACTTATTTAACAACTTATTTAAGTCTCAGTTTACTTATCTGTAAAATGGGGGATAGTACTAAATAACACTTACTTCATAGGGTTGTAAATTGGATAACACATGAAAAGGGTTTGTATATAGTATTTCTCCAGTAAATGTTAGCTATGATTATGTAACAAGGGTTAATTTTGCTGTAGCACTGACTCTCCTGTTTAGGACACAGACCTCCCCACCTGATGCTTGGAGTGGAACCACAACTCGTTACCAGCAGCTGACAGAGGGATTACTCTTCAGATGGAGACTCCTGTAAGTAGGTTTGTGTTTGGGATGCCCACAAATTAACCTGCTCCTACTGGCCGCCTCTCGATAACCGCCAAACCAGTGGCATTTGTAGGAAAGAGAAGAGTGTGCTGCCTGTGGTCTGAGATAGAAATGTAACCACAGCACCAAAGAAAATTAACAACATACCACAACCTAAGCATCCTGATTGTAGCCCAGGGATATGCAAGACTTATAGATAGATAAATTAGCTTAGAACGGCCCCTTTGCTTCTTAACAGACTCCTTAGCTTGTATACAGCCCTCCTGCCAAATTTCTTTTCTCTTACATGTCTAACTTAAAATTTTTCTTGAAATTAAAAACATTGAGGATTTTTAAGAACATGGATTTAATTTTTAAGGCCTTTAGTCCTGCTTATATAAAGAAATCTCAGTAAGATTATATCTACCTACCTATTTTTTTAAGCAGGCCAGCGTTAGTTAATTTCTATCATAGCCTCATTTTGCGGTTTACTTGTGATGCGGATGCCTGCATCCCAGCCACACCTGATTTGAAGGCAGGCCACAACAATAATGCCTCTGGGAGGAGGTCAGGAAGTGTGGACTCTGAGGATCGGAATCACAAATTCTCAAAAAGCTGGGTAGGAAAACTGAAAACTCCTTTCTTTCAGGCAGATTCTGCCAAACCTTCTTTCTCTCTCTCTCTCTCTCTCTCTCTCTCTCTCTCTCTCTCTCTCTCTCTTTTTTTGGATTTGGGAAATATGTTTGATTATTTAAGAAAGACTTATTTTATTTGACTGAAGAAACATTTTAAAGTAAAGACTTGTCTAGCATCTCAGACCACTCAAGGTGCTTTGCGGAGGGGAGCGTGAGACTGTGTTCGGGGCCACAGGCATATATACAACCACTGTGGTTGATACATAGATGATGGCCAAATTGAAATCATCCAGTGGGTCCTGTTTTCTTTTTTCTTTCATTCTCCTCTTCCTCTCTCTCCCCGTCCCTTAATGAAATCAACTTATATTCAATGACCAAAATGAAAAACTACCAGAGTTGCCTTCTTCCACACAAAACAAAACAATAAAATTAGATGATGAAATGAAGAAGTAAATTAACTTCTTGCTCAACAAAGACAATGCTTTGACTTCAAAAACAATTATTTTTTTCTATGTTCATAACTTAAGGAGAAAGATTTCTTATTTCTTTCTATTGTGACTCTGTCTCTATATTCAGAAAAACCTCAAGTTGTAATTTCATTTTTTTTTTTTTTACTCTCAGAAACTGTCCAAGTTGTGGCCTAAGCCTTAATTAGCCTTAGTTGATGTTTAGTCCTGGCTAAATTTGCTTGCTGCTCACCCCCAGGAGTAAGTCTGTGGGTGGCCATGTATTTATTGAATGGATGTTTTATCTTGTAGGAAATACTTGGGAATAATACCCCAGAATGGGGTGAATAAAATGGACAATGGGGAGTCTTGCTTCACATTACAAAAAAAGAAGAAAAAGTTCTCTTTACCAGTATAGACTGATTTGCCACAAAAAGCACAAAGGGCATGGAGAGTGACTAGTAGCCGTTTTTTTTTAAGGATCATCCCACCCCACGCAGGCCCTGTCCATGTTCACGGGTGTGGAAACGCATCTGCAGTTACACATGCAGGTCTGGAGCCCAAGTCAGGGTCCTGTTTTAACGAACTGACCATGTGTGTTGTATGCAGCTGTAGAGTTAATATGTATGACCATGGCGTGCTCACGTGTAGGGCACTACTCTGGCAAACACAGTCTCTCCTGAACAATGATGTCATTAGAATATTTCTTTTTTGTTTTATTTGTCCAAAGTCAAACATTTACTCCTTCAGCTCACTAGTATCTCGTAAGCCTGGTGCTGGCCCACACTGCTGCAGGACTTGGACAAAGAGATGATGTTACAGTCTGGTTTCTATGGCAACAGAGGAGGGGTAATGAAAACCGAAATGTTGGAAACACCCATTCTAACAATTGTGACATAATTCAGGTTATTACAAGGACGTAACTACCAAAGAAGCACAAGTATCATTACCTTGCAGCTCATGTCGGCAAAAAGCTACACTGCACATTTCTCTTAGTTGGGCTGCTCAGAGGAAGGAAACATGAAACACACACACTCACACACACACACGCCTCGTTTTCTGCATGTAAAATGTGTGTGTTCTTTAAAAGCCAGTGGTTGGCTGGTTTTCCGGACATGATGTGGTTGAAGCTGTCATCGTAATGGAAATTCATTGCTGTAGCTATGGTAAATCGAGTTTTCTGCCTGTGCTGAATGCATTAGTCTAATGAGATGTTTGCAGCCGGAGAGCAGGGCTGCTGGAGACTAACTGTGAGCTACTAACACACGGGTGGAAGATTAGTTTTTGCAATACTCGGTTTGCATGCACTGAAAGTCTTCTGTCTTCTGAGTCAACATTCCCGGCCTGGTAAAGAACCTGATCAGGGCTCTGGTGAACAAGCCGTAGGTAAGGGAGATACACAATCGGAGGGTGTGCTGTTGACATGGGATCCTTCTTTTTCTGTCAGCCTGACAGGTTACCTGTTTCAGTTTTTCTGGGTTGCATGCCTACCTCTGTGGTAATGCCTGAGTGTCCTGCACTAAAACCACTGAGGCCGGCAGGTAAACTTTCATTTCTTCTACTCAAAATACAATGGTTGATTTCTTAATTATAGCTCAGAGGAGATGTAGTATAGAATTATATAGTCGATAAATTTTGGGTATGGACATATTCATTACTCTTTAAGTCTGTATTTAAATATGTAGAAAGTTGTTTTTCCCCAAACGTTAACTCAAATAACTAGTTAGCTTTTTTTTTATGATGATGAGTTTGCTTCGTTTTGTTTGTTTTTGAATTTAAAAAAATGTTAGCATGTCTTGGAATAAAAGTATTTACTTAAATTTAATTTTTAAAATTCATGTGCTGTGAACACGCAAGAGCGGTTTTTTAAATTGAATTTTATTTGTTTCGTATACCAGATGAAATATTTTATGTGTCTTTGTGCTGTTTTTCACTAATTTACCAGGATAGATGAGAATACCATTTATTGCTATTGCTGGTGCTAGTTAAGTTGGGGAAAAAAAAAACAGGTAACCATTACGTGTCAGGAGCAGTTTTCCCAAATTCAAATATACAGTCACCTCCTTTCCAGGGGGGCATCGTGTGACTTGAACCCGCTTCTACATGTCCGTCCTGGTGACACAAGGCTTTCTCTTGAGGTTGACTGCTGTGCAGGACAGGACAGTAGATGTGGGTGAGGTGCCAGCTTCATTAAGTCATTTGACTGATAGTAGAGGTGTTTGGTCAAAGCTCTTTGCACAATCTGTAATAATAAACAAGAGGCAGCTCGTAGTGTTGTCTCCAGATTCTATGACAGTACTCAAGAGGGTTAGACAATCAGTAGCTCTCTGAGAAAGTGGTTTTTTGGTTGGTCTCAGATGTTGTGGTATTGGGGAAAGAAATCCAGATGCTTCCGAATCAAGATATTTGTTGTATACTCTTTTTTTCTCCTTTTCAAACAGAGGAACCATTTTTAAAGAGTGAGAGACATAGTTGCTTTTTTTCCTCGAGATTTTTTTCTTTTTAAATAAAACAGAATATTTGGAGTGAAAGCATAAAAATAACTGTGAAGGAATTTACATTGTGGTAAAGTAAGCTATCTGGGGGCACGATATCTGCATGGAGCATTTTTTGTGTTGCTTGGTAGAATTAGCCTGAAAAAAATGAGGCGGGTATTTGAGTAAAAACAGCTGGGTGAAGATTACCTAGAAAAACAGTAGTAAACTCAAATAAAATGTTAATGTAGAGCCTTCAGTTTTAGGGAAGTTGCTTGGTGGTTCAAAATCTTTACCTTTTAAACATATTTGTGACAGATATTTTTTTAAAATATGAATGCGTTTTCTTTAGTTCTTTAAATTGTGTATGTGGAAGGACTCTAATATTTTGGTAGATTTATCCATCTGCTTGTTTTGTGAAATTATAAGAAAAATGCAAATCCCACGACAACCTAGTTCTTTTATGTTTAACATGTTTACATTTCTTTCCTGCACCACCAAAATTACTTTTATTTTGCTGCAGAAAGGGGGAAAAAAAAGTAAATGAACGATAATAAAAATAAAAGAAAACAATAAGAGAAAGCGGAGTAAATTGGTTTCGGTCATTTATTTTCTTTTGGTGGTGTGTTTTCAAGGCAAGTGAAACCAGTAGAAGCAGTTTCACTTTCTGGTTCTTGGCTCCTGGGGGCGAGGGTCGTAGGGTTCTCCTCCAGCAGCAGGTAAGACAAGCAGACCAGCTGCTGGAAAGAAAACAAGCCAACACAAGGACTCTTGCCCTGCTCTAAGAACTTTTATATTGAAAATTCAAAAAAAGTAATGACTTTTTAAAATGTTAGATAATATTTGTTCATTATAAAAATTCAAATAATACCCCAAAATACACAGGTTGAATTTAAAAAAAAAATTTTTTTTTAACTTTAATATGAAAATCAGATTGCATTAAACCTCTCTCTTAAAGCGGTGGCTTTTATTTTTTTAATCTCAGTTTTGGATCTCAAATACTTCAACAAGTTCAAACATCACTGAAGTTCCCCTAAATCAAAACAAGGAATGCTCAGAGAGAACCTTTACACACATTTGGAGAGTTAGATTTTAGAGTGTTCTGCAGGCTGTTTACAGCCCATACTCTCGTCCCTTATGACCCGTTACAGTCAGCATCGGGGTCCAGACAGAGGTGGGGGCGGGAGCTCGGGACTCGCTCCCAGGGACCTCGGGGCAGAGCTCCGCGGGATGCTCTTGCTCCCCAGACTGCACCCCTGGAAGCCTCGACATCACACTGACGCCAGGTGGCTGCGGAGGGCTTACCGCAGTCCACGCGTCCGGAGGAAACAGGAGGCGACACTGTCCCTTGTTGGGCTGGGGGCTTCAGATTCCAAGCACCTCCAGTTTCATCCCGTTCCGTTTCTCTTCGCCCCGAGCCTTCTGCTTTTATTCGGGGATATTGTGTGGGAGAGAAGGGAAAGGATACGAGGAAAGACTCTCTTCCCATCTAATTATCAAAGAACATAAAATTCGGTCTAACATTTTGGAGAGAAAGTTTGTGAAAGCTGTCTCTTTCGGTGTGAGCACACGTGCTTCTTAATTTTGGTGGGCAAATGTGGCATTTCTAGGAGGGAGCTTTGATTAAATGCCTCCTTTGGACATCTTACTTTTTTAATCCTGCGATCTCCCAAAAGACTAGTTTGAGATCGACATGTTTTTAATACTTTTTGTTCCCTTCAAAGGCAGACAGGTGAGGAGAGACTGGGAATTAAAAACGGCCCCTGGGAGAAAATTTAGATGATTTGGTACATACATAATGTAACAGAAGCCACCACTGTGTCTAGTAAATTACTCTAAATTTTAATTAATGAGTCACAAAAGCCACACCATGAGCTTTAAAAAATTACCCCTTTATCAATAAGATGATAATTAACTTTGGAATTAGCAATTCTCTCAGCCCCGGGCAGCCTAGTAAGTTGTCTGGAATGCTGCCAATTTTTAACAATTGGTCTTTTGGCAAACGTACTGGATTTTAATTCAAACATCTATTGTGACATTTTCCAACGTGGTTCAAAGACCGTTTGAATCGCCCAAATCATGGTAGAATTTCTGAGATTGAAAGAGTGGCTCGGAATGTTTGGATTTCATTAGAATCTGTTGCTTTCTTTCTTCATTTCATTTTCTACCTCCCCCCGCCCCAAACGCACACAACCTCTGCATCTGCAAGAGCACCACTCTCTAGTCTCTGTTATAAATCTCTGCTAGAATCTGTTATAAATCGCTGTGGCGGATCCTGCGTTTGTTGGTACGCGTATACCTAGTTCGAGTGCTTTGGCTGCAAGCCCACGAGGTTCTAAGTGTTTTTCATTGTTGTTACATTCATCTCCATTTCAGATCTGGCAAAGGTTTGTTCCTTAATATTTCTGCAAACTCTCACCGCCATTTGTCAGATGCCAAGATTTAGATTGAGACTCGAAGCAGAGGAACTGCAGGCAGAAGGGCCATTTTGGAAATGCTTAAGACTGTTTGAAATTTGACTATTCAGTCTTACATATATTAATGTCTGAAGAGAAACAGGAATATTGGACATTTCAGAGCAGCCTGCTCCACAATGAATCCAGTCTCTCTCTCTCTCTCTCTCTCACGCGCGCACACACACACACACACACACACACACACACACACCAGTGCTGCCTGTCACTGGTTGGTGGCTTTCAGGGCAGCCTTTTGAGGGATACTGCTATTTGGCCACAGCAGCTGGAAAGCAAGTGGTGATGGGTGCAAATCACTCCTTCAGAGGACGGACCTCTCTATCCTCCTTCTGGGTTTTCAAACATTAGCAATGGTGGGCTCCTGCTTCTCTCAGCCAAGAGACCTGGCTAGGGCACGATGATGGCGACGAAGCTTCCTGCTGAGTTAAACTGGTAGTTGTGACATAATCAAGAGCATCCCTGCTTTCAGGAGAATGGAATGGAGATGAGCAGCAAGCAGGATTTGTGCATTCTGGAGTAAATAAAAATTTTTCATCAGAAGAGGCACTTTGCCACCATTGAGGAAATAAAACACCTTTTGCTTCTTGCATTGCTTATTTCATGGACTACTATTTTAGGATAGAAAGGGATTTATTACCCAGTGGCAGCTCTCACTTTGTGTTAAGCTGAAAAGTCATTCCACTGAGTCTATGTGACACCTTAGAGTAATGGGAATATTCGAGATCCACCTCGTGGGTTTCCCCGGGATCACTGCTGTTACTGTTTGACCGGTTGTATTTTACAGAGAATCTGGTGGCACGAAACCATATAAACTTCTCTTTACACTCTCACCACCTCAGACATGTTCTAACTAAATTTTTGTTTGTGGGGAGGCAGATGTGCATTTCCTTTTAAACAGCCGCATTTACTGATCAGATAAATGGAACTTGGTCCCGGTATTGCTAATTTCCAAGAATGAGTGCACACTCCTGCAGCCAGGCTGTGCCAGCCCTTTGAGGAAGGAACTGGGCTGACGAGTGGCGGCCTTACTTTCTCCATAAGGCATATGATACCGAAGTACAGGAGTGGAATTGCTGTTATGAGAAAATGTGCCAGGGAAAAATAGTGCCAACACTGTGCTTTGAATAGTCAGCTCCATGATGGTGACTCAACTTTTGGGAGTTGAGTATTTGGTAACAAAAGACTTTGCCCTTTTTATTTTTCTGTGGTGATTATTATAGAGAAAAAGCCCTTATTCTTTCAAAACAGAAACATATGGCTTGAAAGTAATTCTAAAGAAATATGCAGCCTTTCATGAACATGAGCATTAAACTTGGGAACAAATGCTGAACTGGGCAGAGCAAAGATTTACCCTGTTTGGGTCCCAGTCCAACCAAGGGAAACTGGCAAATTCTAAATAAAGAGGTGCTGGGATAAAACTCAGAGGGGAAGCCTATTCTATCCCCCCTTCCAATGGACTTGACCATCATTTTCCCCAAATTATACCCTGGTGCAGTTCGGAAGCGATTCAGTAATAGCTAACAGTAGCATACAACTGTCATCTTACAGACATTATAGGTCTTTTTCTTTTGGATTGATGGAAAGATTTTCAGTTTTCTCTTTTGCATTTGTCCACAAGTCATCCTAGAACATCATTGTTCTGATGAAAGAACCAGGGTCAAAAGTCAAGGCGTGAGCTTTTCCCGGGTATCCAGAGCTGGACTGTCTCACCAGACCGAGGTTCACACTCACAGTAGCCATGTCTGAGGATCTGCCTTGGGTGCAGCCATGGAGCCAGTCTAGGGCTGGCCTCAGGGTTTTAATCCTGTTTTGACAGGCATCTGTGGCCTTGGTGAATGAGGAAAGGAAGAACTGAAGGAAAACACAAAGTGAAAGCCAACTCCATACTTTCTTACTTTTTGTTTGGGGGACAGGATTTGGAGGTCGTTTAACTTAAACAAGTCCTTTGGGCCTAATATTTCCAAACTGTGACAAACCAATAGGAATCATTCTCATTCTTTATGGCTTTTCAAAACAGAGGCTGACTTCTTTCCTTCGCAGTCCTTTAAGGTTTAGTACACTCACTATTGGGAAATTATGGTGATGTCAGGGCTTAATTAAACAATTAGCTATTAAGATATGCTATTTATCCCAAAGATAATAACTCAAAAATGTCATTGGGTTTATAGATCAGTAAAGAATTCCACTATGGGACTAGATTTCTGTCATTATTCAGTCTTCAGAAACCTGTGGTCATTGGTTCATGCTGCTGCCATTGTTGCCTGTGCTGGGGAAGTTTGCCATGAGAGTTGGAGGTCAATCCAATCATCTGTACATTTCTCTTTATATTGGTAATTCTCCCTTTCAGATGCCAAAAGACGCTCAAGCATAGTTAATTATATCACTTTAACAGCTAATTTGAAAAAATGCTTCAAGTAGAAAGCTGTAGATAGCTTTACATTTTGGTGCACAAATTATGCACAAAACATAGGAACAGTGAAAAAAAAAAACCAACTAGTTCTTATGTCTGAAATCACCACCCACAGTCTGAAAATATGGCTCTCATTTTGAGTGTTTATAACATAATTAATACTAGGTACTTAACATAAATAATGACGACAAACTGTATGGTGGGGTTATGTTGGTGCCTGATGTGGAAATGGTTAATTGGTCCCACAGTGAGAAGCTGTACAATTGTGCGTTGCCTTAATGAGACCAGGTGAGTATAAACTCTCTCCAGGGAATTGAGTCAGAAACTCAAACTGGGGTGTGATATGTATGACAATGTGTAGGGGCCAATGATATGTGATGGTATAGAGAACTGGTCCTTTCTTTCTGTTGCCCTCCTTTTAAGTTAGAAGTTGTTTGTCATGAATCCAGCAAAAAATAAAGGAAATAAAAGTTCTCTGATAGCAGAGTAAGGAAAAAGAACATTCAGAGAACTCTGTGTCACACACGTTTTCGTGGAATCAACCCAAATCTCTGCTAAGGTCAAATCGGTGTAATGTCATAACTGAAGTGTAAAGAGGAATGAAGGCAAAGTAACTTATAATTACTTCTGAGAAATTGAGTTCTTACTAATTGGCTTGAGACCAGAGTAAGATGGAATAAACTAGAAGTATAATCATTAAAAAATATGTTTATGGGCACAGGTTAGGTCACTGTTTTTATGACTATATTTGACATATTCATGCCTGGAGAAAAAAAAATGTCCATGGGATCAAAGACCTAGCTGGTCCTTTTAGATTTTTCAAACAGCGGACAGTATGGGGTCACATGACGAAGTCAAGCAAACCAAGAACACCCTTTCGTTAAGATTTTCTGTATCCTCTTTGTGTACTTGGTAGATTGATTATCAGTTTCCAGGGGGTTTCTTTCTCATCCTTGAGAACATCGATTTAGGACAGGATAAGGAGAATTTACACCGGGACCGTGGAACCACTTAAGTCCCAGACCATTTTCCAGCAGCTCACCCCTCTATGGAAGCTGGAAGCTTAAAATACTAACCAAAATAATGAGCTTGAGGCAAAAACATTTAACATCTGAAGGGAAGAGATAAAAGCAAAAACCTATACTCTGAGAAGTGGTCTCTAAATAAGACCTAGATTCTTAGATAGAATGGGTTTTGAAGGCTCTCTCCCAGGGCAAGCCTCAAACTCGTCCCCAGTGTCTTTGGAGAATGCAGATAGAACAGCCTCCATTCTCAAAAGGCTGCCCCTTCCATTGCTGGTGGCTCTAGCTGTCAGCTAGGGCATTTTTCCCTCCAGAACTGCCCCCAGCTTCCTCCTCCAGTAACTTCTTCTTCCTTCGAGAGTGACTTTTGCCCTCAGAGCTGCACAGAAAAAATGTGAATGGAGCCACATGGATTCCAAGTGGGAAAACCCAGTTTAATGGCTGTCACTGTGATCCTGGGCAAGTATTGTGGCCACTCTGGGCCTCCCTGAACCTCTCCTCCTCCCTGGGGATGGTATTCCTGTCAGTCTTCACTACGGAGGCCCAGTGCCTCGAATGTGGCAGGGGCTCAATAAATACTTGTTGAACGAGTAAATGAATGAGAATGTCAGCATGGGTGGAGGCAGCATGATGTTGTGCAAAGAGCATGTATACTCTTTGTTGTTACCTCTACTTTATTAGATCATAGGATATAATATTTCAGAATTTGTTGGGAAAGTTACTTGGGATAATCTATATAAAGTTAAAGGAAACAGTCTATGGAAAAGGGCTTTGTAAACTGTAAAGTGCTGTGTGAATGGTATTAAACACGTTCCCATTTATCGAGGAGCATATGCTCAGGGATGCTGAGGGAAGCACTAAACAGGATTTATCTTATTTGTCTGATTTAATCCACATAGGAAGTCAATATGAGAAGAGCTATTATTTATCTCCTTTTTACAGATAGGGAAACTGAGGCTTACGTTAATAGATTGTTGAGGGTCATGTGGCTGTATAAAGTCTGCTGAGTCTTTCCTTCAGTTTGGAAAAGCTGATGGGGCTTCTGTGTCTTTTCACCTGCAAGGGCTGAAGAGAAAGACTTCTTTCATGCCTCAGAGCCAGCTGTTCCTGCCTGGCCTCGCTGGGCTGGTCCTCGGTCTAGCAGGTTCCAGAAAGGAAATGATCCCCTGATGTTTCCACTTGGAAAGGCGTTTTTGATCCATAGCAAACTTCTTTTAAAGCAGTAGGCTCTTCGTCCTGTCAGACTCAACCCTCGTCTTTATTATAAATATTTTTTAACTCTCTGTTCACAATCCTGAAGTGACATTCATAGATAATATAACCTCCCCACACACCCATAATGTTAAGAAAATTCAGTGTAATGTCATAACTGAACTATAAAAAAGAACGAAGGCAAAGTAGTTTATGATCAATTCCAGGCAGGCACCCTGCTCTGGATGCCATACTGAAGTGATTAGGTGCTTGTCATTTGCTACCTCCAATGCAGCTGAAAACAGGCAAGTGGTATCGGTGACTGGAATAGCACAGGCTGGTGCTGTTGCCAGTGACATGATTTTCCAAAGAAACTCTTTGGAAAGAAACTCTTGGAATTCTGAACGAAACAGAGAACAGTCTTTCCTTGATTTATGTACCCAGTGCATTTCTGAAAAATAAAGTGTCTATTATAGCTAAGTAGAATTACATTATATTCATGCGTAAAATAAGTTAGTCCTAGGTTCTGAAAAACAAGGTTTTAATTTCCGTGACTAAATGGAGAGATAATGCTTCACGATGCAGGACAGCCCCGTGCACCAGCATCCCTGGTCTCTGCCCTCTAAGTGTAGTAATGCTCACCCTGCCCCCAGCAGTGTACCTGGCAAAACCATCTCCAACACATCACCTAACTGGCCCTCTGCAGGGGCGTTATCACCACCATCGGGTACCTGTGGATCAGAGCTTGCCAATCTGCATCGCATTCTCCCCTCCCTCCCCACACCTGATAAGTTATGTTTTAGGGAAAAGACGATGCTGTTTTGCCAGTTCCTTACATGATTACTAAGCAGAGCTATCTCAGATATCATGGCAGAAATTTGGGGGTAACTTTGAGATTCTGGGAAGATGCTTGCTAGTCAATTTCCACTAAAAACTGCTGCTTTAAGAAGACCCTTTCTATCATGTCTCAATCTGCTTCAGATTGTGCAGCTGTTTTTATCATAAATACCGTATTTTAAAAATACCTTTGTAAAATCCTCACTATTCCCTGGGTTTGCTTAAAAGGGTGAACACTTACTGGGGGTGATGATGGTACAGGCTTTGTACTAGGTATCTGCATGAGGGCCCTGGAATGTATCATTATTCTACTTTACAGACAAAAATCCCGAGATTCAGTGAGTTTAAGCGACTGGCTCGAGATCACCCAGTAAGTGGTGTAAGTGGTCTCAAAGCCAGGTGCGATTCACTCCAAACCTATGCCTTTGCTCCAGTGGAACCAGGCTCCTGCATTAGTTCTGGATACACCATACACTTTTACCTGTGAGGTGGAAATCCCATGTCTGAGGTCTTTCTCCTCAGTCAGTATATAAGAATGGGGTGAAGAAGTAAAGACGATTGCAGATTCTTTGACATTTCTCCATGGAGATGTGGGATCTAATCCCCCTCTCCTTGACTCTGGGTGTCCTAAGTGACTTGCTTGGCTCATAGGATGTGGCAGAAGTGACATTCCAGGGCTGACATAAGAAGCCTTGCAGCTCCACCCAGGATTCTTAGAATGCTTGCTCTTGGAGCTCTGAGCCACCACATAAGAAATGTGACTACCCTAAAGCTGCTATGTGAGAAGCCAAAGATCCATGGAGAATCCCTGGAAGATGAGATAACGGGGGAGGGTGGGAGGGGAGAGAAAGAGGCAGGAAACACAAAACCACTAGACGTGTGAGTAAAGAAACCGTCTTGGAAGTGGACCCTTCCATCCCAGCCTCCCTAGCGGATGCTCAGAGACAAACTGCCCAGTCCAGCCTTTCCTGAATTCCTGACCCACAAATGGTGAGACATAATAAGCCACTAAGTCTGGAATAGTTTGAAATATAGCAACCAGCAACTGGAACTGATAGTAAGGGCATTCTTTCTGTTGCACTGTGTTTTGTGGATTATTTTTCATGCCTGAGAGAGAAGGAATGTCCACCCGAAAAGGAAGGGGAAGAGTCACTTTAAAAAAATAGTTAATCTCCATTTGCTATGGACTGAAATGACAGACAGAAGTTTTGTTCCATATACAGTTACTGTCAGAAGTGCGTGTGTTTTCAGGAAGATTATTATTTTAATAGTGTGTATTTAATTTTACAGTAGTTTATATATATACATTTTTAACAAAAATACTTGATTTGAATTTATGAATGCAATATAAAGTTGCATTTAAAAATGTATTTATTTAAATAGGCCATTTAAAGATTTAGTGAGTATTAAGGAAATACAGTACAGGAAATGTATTAGGGTTCTCCAGAGAAACAAAATTGAAAGATAGATAGATAGATAGATAGATAGATAGATAGATAGATAGATAGATAGATAGATGATAGGGATTTGCTATAAAGAATTGGCTCACATGATTACAGAGGCTGAGAAATTCCAAGATCTGTAGTCAGCAAGCTGGAGACCCCAGGGAACCAATGGTGTAGTTTCAGTTCAAAGGCAGGCAGACTTGAGACTCAAGAAGAGCTGATATTTCAGTTCCAGTCTGAAGGCAGAAAAAAACTCATGTCCCAGCTTGAATGCCATCAAGCAGGATGAGTTCCCTTATACTCAAGCTTTTTGTTCTATTCAGGCCTTCAACTGATGAGGTCCACGCATATTTGGGAAGGCAATCTGCTTTACTCAGTCTACTGATTTAAATGTTAATCTCATCCAAAACACCATTATAGACACACTCAGAATAATGTTTGACCAAATATCTGGGCATTCCATGGTCCAGTCAAGTTGATACATAAAACTAACCATCATTGTAGGTGTCCATACATGACAAATATTGCAAATGTGGACCTAAGGATATGAAGTTTGGTAAGCACTCCTTTAAGCCCTAGGCCGTCCCTGACTCTGGTCCAAGGGTTGGTAGCTGAGATCATGGGTGGTATTGCTCAGTTCAAAGGGACTATGATGCTCCGAGTTCTTTCCATGATGCCTCCTGAGAAAATTATTCTTTGGCTTTCGAGCTGCTTTTAGAGAATGTCCCTGTTGGTGATGCTAATTCTTGGGAAATTTGAGCCACTCTTCGAATTTCCAGCTGCACTCTCGGGAGTGGCCATTTCCCAGCATCCCACAGCTGGCTGCCATGGTTCCTGTCAGTGCTTTGAATGGCCCACAGTTCTGCAGCTGCAGTTCAGGCACCCTGCTGGCTCCCACACAGGATCATATGTCACAACAAGCTTGGTCTTCTAATGAGAGAA
The DNA here is from genome assembly GCF_000151845.1 of Pteropus vampyrus. Classification (NCBI taxonomy): domain Eukaryota; kingdom Metazoa; phylum Chordata; class Mammalia; order Chiroptera; family Pteropodidae; genus Pteropus; species Pteropus vampyrus. The sequence goes on from NW_011888839.1 coordinate 354,710, forward strand.
TGTCTGCCCTTGAAGTCAGGGTCGTTTGGACACCCTGTCTCATTGTTTAATGTTAAGTATGGCTCGTTTAATGTTAAGTATGGCTCAGTGGTGACAAAGAGCTCAGATGTGATGTATATAATATGATATCATAGGAGCTATGATTGGTCTATGTCTCATGGCCATGAAAACAGCTGGACATTTTCATGTCCCCCACTGGGCCCTGCTTGTTTGGATGACGGTGTGTGGCGCCATCAATTTTACTTGCCCACTATCCACTCTCTGTGAATTTGTGTCCAAACTGCCCCTAGAAGAAGGATAAAAATCATTAGAACAACAATTTTATCTGTGTGGCCTCTTTGACCTGAAGTGTCATTGCAAAACAGAAAGTCAGTGGTGGGCGCCTCACCGGGACTGAAGGAGACACAACGTTTTCTTTGGTGGACGGCTTCTGATTTGGGGAGCCTACACCAAGTGCTGCAAATCATCACGACCAATTATTCCCTACCCTTGTCTTCAGCTGTCTGAGAGAGAGATGGAAGCCTCCACCGTGTATCAAGATGAGTTCACTGTAGGACTATAGAGGACGAGGGGCACGTTGATTCAGAAGTTATACGAGGAACAACAAGAAGCACAAAATGCAATAAAGAAAACAAGCACGTTCACAAAAACAAGCTGTATTATTTTGATTACATATTTATAGGATAAAAACAGCAGCGATCTGTATCTGTAATTGTTTGCTAGCGGTGCCATAATAAAATACTAGAGGTATTTAAACTGGGTAGCTTAAATAGTAGAAATTTATTTTCTAACAGTTCTGGAGCCTAGAAGTCCAAGATCAAGGTGTCAGCGATTTGTTTTTTCTTGAGACCTCTCTCTTTGGTTTGTAAGTGGTTACATTGCTATGTCTGCACACGGTCTTTCTTCTGTGTGCTTGCATCCCTGGTGTCTCTCCCTCTTCTTATAAGGACACCAGTCCTATTGGATCAGGGCCTCGCTCTTATGACCTCATTTAACCTTAACTGCCTCTTTAAAGGTTCTATCTCCAAATACATTGGGGGTTAAGCCTTCAACATATGAATTTGGGGTTCACGAAGCAGTGCACAACAGTGTTTATTTTAAAATTTCATCTGATAGCTTGCATATATTTTCCCTGTAAACTATCGATGGTAAATGGGCTATCATTTATAATGTTCTCTGATGACTTAGCAAACATCTATATTTCTTTGAATTTTAGGTAGGTCACATTTCTGCTGTAGCCACTCCAGATGGCCAGGGGATGTACTTTACAAAGGTTCCGACCCTCCTCTTAGGATAGAGGAGGTTGTCTGAGGTCTCCAAATTCTTTTAAAATGGCAACTAGAATCTTCTCCTACCTCCTCCTCCCCTAGAAGTGCAAGTTCACAAAACCCATAAAATGATGAAACTCACCAAGGAGGGTTGTACTGATAAGAGTCTAGACCCCAGAGCTTAGGCTTGCTGACACGGCTCCCACTGTACATTCTACCTGTCCCAGTGGGACATAAGACAGTGGCGAGGAGACACTTTGTGCACCAATTGGGAGGGGGAGTCTTGAGGATACAGATTCTGTTTGAATGAAAATGTTAATTTTACTTGCATCCCTTTAATTAGATTTGTTGAATTTTTCAATCTGGGATTTCCCTCTAATTCTTGAGAGATTAATCTGTTAAAATGAATAATAGTTATTGTGGCCTGAATTTTAAAATTGATGTTCAAATGTATTGCATTGCTTCCCCATGAGGTGTTTCACAAACTTCATTGCAAGGAGACGTTAAATGTCTTGCTTCAGGATCAATGACAGTAACAGGATTAGGACAAAAACCTTGCCTTCTTGAATCTTAGGCCAGAACCATTGTCAGCTGGCCCATAAAGTTTTCCTAGAATCCTCAATTTGAGGATGAGAGATATGTGATGCTTGAGCATGGAGAAGTTCGAAAATACATTGTTTACCACGTGTAACTCAAACACTCTCCTTACTCATGTTGGATGATATGAATTGAATTTGACTCTGGCCTGTCACAGTTTTAATTGACATGCCAAGAATTGAGAGAAAGCACCAGGAGAGCTGCTTAGGCTCTTTAATGGTGTTCCCGGGGGCTTTGTTGGTGTCCTTCTTTATCCACATACCACCCAGTCTCCTGACTAAAGATTTCCAGTGAATTCTGGGCCCTGATATGACAGGCAGTGTGGAGAAGACCATATTGAGAAGAGCGAGAGTGAGTGCCCTTGGCTTTGGGCTCCTCACCTGATAGTGATGGCATCAAGATTGTCGTGTAAGCCTTCAGGACAGAGGCCGATGCCCAAAGTGGCTAGCACCAGGGCTTGGCCTTATTAGCCCAGAAATGGCCTCTGCTTGTTATCCCCTGATCACGTGAGCCTGGGGCCCGGCATAGGGAGGTGCTCCTCATGTTTTCTGGGAGGATTAAGGATATATGGACAGACAGGGGGATGGGTGATCACGTGAGAGAGTTCTGCACTCAAAGACTTTTTTGGCTGGCTCCTGGGTTCCAGGTTGGAATTTCAAGTTTTAACGGACATCTCCACTACACGTTCCACAGGCATCCTACGCTCAACATTTCCAAAACCAGACTCATCGTTAACCCCCTTCCCCACATTTTTTCTTCTCCTTTATTCTGTCTTCATAAAAGCTGCCACTGCTTCCTCAGCTATATAAAATGATAGTTTCAGAAACTCAAACTTTCCTTCCATTTCAAACTGGAAACCAAGTGCTAATTGATGCTACTTCCAAAAGAGTTTCCTGCACTCCTCCGTTTCTCCCTCCACCTCTCTGCTGCCCTTGCTCAGGCTCTTCTTAGCACCCTTCACTTGGGCCATGGCCATGGCCTTCAGCCCTGCCTCTCGGCCCAGAGTTTCCTCCCTTCACCCACCTCATGCGCTGCGCCAAGGTCACCTTTGTAAGACGCAGATCCACTGTAGTCACTTAATTGCTTAAATATCTCAGGACGATTCTATTGCTTACATCAGTGATTGCCAAATGTTTGGACGGTATTCTCCATTATAAATAATTCCTTGAGTGCACATCTCATATACGTATATTCATAGATTATATACATACGACTATATTATTGCATTATACATATTATAAAACATATGCAAAAATAGAAATGAATAAGGTCACATGAGCCTTTTGCCCTCCTCCATACATTCTCAAAGCCTCTGTGGCTTTTCACTTTGTACTTTCGTTTCCTGAAATTCTCTTCCCTCAGTTCTCCAGGTGATGACATTTTGTGTGTCCTTGAAGACATCGCTTACGCGTCCTCCCCTTATCCTGATTCTCCATACAGACTTTCTCTGCGTCCCCTCTTTCTATGGTATGTAGATCTTTAACCTTCTCTTGTTGCATAACTTGAGAATATTTTGGGCAAAGACGAAGAAGGAAGGTTTCAGGATGTACGTCAGATTGACATATAGAACAAAATTGTAATACTAACATCTTTCTTTCCTTGTCAAACATTCCAAAGAAGTGTTTTTTTTGTTTTGTTTCTTTTTTTTTCCCTCATTCAATTTTTCTATTACTAAGGGTAAAATAAATCTCCTGCAGATAAGTATGGAGGAGGCAGGCAGTCTGACAGACACAAAGAGGGAGGGGAGTGATTGAGGGGGACTGCAAAAGTAAACTTAATTCTGGTATCAAGCAATTAGGCTAATGTAATTTAGAAAAACGTCATGGGTGAAGTTTGTGTTTGTTTTCCCAGACTGTAATTAATTCATGGAAATGCCGTAGGTTGTTACATTTTAGTCAACGGATAATAGAACTGCTCTTTGAAATGAAAGCAGTGGCAACAACCTAGTCATTTTACAGTAGCATGAATGGAAGATAATTACAGTTTGAGAGAACGTTGTCTCCATCCAGAGCGAAAGCTTGTCTTGGGTGGGGGTGGGGGTGGGGTTGCTTTGAGCACAAATAGCAAAGTTTACGTGTGCCTCGGGGAGATGGTTAAGCGTTTTCCTCGTATAGCCAAGGAGAGAGCTTAACTCATTTTTTTAGATATTCCAACCAGGGTCCTATAGGGAATTGTGATAATAAATATGACAATAACATTGTAATGAAACAAGAAGGGCTGACGCAGTGTTTTCTTAATTTGTGTTTAGCATTAGCAGGGAGCTTTGCAACCCCTGGGCAGTGGAACAGGAGCATATTGGTTTGACTGTAGGCATTTTAATTACAGGACCTGGGGATATCTCTGTGCTGTGGCAGCCGAGTGAGACCTGGTCCCACAAAGCTTACCCAAGGCATGCTTTCCTCCTGGCCCTCAGCAGCCATTAAACAGTCTTACTGGAGGCAGGGGGCTGGGAGTGGGGAGGAAAAAGTTCCTTGGAAGAGGAGGACTCCTGGTGGGCTGGTGTCCAACACCAATTAGCTACTCTGGCTGTCAGCACTCAGAGCCCTTGTTTTAACAAAGTGGTGGCAAACACTGACAGAAATGGCTTAACCCCAAGATGGATCCCAAAGCATTTTTAAAAGGCTCTTTTTACCCTTATTACCTTTTCATAATTTGGCTTAAATACAATGCAGGAATAAAGACATTGTAAATCAAAAGCTGTTAGCACGCATGGCCCCTGAAATTTATGGGTATTAAGTAGAAAAAGCTTAGAAACATTTCACCAAATAATTTTCCAGTCCCCTAAGACACATTTCAATTTCCCTCTCTTTCCTCCCCATTGCTAATGAACATTTGCTGGCTGCCAGCTACTTATTGAACAGGAGCACCTGAGCCCCAGGGTGAGGGGAGCCAACTTTTGCCATTGGACAGGCTGATTGATTCTTATGGGGTGAAAAGCTCTGCCCAGCTACCAGCACCGTATGGACAAAGAGCCAGGAACCAAGAGAAAGATGTGGCCACTGCCCTCAAGTCAGTGATGTAGCCTTGAGAATGACAGTCTGTTTGCACCGAGCCTCCATCCCTACTTCTTTCACCTTTAGCCTGAGGTTGGAGGGTGCGGAGCTTCAGTGGCAGGTGGTGGGACTAACTGTAGGTAAGGGACTCACTGCTGGGCCAGGATGGGGACAAAATACTCAAAGGCAGCCACTTTCGTGATGGTTCAGGGAAGCAAGTGCTGGCTTTGGGAACCCAGTCTTGGAAGACAAGGTGCAGAGCAGTGGGCCCTTTAGAGGCCAGCACTAAGGAGTGGAACCACCCAGTTTATGCCCTGGATGGTGGTTATTGGGTCTCATTATGTTTGTGGAGAAGCAGAAACCAATTGGTGGTATTACTTTCATTTGTTAGTGAACTTGACAAATAATTATTGAACACCTCTGATGGGCTAATGGATGAGGAACATGGAATAACTTACTCTAGCCAGGCAAAGTCAGGCAAGTGTCCACAAGGTCCAGAAGTGGGTCTCCTGCCCTTTGAAGATCACTTCCAGGAAACCCCGCTGCCCTTCTCCCACCCAGAGCTTCTTCTCAGAGGGCCATTCAGGTCTGTATTAGTCCTCTGCTCCCTCGTGTTGGGGTTTAACTCTGTGTGTGCATGTGTGTGCGTCCATGTGTGTGTGTGTGTCTTCTCCTGATTTAGGGCAAACTCTGAGGGCAGCTGCTCCCTTGTACATGAGGCTCTGTGGTACAGCATCGGTGTCCAGGCAGCACAAGGTTTAAATCCCAGCCTTGCCACTGCCTAGGTGGCAAAATCACCTCTTTTCATCTCTCTGAGCCTCAGCTTTCCCACTGTTAAAATGCAGACAATAACACCTACAGCACAGGTTGCTATGAGGAGCAAATGAGCTAAGATGTGCCCAACGCTTTGTCTATTGCCTGGCCCACAGGGAGTACGCAATAAATTGAAGCTATTCAGGTTCTATCATTTAGCACGTGGATTGTCGACTGAGCTCCTGCTCGTCTATGAGGAACAAAATCTCTTTTCGATTGTCTTTCCTTCTTGAGTTGAGAAGGGGCCCTCTAAGTTAAAAGTTGTCTGGGGAAAGTAGAGAAGATAGTAGGGACAGCACCCTCTGTGGTGTCACCTGGCCCTGGGGTAAAATATCCTATTTTATTCAACAAGGGAAAAAAAGAGAGAAAGGGAAGGGCATTTCTTTAGACGTTCTTCAGAGGCTGATGGAGAATATAGAGATCTAGACCTCCCAACTGTGGCCTTCTCCCCGTGAATCCTGTGCTCTCGTGCTTCGATCCCCCACCAGTCCTGGTTCCCCTGGAGATAATGTCTGTCACTTTAAATGCCATCGTTCTTATCATAATTAGGAATATTATATTTCTGAATCAGGCTGATTTCTCATCAGGCCTCACTGCCCATATTACAGCTGCTATGTGCTCCTAGATCCGAGGACCCATAAAATAACTCACCACATATGTAAAACTTTACGTCACTCTTCACTTAGCTAAGCTGGAAAATTTATAGTTTAGAAGAACACACAGTCAAGTCGAAAATGTGACTTTGGCTGGGTCTGGGCATAACTGGAGTTTTCAGGTATAGTTTGGCAGCTTTCATCTAACAGAAACATCAAGGCCTATAAAATCAGTTCAGTGTCAAAGAGTTTTAAGGTGTTGCATTAAATATTCCTGCGTGGCTGCCATTCCTCACCTTTTTAAAAATGAGGGTATAAAAATGGCAGGATGTGCTGCTTTCAAAAGGCCACAATCTCAATCTTTCTCACATTAGTGGGAATAAGCATGCTGTTAAAAAAGATGGTATCCGATGTTTTCTCATTCATTTATACTTTCTGAATATCTATCAACATCCCTATATTTCAGGCACAGTCCTGGAATACATAGAAAAGTAAGATGTGGTCCTAGTCTTCACAGAGCGGATGGTGTATTAGAGGGGCTGGCAACGTTTTCTGAGAAGGGCCAGATAGCAAATATTTAGGTTTGGGGGTCATATGGTTTTGATTGTAGCACTCTCAACAGTGATTCCATGCCTTTTCCACACCCCTCAAACCTCCAGTCACCCCTTCCTCCCTTAAGGCTACTAACACCTTTCTCTTCTCCCTACACACATCATCTCCTTGCCTGTAAGACAGGTAGTAATATCTATAGCACAGGCTGATTGTGAGGATAAACTCAGTTGGCATGTGCAAAGCCTTCACTCACGCTCTAGCTGCCACTTGAAAATGTTAATCTGCCTCCCTCCTTTCCTTCCCGATGAATCTGCGAAAGTAAAACCCCTCCTCTTCTTCCAGGCTAACCCACCTACCTGTGTCCCCCTCCAACCCAAACATCTTTCCCAAGACCTTTATCCACTTAGCTCTTTCGACAATCGACCTTTTCCTCTTCCTTGGTACCCCTCTGCCTACAAACACACGTAGGTCTCCTCTATTTAAAAGAGGGATTTAAAGAAGAAGAATGTGAAGAAGGAGGAGGAACCTCAATGTGATCTTACACTTACACTCGCCTCCAGCTACCGTTCTTATTCTCTTTTATCTAATTGACCTCCAACTGCCTTCACTTTCCCATAATCTCTCTTGGTTAATTTCTGTTTCTTCCCTATGTTTTTCCTTCTCAGAGACATACTGTGCTGTGGAAAAGGAGGGCTTTAGGGTCAAGCGCACATCTCCACATTACCATTTGTAGTGTCACAGACCCTGTGCAACCTACACAGCGCCAAAGATCCTCATCTATAGAATGGGAACAATGAGCCCTCCCTCCGGAGGGAATTGTGGGAATCCAATCAGGTGATCAATGAGAGGCACTGTGTCAGGGCTGGGCATGTGGCAGTGCCACTTGATAAATCCTTGTTCTCTTTCTCTTCCACAAGCTGCCTCTGTCCTCCGGGAAGTTGGGAGTGGGTAGATAGGGGCTGTTGATTGTTCCAAAAGTATCTGATACAGTCTTCTGAGGTAGGAAAATATGCCTTGACTTTTCTATTTTTGCATCTTTGTTAAGGCTTGGAAAAAACGTTAATGTGGGATTCTGGTCATGTGAAAATAGATAGTTGCTCGATTAATTAATTGATCTACTCAGCATATCCTTTTGCAGCATCGGCTTTACGTTCAACCCTGTGAAAGGCCTGAGGGATACCAAGGTAGTTCCTGCAGGAGCCAGGCAAGTCCACGTAATTCCTGTGCACTGAGAGTGAGCTGTGGGAGGAGTACCCACAAAGTGCCTGGGAATGCGGGAAGGGAGTGGCCCTCTGCTGGACGAGGTGAGGAGGGAGTCTTGCCAGGGAAATGCCCTCGGAATCATCCAGAATTATGACTTTGAGTGCACCAGGGCCAGCGGGGAGGTGGGAAGGGACTCCAGGGAGCTGAAGTACACTGTCTCTGGATCACTGGGAGTATACTCTGCATCTGGATTGCAGAGGGGTAAAGTGAGAAAGACAGGCTGAAGGTGAGAGTCTCACCTAAACCTCCTCTAGAAGTACCAAGACTTATTTTTCCATACGGAGGGGAGAGTGGACTCCCCATGTAAATCCAGAAGATAGAGGTAAGGCCAGGGCAGAGAAGTCTCTGGGAGGCAGAGTTCAGCTCAAGATTAGGAAGAAGTCAAAATTGCAGTCATGTCCAGCAACAGAGCTGGCTTCCACCTCCCACATGTGCAAGCAGGAACCAAGGCATGTGGGGACAGTGAACATGGAGGTGATGCTCCTATGCCAAATATAGAAATAACTCATAAATAGGATGAGGAGGAGAGATGAATTTGACTCCCAGCCCATGCCCCACCCTCAACCCCACTGGGTGGCCTGTGCTGGTTCTCAGGACACAGGCTGGGGAGGGAGCAGGGCCTCTCCCAGATAAAGGCTAGGTGTCCTGCTCAGCTCTGGACTGCCTTGAGAACCCCAGTTTTACCACACTATTTCCTTCAAGGGATGAGAAAAAAAATGAGACAACAGGATAATGTCTTCTGCTAACAGGAGAAGCTTGGAGAGCTAGCTAATTAAAATTAAATGGATGTGTGTATCTCTGCATGTGTGTTTATACACACACACATATATATACACATATATACCTAGATATACAATAAAGTAGTGTGTTTTGATTCCATATATTAGGTCTACTTGTAATGCTTAAACAACACATTGCAATTTGAATCTGGTCCATGTTCTCTCCTGTATCCTCTGGACTTTCCTTTGGCATCCTGCATCTGAAAGGCTGAAATTAAAATTGAAGAATGGAGCCCTGGACTATCTTGCCTTCCCATGGGGCCTGGCCTTGGAACAATGTGGGCATTCTGCCAGGACTTAATTTTGTAGCAAGCTGTTGAGGGTTATTTATTTATTTTTTAATTATTTTTTTTCAAGTTACACAAGTTGTACCCACACATATTCATGTTTAAAATGAAAATTAGTAAATTAGTACAGAATCCACGTAGCTATGTTCTCAACACAGCAACTAGAGTGAGCCTTTAAAAATGTGTCAGATCACTTCTCTGCTCAGCTCAGAAACGCCCGGTGCCTCTGCATCTCGCTCAGAGAAAGAACCGGTACTCATAAGTGGCCTACAGGGCATAGAATGCTCTGGTCTCCCATTCTCTCTTTTACCTCATTGCCTACTCCTCTCCTCAGTCACTCTATGCCCAATTTCCTAGCTTCCGTACTGTCCTCATACCCCCCACAAGGCTTTGGCACTTGCTGTTTTCTCTGCTTGAACACTCGTCTCTCACAAAGCCCCATGGCTCACTCCCCAAGTTCCTTGAAGTCTCTCTGCTCAAGCATTCCTTAATGAGAGAGGCTTTCTCAGACCATCAATAAAAAATAGCACCCTCACTGCTATCAGTTATCTCCCTTAATTTAGTTTTATAACATTTACTATCACCTGGGTTATTATGTATTTGCTTGTCTGTTTATTTATTGTCTGTCTCTCTTCGGTGGAATTTAAATTCCATGAAATGAAGTGACTTTTTGTTGTTGTTCATACTATATTCTTAGTGCCCAGAACATTGGCACGTAGTAGGTACTTGAGCACCTAATATTTGTTGAATAAATAAATGAATCAATGAAAATTACAATAAAAAGTAAGACTTTCTCTCTCTACCCTCTAATGTGCTCACCCATTCCCATTGCACATTTCTCAATTCTTGGCCCTGTAACAGTGTATCCCTCTAAAAGTTTTCTTTGCATATGCAAGAATACCTAGAGGCTTCTGATTCCAATTAGGATATAGAGCATGAAAGATTTTTGGTCATGAGGAGCAACAAGAATAACCTGGAAAAACAAAATCATTCTTTTCTATGGGATTAACAAAAAGTAATAGATATGGAGAAACCCTGATGAACTATATTCCAGAGAGAAATGAGGCCTTCCTAAGTGTAGCAGAGAACAGTAGCTTCTACACCTGGGGAGTGGGCAGGTATAGGTAGATGTAGGAGTGAGAATCTCCCGAAGGAGATGCCCTGTGAACCATCTGGGAGGCTGACTTTGAGTGTACCAGGCCAGAGAAGGGAGATTGAGAAAAGATTGCAGGAGTTGGGAATAGTGTGTGCAAAGATAATACTGCCTGGGGACCAGTGAAATTATGACCTGGGACTGCAATGGAGGAGTGGGCCTGCAAATGACAGAGAATTTACAAGGAGAGATAAGTCGCGCTTTATACAACAGTGCGTGCTGGTAGGAGAGACTGGAATCTGAAAAACCCTGGGGTTTAGTCAGAAGATACAACTCACACCAGAAATTTGAATAGAGAAGATTTCATATAAAGAATTGCTAACTACATAAAAAGTGGTTAACTACTCAAAGAGGTAAAGGAGAGCTCTAAAGTAGTAATCGCAGAGAGCAGTGACTACCCCTATAGCTGAAGGAAAAGTAAATAATGAAGAAACTTAGAAACTCAAAGAAGGGGCCCCTGCAAGGCTGCCATTCGGACCTCTGTGGAGACAGCGTGTTGACACACATTGGAGAGCACTTGCTGCTGGACCAAAGAACCGCCCTCCTCCAGGCAACTCTGCCAGGACCCCTGCATGCTGATCTACTTGCCACCAAGTAGAAAAACAAAACACTGAAAGAAGAAAAAGCCCCTTCTTTCTCTTCCAGGTTTGCAGTGTCTCTCCAATGCCCTCTGTTGACAGGGCCCAACACCCAGCCAACTGGCTATGGAGAAATATCGTCTGCAGAATCCAGCCCCAGTATCACAGCGTAGAGCAAAGAAAGGTGCGTTTGTTGCTGACAAGCAATAAATTAATAAGTGGCACAAAAATACATACATAAAAAAACCAATAAATTCATCTCCCCCTTTCTGAATTTAGCATCAGTGGATGAGGGGCTGGTAGGCAGGGAAAAGTTATGTAGTTTCAAACATCCTCCTGGTTTTTGGATTCTGGGGCCCTGTAAGAGGTGAATTCAAAGGTAAACACAAAATTGAGGAAACCAGTTGGGAGTTGGGCAAATCACAGGTAAACTTGATCTGAATAAAGCTACAGCTCAGCACCAGCTCAGTTAGATTCTAGGTAAACCTGAATAACCACCTGACAGGAAAGGGCTTGCAACTCTGGGAAATAAAACTAAGTAAAAATCATGTTCCATTCTCCACTGTTTTTCTGTACACAATTCCTGGAGTACAATTTAAAAGAGGGAGAAAGATGTAAAGAAGCAGAAAAATTTACTCATGATCATGAAAAAATATAGACGATAGGAATATATCCACAAGTGGGCCAGATATATTATCAGATAAGTACTTTAAAATAATTATTATAAATATATCAGATAATATAAAGAAATGAGATGTGTATTTCAGAAGAGAAATGGCAACTCTAAAAATACATAAAAACTAGTAAAAGCTGAAATTCTAGAATTGAAAAATAAAATATAAGACAAAACATTTCTGAGAAAAACTAAAGAAGACATAAATAAGTGGAGACATATACTCTGTGTATGGGTTGTATGACCCAATATTGATAAAATGTCAATTCTCCCCAAATTGATTGCTAGAGTCAATGTATTCCCAATAAAAACATCAGCAGGTTTATTGCACTTCTATGGAAATTCAAATGTAAATTATGAAATAATTCTGGGAAAGGAAAATAAAGTTGGAGGACTCACACTATTTGATTTTAAGACTTACTATAAAGTAAACATAAGAGTTTGGTATTTAAATAAGTATAGACAAATGCATCAATGAAGTAGAATAAAAGGTCCAGAAACAGACTCAAATTCATATGGTTAACTGATTTTGACAAAAGCCCCAAAGCAGTTCAATGGAGAGAGAAAACTCTTTTTGGCAAACTGTGTTGGGATGATTGACTATAGCTGTGTGTGGGAAGAATGAATCTTGAACCTTATCTCATACCATACACAATAATTAATTTGAGATGAATTATATACCTTAAACTATAATAGGTAAAACCACAGAGCTTCATAATTAGAAAAAACAGAAGAGTATCTTCATGATCTTTGGATAGAAAATGTGTTCTTGGAGAGGCTGCAAACACACTAATCATAAAACAAGAGGTTGCTATATTAAACTTCATTTTAAAAAAACTTTGCTCATTAAAAAACACTAGTTAGATATGGGAGGTGAACACACAGTGTAAATATATATATATACTTTACTGTTAAAGTATACAGCTAAAACTTATAGAATTTCATTAACCAATGTCACCATAAAAAAATTAATTAATTAAAAAAAAACACTAGAGAATGAATAGTCAAGCTATAGACTGGGAGAGTTTTGCAGTTACATGTATTTGACAAAGAATTTGTATCCAAAATATATAAAGAACTCCTATAGCGCAATAATAAAAAAAGGCAAACAACCCAATAAATATTTGGGCAAAAGACTTGAACAGTCACTTCAAACAGAAGGTATACAAACATACACATAAAGAGATGCCCATCAACATTCTATGCATCTAGAAAATGCTAATTAAATTCCATCCATTGGACTGACAGTACCCATATTGATGAGAATATGGAGCAACTGGTCCTCTTTTACACTGGTGCAGTGAGGACGATACAACCACTGGAAAATTGTTTGGCAGTTCCTTATAAAATTAAACACTAATCTCCCTTATGACCCAACAATTCTACTCTTGGGTATTTACCCAAGAAAAGAAAAATATATGTCCACGAAAGACTTGTACATGAATGTTTCTAGCAGATTTATTCAAAGTATCAAAACTGGAAGCAATCCAAATGTCTATCAACAGGCGAAAGGATTAACAGATTGTGGTGTATTCATACAATGGGATACTACTCAGCAACAAAAAGAAATGAATTACCGATGTATGCAAAAATATGTTTATGAGCTAATGAAGAAGCCGGATGCAAAGAGTATATATCACATGATCCACATATACGAAGTGCACGAACAAACAAAACTAATCTATGGTGATAGAAATCAGAATACTGGTTGCTTTTGGAGGAGTGGGGCTGACTGGAAAGAGGCATAAGTGAACTTTCTAAGATGATGAAAATATTTTATATTTTGATTGAAGTATGAATTACACTGGTGTGTCAAAACTCACTAAATTACACCGTTAAGACCTGTGCATTTCACTATATGTAAATTGTACCTCAATTAAAAAATTTTTTTATTTAGAAAATATAAATTTAAATGAAAAAACTTCACAAATTAGCCTGAGGGTAAATAATTATGGTAATATTACAAGAAGGGCTTTCAGATTTTCTTTGTATTCCCAGAAGGTATAGAAAGAAAAATTCCTTAAATTATAGCAAAAGGCTTCTATAGAAATTCATATTCAAGTTAACACACCACTCTAGCTGGTAAGATAAAAGGCAGTATTTCCCCAAACTGAAAGGTTGATGTATACTACTTGTACTGGATTGAACAATGTCCTCCCAAAATTCATGTCTATCTGGAACCTCAGAGTGTGACTTTAATTGGAAATAGGATCTTTTTAGATGTTATTAGTTAGGATGACGTTATATTGGATTAGGGTGGGTTGAAGATCCAATGACTAGTGTAACTATAAGAAGGCCATATGGAGATACAGAGACCACAGAGAGTGGTGAAGACCATGTGACAATGCAGGAAGAGATTAGAGTGATGTAGCTTTGGCCAAGGAATGCCAAGGATTGCTGGCAACCACCAGAAGCTAGAAAAAGGTAGGAAACAGATTCTCAGATTCTCCCTCAGGGCCCTAAGAAGGAACCAACCCTGCCTGACACCTCAATTTCAGACTTCTGGTCTCCTGAACTGTGAGAGAGAGATTTCTGTTGTTCTAAGCCACCAAGTTTGTGCCAATTAGTTATGACAGCACTAGGAAGCTAATATACTACTCAACTAGGTTATCAAAAAATAAAGTTTTAAGTATTCAACCATCTGTCTGGGGTACTCGAGTAGATTTTAATTGATAAACTAAACAAAATGTATTTTAAAAATATATGCCTTTTCTTGTATACATTTGTATAACATACAAATGGGATATACATACCTACTCTTTGGCTACTTTCTGTTCTTGTTTTCTAATGGAACAATAAATCGTGGAGACAGTTCTCTATTTGCGCACAGAGGAGCCTGCTTGTACCCCTCTGGGGTACTCTGGGAGCAGGGAGCAGTTAGTCTTTCTAAAGACTGTACCATATTCCAGAATATGGATTTCCCATGATTTATTTTGCCAGTCCAGTTCAATTAGAGGAAGGCTTATTAAATGCCTCATCCTGGGCGCTTCAATTTAAATCTGTTCAGTTCCACCCAATCCAGTGCAAACCAATTCAACAATCATTTACTGAGTGTCTTCTTTGTGCCAGTCATTCTGCTGTGATTACATCTTTGGTTTCATCTTAATTGATTACTTCTGCCCCTCAGGTCTCATAGCAAAGATACTTCTTAAAAATGTATTACGAAATATAACAAGAAACTGATAATAAGACCATAGTAAAAAGAGACTGATGTTTGGGACAGATGAAACATTTTTATTTTCCTATACTGACCTTTGTATTTTGATAGGCTCTAATGTCCTTACTTAACTGGGCTTCTTAAATTTGGGATTTGCACCCCCGATAGAAAGGTGCAACTCATCCTGCAAAGAAGTGACAGAAGAGATAAAAGCAGAAAAAATGGGACCCCGTCTGGTTCACAGTGAGAAAGACACCCTCCTAGAAGCAGGAAGGAGGGGCCCAAAAATGTCCTGTCCTGCAATTGTTCAGCTCGTGTTAAGCATTCGTTTGTCCAATATGTTTCCCAGTTATTAGTTCTATGTTTCATGCGCGTGCAGGGGTTTCCTGTAGAATAAATAGCCACTGGCTGTAATACATGCTATCCATCAGTTCTTCTTGCTGCTAATGTGAGGAAGCACATTAACCACTGCTTTCCCGCCTTTGAGTTAGACTGGATTTTAGGTAATGAGAATTCTGAGTTATCATTCTTTTAACTAATAATGTAATTTAAATTCTTCATGCAGTGTGAGAGTGGACCACACAGGTGCCTACTATGTCCTGGCTCTGCCTTGTGGTGCTGCTTGGAATAATTTGTCCTTTTTCCAGGCTAAATGTCCTTAATTATTTCAACTGTTCCACAAAGGAAAGTTTCCACATACCCTGCTCCTCTTCTTTTGAGTTTAATATTTACATTAATTCTTGCCGTCAGAAACAAGTGTAAAATTCCAGATGTTCCACAAACAATGGGGTTATTTTTTCCCTTGAGCTGGGCACTCTACAGTCTATATTCCCATGAGCTTTTTGATAACATGGCCTACATCACAGTCTAAAGAAAACTTGTCATTAACTAAAATTCCTAGATCTTTTTCACCCAGGAAACCTGTCTCTCCTGTATATCTGTGAATGATATATCAGCTATTCTATCTTTAAAATTTTTCATTTGATTGCTTTGGTCCATCCAACTAAAATTTTTTGCATCTTAATTCTGTAATCTGTAGCATTAGCTGTCTTTCCCAGACTTGCGTCATCTGCTTATTTGATAGGATTGCCTTCCAAATCTTCATACATGTCAGCAGGGAGAACATAACTAAAACTAGAGACCTGTGGCATGCCACTAGAGACAACCTGCACATCGGCACTGTCATTAGTCATGCAATTTGGAACCTGTGTGGTGTCTCAATAGTTAGGATTCTACCCCAAAGTAACACCCTTCTGCTCACATTCACTATCTGATCCACGAAATAATCTTGGGAAATTCTGCCAAATACATTGCAGTAACAAGACAGCTCATGATTATAGTCTTCCTCTGATTTCCAAACTAATTCTGATTGGCCCACCTCTCCCGCCAAGTAAATCTAGTTAAGATAAGCCTTAAACTTTCAGAGACTTTTTCTCCTGGGAGCCAATGTTTCCCATATTAGTGATTACCACATTCTTTAGCAAGAGCTTATTTATTTGTTTAATAATCAATTTCATAACTGATTATTCAGTCAGAATCCAACCTTTTTTGAAAATTTGGGTAAAATATGCTCCTCTGCCCTGCTTAGTACTTTTTCTCCTTTCCATGATTTCTCAGAAATGTTCCACAGTGGCTCTGAGACCCCATCTGTAAACACCTGCTGTGCTCGAGGGGTATTTTGCCTGAGCTCGGAGAAGTTTGAGCTCACTAAAGTGATGAGCAGCTGTCACCTCTGGCAGGCATTTCTTCTCTTGTTATGTGTTCTGCCACCTCCAGTTTGAGATCCTTCCCCTTTATGCAGCAAACAGAAACAAATAGTCCCTTAGTCCAGCTGGTAGGCTAATTCCATCCTTGATATTGGTCTGAAAAATAAAAATTTGCCCCACAACCCATTCCTGTATTCTGTAGTGCTCTTTGTGACCCACAGCACGTTCTGCACTTCGACCAAGACTTTCCTTCCCGTTTCCTGCAGTAAGGGGGCAAAGTTTGTCCTAGACCAGGCACAACTGCGGCTGCAGGTACTCTTCCACTTGTGCTTGTCTTGACACTCTTTTGTATCTCCAGGGCCTGGCACAAGTGCCTTGCACCTAGTAAGTGTTCAGTGAATATTCATATAGCTGCAGATTTTTAATAGGTAAACTTTGAAAGCTGGTAAATAATTGGTTTCACTGCTATTGCATGGTCTCAGGGGACCTTTAACAAGGGAGAAGATCTGGAAAATTATCCAGGAAACTTGCTTGCTGACTGCTAACCCACTGGAGAGAGAACAAGACAAAGGAGCCATTATTTTTCCCTTTTTTGACCTTTCATTTAGCCACCAAGAAGTGGAAAGCCACAATTGGATCACTGTATCATTCCTCCCCTTCCTTTCTTTTTATGAGCCGATCAAATCATATTTGCTGAGGATTCACTGTATGTGAGGCCCCGAGAAGTCACATAAGCTTTTACCCAGCCCAGATATGGAATTAATAACATTGATGACTTGTCTCAGGGTGTGTATGAGGCTTCTGGACCTTTTGGTAGTCAGCTTTCAAAATGCAACGTCTCGCAGCCAGAGACAAAAGCCCTGGGAGATGACACTTCTTAGGTCTCAGCAGCTAACTTCTTGTTATCCAGGTGCTTGTGGAGAGAGGCTGGGCTGGGCATCGGCTGTGCAACCTGTGGCAAGGCAGGGAGCCTTTCTGAGACATTATCTCTGTAGATTTAAAGATTCTTCATCTGTATAATGAAGGTACCTAATAATACTTGCCTTAGAGGCTTGTAATGACAATTGAACAAAGTAACATATGTATATCTACATGCTCCATTAATTCATTTATCTATTCATCCACATTTGTTGCCTTGTTGGTCCTGTGAGCTGGGCCCTGTGCTATAACTGTGTCTCCTATGGACCACCTCTGAAGTGAGAGGACACAAGTGTGAGAGAAATCACTAATGAGGGCTGGAAGGATTGAGAATCCTGCCTCAAAGATGGAATGCTCTGAGTGGGGAGGGGTTTGTTCGAGGAAGACCCGAAGATAAACTTAGCTGTTCTGCCGTGGGCTGGCAGGACAGCCTGGTCCACAGAGGTTCTGTCTTCGTGGTTATTGGCCAGCCCTCCTTGGGATTGAGTGCGTACTGTGAATGCTTCTCCCTCTCAAGTGAACTGCAAGTGCCACCAAGTGAGAGCCATCTGGGAGACTGAGACTGAGACTGAGAAGCTTTGTATTGGCAACATGAGCATGGAGAATTCAGCTCTACAACATCCCAGTGAGACACCCCGGAAGGGGGCGTAAGTGTGTGTGCGTGCGTGTGTGTGTGTGTGTGTGTGTGTGTGCGCGTGTGCATGTGTGTGTGATAGGGGATGCAAGCTGGAACTTGAGGAGACATGATGACCCGTAGATGGTCTGCTTTTCTTCCCTTCTCCTGAGAGTGGCTGGGTTCATCTTCATGTCCCCAGTGGGTTCTGCATAAGGACAGGCACACAATAGGAGCCCAGATAATATTTTTGAATGATCAAAGGGATGCATAAGGGGATAAAAGTTCATTGCTGGCCAGTGCTACCCTTTTGAGGCTAAGAATGTCTTTTTTTGGCCCTGGCCTTTCAGTATTATAAGACCTGCGGGGCCACCAGGCTGTGCAAGGGTGGCCATCGGGATCGCTGGTCAGAGAAGTAGTGATGCCCCCCATGTCCTTGGTGGGTTGATGCTGTGATTGCACCTAACAGGACAACTGAGAAGCCTTGTGACCCTCAGTGATCAGAAGCAAATTAGGACTGCGTTTGGTTTTCCTTCCTTTAAGTTAGAAAAACAAACACAGAGGAATGTCTTCCTGTACTCCTCGTTCCAATCCCTCCCTCCCTTCACCCACTCTATTTCCAGACCTGGTGATAGTTTGCATTCCTAATATTTGAAGATACTGGGGTCTTTCTTTGTGAAATAAGTGGTGGGGCGGGGGGGGGGCATGTGTCAGTGTGCAGCAACTGCCTGTATAGATGATGGATGGTGACAGTGCCAGGTACCAAGTACCCTGCCTTTCCCCTCAGCCTCACAGCTTTCTAGAGAGCTCTGATGCCAGGGTGTCAGTAACCGCTTCCCCCTGTGAGGTGGGTATCATCTAGCCAGAAGACAAGACTACTGTGATGCTCTGCAGAAAGGGATTTGGAGCGTGGCGTTCTCTGGATTGATTTGGGTGTATTTGTTCAGCTTAGTAAATGAAAATAAATGATTTTTGTTGTGTGTTGTCTTTGGGGGACCTGCAAACAAGTTGATTGGAAAATAGAGTTCCTATTGACTGTCTGTTCTTCGCAGAGGAAACAAAAGATAAGAATCATTTGTCTGGGAAGAGCAGTAATTTATATCACACGGGGCTTTACAGATAACGATGGGCTCTCATGGTCATTTTCTCATCGGATCATCAAGGCAGCTTGGTAATGTGACCGTGACAAGAACTGGTGTCTCTATTTGGCAGGTCGAGGCACTGATACCCAAGAGTCACACTGCTGTTCTACTTACTTATCACTGCGAGTCAAAGCCAGCTCTCCCGATCCTTACTTGCTGGCCCCTGAACACTTTCTCTTCCCACTGGCCCCTTGACCACAGAAACATGATCTTTGTCTATTGGAAGAGCAAAGATTTCAGCTAACAAACACAGAAAAACAAAATCAGTTTCAAGATAACTATGCACTTGCTCTTGACTTTCACCTCTTAAATGCATCTCTCCATGACTTGCACAAGAGGGGAGGGCATTGAGTCCTGATTGTTTTCTGCTGACTGCTCCAAGGTGGCGTATCTTTCTTAGACAGTGAGTTTTTTGAGGGCAAACATTGAGTTGCTATGTCTCAATACATAGTGCCAGCAGAGTGCCTTAGATACTTCAACATTTTGCAAAGAGTATCGTAATGAAGATATCATAGTTACATATTTCTCAACTTCATTTTGAACAACTGTGTTCCTGAAAATTTGAGTAAAAATGTTTTCTTTGGAAACATTGCTGCCTAAAAAAGCCCTGTGTGAATCCTTGAAGAATTCACAAATCCCCAAGACTGGTGAATGGATTTGCACCATGCAAGGCATTGATTTAGAGAGTTGTGATTTGTGTTATCTGAATCTTGTTGTTTTAATGTTAAAGCTTTAACACTTTTTCTTAGCAAAGTATTTTAAAGGAATCTAGGTGTACGATTGGTGTATATTACAAAAAATCATCTCGAAAAGAGTTTCTTTGTAGATAAGATTGAACCAGAAACAACCCAAACACCAAGCCACCAGTGCTTTCTCAAAATTAAATGTAAAGTATAAATAGAGAACAAAACAGGAAATAGTGGTTTGCAAAAAAAGAAATACTTGTACCTGCCCTAAAAAGTGCCATTCCTTAAAGTGTACAATGCGAGTTTAGAGACTGATAGAGAGTCATTGACTCCACCTCTCAGCAGAGACAAGTGTCTTCCAGCAGGCGTTGCCTTACTACTCCCCGCAATATTCTTTAATAACCTTTAAAAAATTTGGACCGTGCTGTATGTCATAGGCACTCATTAAATAAGTGTACTCTTCTATCCATCCAGTCATCATGAGGTCAGCGAGTTGATTGAGTTGCCTTATATCACCTAAGCTTTTTGCTGTGTCAGTGCCATCTCTTTGTATCCTATAAGGACTTGGGAGATATGGCTTGCAGGGTTATGTTTCCCTCCTGTACTTCCTAACCAGCTCCGTTGCAGGTTCTCGCATGCTCTCTCAGGCTGACCCCGGGAGGCAGCTGTAGGGATTTGTACAAAAAGCCCTTTGGTGGAATCTGAGTTCTGCCTACTAATGAGTGATCTCATGCAACCTCTCGGGGCCTCAGTTCCTCATCTGTAAATCCAAGGACGATCATACTTATTCTCACAGAGTCATGAAAACGAATAGAGGTGAAGTAGGTGAAGGTCCATCTTGGCAGCATATGGTGCACTGTGTCTTGCTGGGGTGGCCTTATTTTTAGAAAGCGGCTATCATGGGGGAAAGTTCTGAATCTCACGGTGGCAAGTGCCCTGGGCTGGATCCTGCTACCTCAGTGCTGGGGACTGGGGGGAGTCCGGAAAGAGGGGCTGGCTTACTGATCACTCATTCATTCATACATCATTATTCAATAAACATTTGCTAAGTCCCTAAGATGTGCCAGATGCTGAATTAGGCGGGATACATTGATCAAGACACAGCACCTCCTTCAGGGAGCTTTCATATATTGGGAAAGACAGACAAGGTTACAAATAAAGAGAATGATACGTTGGAGGCTGATGCCTTTTGGGGAGAGGATAGAGCTCTCTCTTGAAAAGATGAGCCAAGTTCAAGTAACGCCACTTCTCTGACTCCATCTTCAAGTGGGGCACCAAGTTAGAAGCTTCTAGGGAAACTTGCTGTGATTCACTTACTTATCTTGAGTTCTCCTTCTACCTTCCATCCAGATCAGAGGCAGCTCAGTTTTGTTATGTTCAAGCCCATGAGAACCTCTTGGAATGAGTGAGGAGCAGGTAATGGGGGGAAACCTCAGGGATTGCTTATAGGAGACCCCTTGAGCTTGGATGTTCTCTGGAGTCAGTAGCAAAGGAGGGAGGGTACAAGGCTCCATCAGCGAGTGCCAGGAGGTAAGGACCTGGTGAGGGTGAGGTGGAGAAGAGCTGCAAGGCCCTAAACTCTGACTTTTCCTTCCTTGTCCTGTGACCCCCAAGAATCACAGCCCCACAAGACCTCTTCTCTCTGAGTGTCCTGGGCTCTTTGGTCCTCATCTTTGAGATACTAGTTGTCTCAGAACTGTCCTCCTTCCATAACATATCTCTTCTCCCCTACCGAATGGTTAGCTTCTCAAAGACAGGAGAGGAGTGTAGGAGACTGGCTCTGCTGTGGCACCCCAACCACCTCGAATGTCTCCCCAGAGGCCATGCAGGCAAGGCTTGCCTGCAGCTGATCTAAGTCTTGGCAGAATCTTTGTGATCCTTCCGGGGCATGGGAGCATGGGAAGCCTGTTTGCCACTCGCCTCCCTATCAGCGCAAGAGGCTGTTGTAGGACAATTTCTCATTGCCTCCTGGGTGTTGATGAGCTGTGAGGCTTTTGCCTGGCTTTCCTTCAGGGGAAAGCTGCAGGCTGTAGAACTGCTACACTGAAGCATGATGGCTCTTCTCATATTGCTGTCACCTGGCCCCTTTTTCTTCTGTGTTGTCCTGTGGGACAAGGGACACTGGGAGAGTCCATCTCTTCCTGCTTTTGCTATCTACATGAGTAAGAAACTGTTTAAATCTGACATTTTGTTGTCTCTTTACCTACAAATCTTGGGGCTTTGTTCGACAGGGAGTTCAGAGATCTAAACTTGTATAAATGAGATGTCTGAGGCCCAGAGAGGTTAAGTGACTTGCCTTCACCTCTCAGCTGATTAGGAGTAGAGCCAGGACCGGAGTCCAGCCCCCTAAGTTCAGGGTCATTTTCACCGGCACCTAGTTAGTATGCCTGATGTGCTACGAGCACTTATGGAATGGTTGCTGGTCCAGGCAATCAAGTCACTGGGGTTCTTAGGCATCCTGGTCAGTACAAATGTACACTACCATGGCACATGAGGAGTGTAGTACCCATGGACCGGCTGTTGATTTGCAGTCCTTTCAGAGTTCAGAGCACCTGGACATCCTACCATCCACAGCTAGTGGAACTGGCCCTGGCTGACAAATAGCTGCAGACAGCAGAGTCACTCATTCATTCTTCTCTACAGTATGAGATGGTAGATTAGGTTTATTTGTTTTTCTTTTTTGAATACACACAAAATACAAAGGTAGAAAACAGCATGCAGAGAAAAGTCTCTCTCTCTCTCCAGTCCTTAGAACTGCAGTTCCCCCTCCTTTCAAGAGAGAATTGCTATTATTTTTAAACACTTACAGAGAATTTTATGTATGTATAGGTACATACGCATGCATATGTGTGTACATGTTTGTAATGTGTATCTTCCTCGCCTGCCATATGATAGCATGCTATACATGCTACTATGTAAACTTAAACATTTATGTTGATTATTTTTCTCTCATTTTTCTTAGCCATGATTTTGCTGACCATAGCAATGGCAGAGAGCATCCTATCTCCTTCCTCTTCCAGATTCCTTCTCACAACCCATGGATTTGCATGTAGGCATGTCCCCAAGTGTGACCACAGATAGACAGACTCCATCCGGAAAGATAAGACATTTCCAAAAGAGTCTTTCTTACAAAGTTCCCATTCTTTCCAGTCATTAACTGACCTACCCAAAGGGCAGGCAGATGCCATCCTCTTCCGTGTATGTCTGTTGGGGTCTAACTAGGAAATCTCTTTAGTATATAAGGCACTGGGTATTTAATGGAGAGAAACACTCATACAGAGATGAAAGAGACAAAACAGGAGGCTGGACAACTAACCACAGTCCCTGTGGTTGCAACCACCCCTAAGCTAGAAGGACAGAGGGAGGAGGTGATGTAGCAGAAGGCAGGGCCAGGTCACCCAGCACAGTGCGGGATGCTGTGGGCCTCCCTGATAGGAGCCAAAGCCACAGAAGAGAAGCAATTCCTAACAGAGACCTAATAAAGCAAAGGGAGAGGGTGATAACTTTCCTGATTTCATCCATGCCAACTCTACCCTCCAAACTTATACCAGCACCCCCCATTGAGCAAACCCAGTCAGCAGCCCGCTGTCACAGCAACCTTGGAAAACAGCTTTGGGGAGCAGCCCCCTCTCATACAGAAAATTGCAGGGACAAGGTGAAGAATGGAGCTGAGAGAGACAGGCCCAGGGCCAGCCTTCAAAGTTTCTAGAAGGCTGTCTTCTGAAAGGAAGTCATCTGAAGGGGAAGGCCTGTCAGCGTAGGGGACTCAATTAAAAGGGAACCGGTGGACAGCTGAAACAAGAGGTGGCGGCCCATCTCTTCTGGGCCTGGCACCTGCTTTCCCTTGCTCTCTGATGATCACGTTCCAACGAGCAGCTCCAGGCCAGTGGTCCCGGATGGAGTTACAAGCAGCTTCAATCTTCTTCGTGTGTTGGCTGAGGGGACTGGCAGTTCCCCAAAATAGGTAGATTTAGGATACAGCTGAGCAACTGCCCAGCCGCTGAATTATTCATACCTCTGTAGTGTGCCCGTCTCTCATGCGTTCAAATGTTGTAGTTTTTCCAAATCCTGCAGGTTGTAATGGGTATTTCCCCCACTTCACTGTGCCTATTCACTGCTCTTGCTTTATGTATCTTTCCTCCTTCCCCTTAAATATATGAGTCTTGGCTCTCTATCACTCTGGCTGCTGTACCCTTACTAGGTGCAGGGAATGTTCCGGTATTGGGGGGAGGGGCTTTTATAAGCTTAGCTAAGGATGGAATGGATTTTACAGGCTTTTAGAGTCTACCCTCATAGTAGATGGCCTATTATAAGGACACAGGAAGCCCCTGGACCCTACCCAACAGAGTTGAGAGTTCTACCTGTGAAGAAGGAGGCACCTGTGTCTTGAACTCTCCATATACTTACTAGGCACATCTAGAAGCTTCATCTCTTTCAGGTTGAGAAAACAAGTCTGCACATTACAATTCCTCTAAAGACATCTGACAGACTCATCACTTTTGACCGTTCTATTGGACCCGCTTATTATGTGTGACAACTGGGCTTTTTGTTCCTGGGTCAGTTTCTATTTTTCCAGGACAAGTTGGCTTATTTACAGTTTCTCTGTACTCACCCTCGTCTATTTAGACAGATAGAGACAAGAGCACATCAGTACTTAATGGAACAAAATACCTATAGATAAACTCTTTTATACAAACTAAAATCAACGAAAATAAATATTTTATTCTATTCATACTTCTTTTGTATTAAAATGATTACAACTAGAGTTTGGTGCACTTTATTTTAGTCTTCTGAGTCTCATAATTTCAATTTACTCTATTACCATTGTTATTATTGATTCATAAATTGTTACAACTTGTTTCTTTGTCCTCTTAGCACTACCCCTGATATTCCTAAAATCATCCTTGTTCTGGTAATAATAAGATGTTCCAAGCGAATCCCGACCTTTCTCTTTCTCTCTCCACAAGCTATGGAATCTCTAAGGAGTCCTGGTTTTATTTAGAGCGGAGAACAGTACCAGAGAGCAAAATGTGAGCATTAGGACTGAGTACATGTGAGTGTTGGCTTTGGCTTCTGTTGGCCCAATTGTAGTGTCAGAATTGGGGGAAAATGTGTACTAAGGGAATGTGTTTTCTCCATTTAACAGATTGTATTGCTGTCCCTCTTCTTATGGTATAAAGTTTTCATTAAAGTATTCTATCATATTGACATATTTATATCCAAAATTAAGAACTATGTGCACCTCTGACCCCAGTTGTGGGTGATTAGCCTAGGTGAGATGGGTAAGCTCCATGGTGAATGATATTGTCACAGGTGCCAGGTACACTCTGCGGGTTCAATATTGCACCAAGTGCTGCAAAGAGCAGAGTGACATACGAAATACAGTTTCCGGCCTCCAGGAATGTACAGAAATCATTTATATGCATGAAACAATGAGAAAACTATATAAACTATCATTCGATCAATGCTTGCTGAAACTGGAAGTACAAGCAATAGGTGATGAAGGAGTTGAGAGAAGCAAGAGATTAGTGTGTAGAGAAGCGAGATGGCTTGGGCCACCTTGGAGAATGGTTGAATTTTTAGATATATGCCAAGGCGCATTATCGCTGGAAACCACCTCACATACAGACCTAAGCAGCCTGTGGAGTGTGGGTATTAGGGTGCATACGAGGCTGTTGGCAAAAGAATGGTAGTAGAGACATTGGCTTAAGGTAAATTCAATGGAGGGACCAAGGATGAGAGAAAATAGGATTCTGGTTGTACTTTTGAAATGACAATGAGAAAGAGCATTACACCAAGGTCAGGAACCCATTCTATGCAGTTAATAGAAGGAAATAATTTAGAGTCCATTAGGAGTCTAGAGATCCTTGTAACTACCACCCCTTAATGCTTTTAGAGACAACAGAAAGCCACTGATCCTGCTTTCAGCCTGGCTGGCCTACCACTTCTCCATGTGCCACCAAACATCCCTGCACGTACCTACTCTATTGCAAGTTCTGTGAATTTAGCTTGTTCTGCTTTGCCTGGGACAATCCTATCTCTGATATCACCTTCTTATATTTTTCCTGTCCTCACTTCATTCCTCTCAACCCTGCTAAGAGAACTGATTTCTTTCCTTCTTGGTGCTCTCATAGCATTTCATATGAAACCTCTGTTATACCATCTATCTTAAATATTATTATTGCTTCTTTACCTTCCTGTTTCTTGATGGTAGGTGAATATATTAGGAGACGTGTCTTATTTATTTTCATCTGTAATCTAAGTGCCTAAGCACAGTATTTGACACTCACTGCGTTGTCAACAGGTATTTGTTGGATGAATTAATAAATGAATGAATGGATGCATGAATAAATGCCGCAGGTGACTCAGTGACATTGGTATATGCTTTTGGATTTGGTAACTCCTTGTTCTTTACCTCAGTGAAGCACTGTTAGCCAGGACCTTAATTTATATGCATTAAATTTACAAGACTAACAGGTAAAATGTCATCCCAAATTCATAGACCAGATCTTAGTTTCTCTTGATTTCAGTTGTACTATTTCTAGACAAGCCTCATTTTGGTAAGAAGAGGGTGACTCAGGAAACCAGCAGCAAATTACCTGATTTGATGTGTCAAGCCAGGATTTGACAACCACGTAAACATTAAACTTGGAGATTCAGAGACTGATCGTTAGGCTGTGCTAGGGACAGAATTTTTTGATGTTTACTAAACCTTTTTGCTTCAAGATGGTTTCCAAACCTGACCTGAGCTGAGGCAGTCCATATTCACTGAAGTCCACAACTGAAAACAGGGAAATTTAGAGGTATCACACATACCTCCAGGGTTTTGACGGTTCTCAAATGATTCATACATTTGGTTGTATCAAATTATGTGTCCACGGCCATGGCTAGGATGGTTTTGGATAGCATTTGAGGTCTCTGAAGGTCTTTGGAGATGAAGAGAAATCTTCGGGGGAAGAGCAGTAACCCAGCTGCCACCTGGTCCCTCAGTGGAAGGACCTAGCGAGAGGTGGAACCAAAGAGGGTGAGGATGGTGAGCTTGTTCTCTCAGGGGTCCGGTGGAGCACTCTGTTTACTATCTGTTTATTGAAATCCTTTTTAGCTCTGAAAATCTTCTGTAATATCTTTTATGGTAAAGTCTTTTTTACCTTTTTGTTACAATTTGTTTAAGATGTTAAAGCAGTGGCCAGCGAAGTTCTGTGGTTCAGGAGCCAAACCATTAGAAAACAAGAAAACAAAAGGCCATCTAAAGAGGCACAAATTTCCAATAGAAACTTCCAGAGAATGAGAATAATTCACTCATTGTTAATTTTTCTTTTTATATTATTTTTCTATCTATGGTTAAAAAAATTCAAACAATACAAAATGGTACAAAGAAGAAAGCAAAAACACCTTTCAATATTTTACTGCTCAGAGACAATGACCATCAGCCTTTTGATGATTTTTCCCTGACCTCTTTTTATGCCTAAACACATGCAGATTTATCTATATCTCTTTATGTAAAAATATATGAATAGAATCATACTATATATACTATTTCATAATATTCACATATGCATGCATATATGTATATACACACATGTATACTTAAATTATAAAGTATTCCATTTAGAAATGTGAAATAATTTAAACTAAGGCAGTCTTGACAGACATTTTGATTGTTTTCAGTGTTTCGCTATTATAAACAATGTGAAAAAAATATCCTTGGCCACATATCTTTGTGTTCTTCTCAGATTATCTTCTTTGGAGAGATCTCACTAACAGAGTATTGTCAGGCTTATTCACATTTTTCTGTCTGATAAGTGACAAGTGATATCTCGATTTACTTTCTTGGGAAGTTACCAGTAAAACTTAGACTCTTTTCTTGTGATAATTGACCACTTATTTCTCTTTCTTTTCTCTCTCTTTTTTATTTTCGTGAATTGTGTCCTTTGCTCATTTTTTTTCTATTAGAGTGTTCTTTGTTTTTGTTGGTTCATATATAGCAAATAGTTTCCTCAAATTTTTATTTATCTTCAAACTTTTTCATGATTTTACTTTTGATATATGAAAATATTTGAGTTTTATGTAGTTATTTCTATCAGTCTTTCCATTTCTACTTTCTGAGTTTTCTATCACACTTAGAAAGTCTATTGCCACCCCAAGGGTATAAAAATGTTGACCTATATTGTCTTCAGTACTTCTTAATGTTTCTTTTATTATTTTTTTTATATTTTAGTCTTAGATATCTCTAGAATTTGTATTGCTGAAATATAGCTTAAATTTTATTAATTTCTAAATGCCAGTCATCATAAATCATTTATTGAGCTTTCCTGTGTTGATATAAAATGGTCCTAAATTTTAAACTAATGAAAACTTAATATATGTTTAATTTCTGGACTAACTTTTACATTGATCTGATTGCTTATTCCTGTAGCATACCGCTGTTTGTTTTTCCCATTTGTTTTTTCCCATTTACCATGGTAAATGGGGAAAAACAAACAGCGGTATGCTACAGGAATAAGCAATCAGACCAATGTTGTTTTGTCTAAATCCTTATAGATTTTTTCTATTGCCTTTAAGTATATTATTTTTGTTAAGATTTATTGTTATCCATTCTTAAAGAAATTTTCTTAAGACACAGAGATCCTCTTCATTCTGGAAGAGAGCCTCTTAATATATCTTTGAGTATTTTTCTTTTCTTTTCTGTTACTTTTGATCTTTTCTTTAAGCATATGATAAATTGTCACTATCTTCCATAGTTGTATTTTCCCTAAGAAATTTCCATCTGCCTTGTTTCCACTGCATTCTAAGATTCCAAGAATTTGGACTCTCTTACTTTCAGTATAGATCTATGCTATTTTTACTTTTTAAATTGTAGTTATTCATGTCTTAATTTTGGAAAAGGAGGTTTGGGGGATTTTAACTTTTGCCACCATCTTTTCCAAAATCTGTTATTGAAAGATCACTTTTAAGTAAGTATTTTTCCCCAACTTTTAAAAATTATTCCAAGGAGACATTTAGAGAATCTTCCATGGTTAAAATAACCTCTTCAATTTTTAAGTCATCTGTCTTGTTACTTAAAACTATTTATTTGTGATAAGGAATTGGGAAACAGTATCTTTCTAATAAATGAACTATATAATCATTTAGATGTGGTGACTTGAAGAAACTGGGAAGATTTCCTCTCTCCAAGTATCTCCCCAAATGCTGAGATACCTAGTATGCCATCGAAATGGTTCACCGTTGCTCCATTAGCATGAAATTTATTGATCAGATTTAGTTATCTGGAAGGTCCTTCATAATCCTAAGACGGATGTGTTTCTATGGAAAGAAATGGAAAGTAACACAAGTCCTGGTTTTTCTTCCCAGTAGGGAGAGAGAAGTAGAACCACAGAAAACCCCAGTTTAAAAGATGATTTTCTTCCGAAGAAATTTTTCTGGCATATTGAGGAATTTGGGGATAGTTAAGTATAATTTTGAGTGATACAAACTTTTAGGATAACATGCTTATTAATTTGTTTTCTTCAAAACCTATTCAACAAGAAGAGTTTTGCAAGGGAGTCTCTCACTTAGCAGAGCATCCCGAGTCACCAGTGAAGGAATGCAGCAACTGACCCTTCAAGAAGACTCTCATTTCCAGGAGAGCAAGGAGATTCGATGCCTTCTCTGATCGTGGTTTTTTTCTTGTTGACTTTTGCTCTCGATGTTAGTAGATACTTCGCTGACCTCTTTAGAGGCAAAGTAGAAAGGTAGAGAAACATGTCCTAGACTAGGAAAAATTCCTGTTTCTAACATCTATAAGGATAAACTAATAATGAAGAAGAAGAAACTTAATTATGATAGTTTAAAATGGGACTCAAACCAAGTTTCATACAGCAAAAATCTTACTGGATAAATTTTGGTGGTTCTTCAATGTTTTTGGATGTCTCTCTCTCTCTCTCTCTTTCTCTCTCTCTTTTTTTTTTAAATGAATATTTTGGGTATTTGTTGGCATTGTAGAGTACAGACATTAAGTATAGAAATAGAGTGATGTTCTTTGTTTACATGTTGATAAGTTTATCTTTGTCGATCAGAATTCTTTGGCTTTAATATATCTTTGATTATATCACGTGTCATTATTTCATGTACCACTAAGAAAAAATGCTCCCTGTGGCAGGGGTCCCCGACCCCCAGTCGGTGGACAGATACTAGTCTGTGGCCTGTTAAGAAACAGGCCTCACAGCAGGAGGTGAGCGGTAGGTAAGAGAGTGAAGCTTCATCTATATTTGCAGCCGCTCCCCAGCGCTAGCGTCACTGCCTCAGCTCCACCTCAGATCATCAGGCATTAGATTCTCATAGGAGCCCCGGTCCCTGGTGCCAAAAAAGATTGGAGCCTGCTGTGGGCCGATGGGATTCTGATGGGCTTGCAGTACTGTAGGGTACACCCTAATTTCAGAGATGTTAATGTGTGAAAAATACACATCTTAGAATCAATGAAATATGGTATTTTTCTTAAACTGACAAAAACAGGGAAAATTGATATCCTTAACAACTTGTCTGTCTATCTGAACTATTTAACAATGCAGTCAATAAATAAATTCATTCTTTAAAGTTTTGTTTACTGGGTATGATATTTCCAAGAACAATCAAGATTATTGATAGAATATTGTTATTCTTCAGAGAATTAACAAAGTGAATTTAAATTTATAAAGGATGTCCAAAATTTCACTCAAATTTTTTAAAGAATTTCCACTATTTGATATTTTCCTCCCTAAGCAAAATAATCTGGTACCTGCAGTACCGCCCAGACCAGGATGTAGGGTCTGCTTCTATCAGCTTTTCTCTCTTTTTCTGCAGCTTTTTGAGCAAGAGCCTCATTTCCACTGTCAGTTACCACTAATTCTCAGAAATAAATTTTGTGACCTAATATCACTCCTGAGTTAGAGTCAAAAGGTCTGTCTCATTTGTCACATTTTTGGAACATTCCAGGAAATCTGACCCCTGAGCCCAAGGTACTGCTATGTTCTCTGGGTTGGGGTCGATTTAGCTAACCGTACTAGAGACGCTTGTTATTAGTATTTTTTTAAATGTTAAGAATATTATAGTACGTGGGTATCTGCTTGGAAGAAAGAATTCATACATGGTGAACGGTTACCCAGAGTCCCACCATTTTTGCCATTGTTAATATTCTAGCACATTTCCTTCTACTTTTTCACTGTGTAAGTTTTTGCATAATTGAGATCATTTTTATGTGCAATTTGTGTGATGACTTTTCATTCAGCTTCACGTCATTAAGAGTATTTTAAAAGGCTTTTAATTAGTTGATTGTTTTATTCTATAGATAAATCAACTATTCTTCTATTGCTTGTTATTTGGGCTATATCCATTTTATTTTTGCAATTCTAAATCATGTTTAAAAGAACATTTCTGTATGTAAATCTCTGTCCACAATTTAAAGGGGAGACATAACCAACTTTAATACAATTGATTTGTACTCTTAAATTTCTTTCGAGGGGAAAAAAGATCATAACAATTTATAACCAAACCAAAGGGGTAGGAATGAATATGAGATAATGGTTGTATTTATCTAATACTATTATTATATCAGTTCAAAGTTGAACTAACTGGGGAACATGAGACACAGAGTCTTGTGTCTTGTTGCGGCACAGTGTTTTGTTGCTGGTGACACTGTCGATTGTGTTTGGAGCTGAGAATCTATCGTCTTCTCCACCTAGCCAGTATCTTCCCCACTTCGCTATAGTCCCATGAAAAATTTGCTATCCTTGAAGTTATACCAGGGGCCTAACGGCACTATAAAAGCTCCTAGTAGTGCCTGGCTCTCTCGTATTTGGTCTTCCCCTCCACTAAAGGGTAGGATGGCCAAAATAACCAAACCAGATCTATGTTTGCCTTGCAAACCAAACAAACACTTCTGTTTTTGTTTTGCTTTGTGTCTGGACTAATTCTTAGCAGCTCTTCTGCCTGTGAGCGCTTGTCACTTCCTTCTGTAAGACTGGCACCAGCAGAAATGCAGTCTCAGAGGATCCCTGGGAGAAAGCGAGGCCGACCCCCACTTCACTCAACACCTGTGAAGATGGCAGTTCATAACCTTTATTCTGCTTCAGCTGGTTCTTTACCAGCAGTGAAGATCCCAAAGAAAAGAGGGCGGAAACCTGGGTACAAGGTACGGCTTCATCATCTTTCTCCAAAGTGGTATTGGGCTGGGGTATGGGTGCTTGGGCAGAACTCCACTGCACAGTGCGATGAAAGGTTGGGAGCTGGTTAGAGACAGGATCAATAAGCTTCTGTCAATGGAGCATGCGGTGGATGAGGCCTCATTGCTACAACATGGCACATAATGCATGCTGTCGCTGTCGTGTGCATTTTTGCAAGTGGAAAAAGCAAATTACACCAGATGGGGAAAGTTGTAAGGCGAGCAGATTTTAGGGTCAGAGCTAAACGCACA
>NW_011888839.1:388177-395605 GCF_000151845.1 Pteropus vampyrus
CTGTCGTGTGCATTTTTGCAAGTGGAAAAAGCAAATTACACCAGATGGGGAAAGTTGTAAGGCGAGCAGATTTTAGGGTCAGAGCTAAACGCACATTATTCAGCCTCACATCTAAATTAATGTTTCAGACACTGAGCTTTCCCTTAACTGTGCCTGTTAGGATGGCTCTCGAAACCATTTTCCAGAACTCATTTGTCACTTATTTTAGTAGAAGCAGATGATATCCCTGAGACATTTAAATTAATAATGGGAGCAGACTTGTGTCAAAGGACATTGAAGAGTTTTCCCAAATAGAGCCTTAACAAGGGGAACTCATGGTGAAAACACAGGGTGTTAATTCATGGTTTCCTGCTTATAAAAGTTGCTGACATCAAGTTTGGCTACTAGGAGGCATATCAGGCAAAATTAAAACCCCATGACCCTTTTAAGAATCAATGATTTGGAGAGGGTGAGGTCTGGAGAATAACTTCTCTGATACAACTGCAATCACTAAAGCAACCCAGACCCGAGAATTAGCTTCTCCTCTGAGATGTTTTTGAGGATGCTACTGGAGAGAAAAGACTGAGCTTGTTCTTTGCAACCCTTTCAGGCATTAGAAAATGAGCTTTTGAAGTTTTCCTTCATTTACTTTTCTTGAAATAAAAAGCTTGTGTTTCCATCTCGAGATCTGAATAACTCAAACCAAAATGCAAATTGGCAATTAGCTCCTGTATATTTAGGAAAATGTATGGAAATTATTTCAGGTCAGCAGAAAGACACAGTTTCGGGAAGAACTGGTAATGATTCAGGCTTTATCCTTTTGGTTCTCTGCAGTTCTTCCAACTGCTGTGAAATAAAAACGGTAGATGGGGGCGGGACGTGGGGGGAGGTCATTGGTTTTAGTAAATGAAGCTTTTACTCAACTATCTCCTGAGGTAAAGTTTTCTGTCACTGGTTATTTCTCTAGCAAAGAGAGCCTCCTTTTTTTTATCATGGGCACATTGGCTTCAGGATTGTGTCTCTGAAGCTGGCACAGGGCAGGTCTCCCTACTCAGCTACCTGCATAGTTGCCGGAGTCTGGGACTTGAATCTGGAAGGCTGGAGCCAGGCAGCCTTTCTGTTTATAGAGCCAGGGAACAAATCCAGGATCTGAAGAAACACACTGAAAACTTTTCTTCTTCTGTTTGGCCTTTCTCCTACTCCCCTGGGAGCTGTGACCCAAGAATGAAAATTACTGACAGACACAGCATTTCTGGGGCCAGGAAAAATGGAAATTCACTTCATGGAATGAACCCGACTTTGCAATTTTCCTGTCTCCTTAGAAGGGCGGTTTTCAGTACTCCTAACACTCAGAGACACCTCAGGGCAGAAAGAAAGCTTTTGGGAGGGTTAGCTGATGATACAGACCCTGCACGAAGAAAGCAGGTCTTGGGGCCATGCCTCCCGCGGTTTCCTTTCTGGGGACAGCTGGCCATAGATCTTCCTTGTGTCCACCTTTCATATATTTGGGGAGATGTGTGGGAATTATTTCAGGTGAGCGGCTCCCAGACAACTAAGCCATGGGCTTAGTGTTCAAAAGAATTGCTGCAAACCAGGTGCCGGTCTGCAGGAAGTTCCAGCCCACTCATGATGACGTGAGAAAAATAAGAACCATTTGAAAGTCTTCATAAAGCTAAAGTGATTCCACTTAAAGGATTATTCTTCATTCTGAAATATCTGCTTTCTACTATTTTGGTGTTAAAGTTTATTTTATTATTTTATTTTATTTATTTTATTTTATTTTATTTTTTTTAGTGTTGTATATTGTCAGGATTTGCCAAGATAAAGTTGGCAGCCTATTAAGTCTTTCCAGTTTTATTTTGACAATTTCTTAGACACTGAAGCCCCATTTGCCATTAACAAAAGGGTTTTAATTGTAGAGAAGCCAGCAGAGAAACAGTACAGTTTCATTCCATTTACCAAATAGCCACTAGTTTGGCAATTTTAACGATCGGACACAGTTGAGGAGCCAGAAGCTGTCAAAAAAAAAAGTCCTGAGCAAGCAGAATAAGATATTAGTTGGTCTACCATTAAAGATCTTGTATTTTATTACTAAGAATATGCTTTCAAGAGCTCCCTGAGTCTCTTTATCTTTACTATAGATGCATTTCTTACAAACTCAATTATAGCTGTTTATTAACAACTTTAGATTTAAAGGGGAAGATATTTGAGGGGAGAAGCCTTCACACACAGCTGGACACCAAGAGGATAATAATAATTATCATTATAATTCTACGATAATATAGTAATAATATAGAACAATAAAATATACAATGTTAGCAATATTATAAAATAATAAATAACAATATAATTTTGTCATATCAATAATAACATTGTGGTATATTTACACTAACAATATTATCATAATAAAATGATAAGTTTTTGAGCCTTTGTCAAGCTCGTCCACAGGAGATTCTTAGAACATCTGGTTGTACTGACTGTATCACAGGTCTACGCTGTTTGAGCTTGTCACTTCTTGCCTGGTGCCATACCAAGCTGCTCTGTTAATCACTGCCCCTGCACAAGTGGGAACTCTCTCCAGTAAGGCACAAGCCTCTCCCTTAAGATCTAAGCACAGCTAACACAGGCTGTGACATTTAACCCCTTCTCTGAGTCTTGAGAATAACATAAGTGAATTACAGGCAGGAAAGGAAGAGTTCAACCAACAGTCAGATGTCAGTGCTCCAGAGTTCATAGGTCATGCCTCCTCCCAGGGCCCATCTGGCCATCTCTTTCTTGGCCTCGGCCAGCAGCATCATTGCTGGGACATGCTCACTGCTGTGAGAACATCTTTTTATGGCCTTACTGTCCCTTCTCACTCTAGTCAAAGGAAGCAAACACCTCTTAACATTGTATTTTCTCTGAAGCGCTGTGCTCTGACTGCCATGAAAAGAGCCTTCTTCATTATCAAACAGAATATTTACATCTCAGTTTGAAGCATCCACTATAGGTTTAGGTCCTTCATTCAAAGACTCTGCAAGGTCAACGGGTAGATTCCATGACTGAAAACACCATCGCGGTCTTTTTAAAGAGATAAAGAGAGAGAGAGTCAGCACCAAGGAAAAATCGTAACTTCCATTCTATAGAGGCAGATGATTCAATGTCACCACACAGTGGGATTTCCAGTTTCTGTGTCTTTATGATTGCAATTCTGATTTAAGCAGAAAAAAAGTCCTGGGTTTTAAAAATAGCTCCTTGTCTCCAATACGTAATAATAATAGCAATAATAGTCATACTTGACATTTATTGAGCACTTCTATGTTTAAGGCTCTCGGCCAAAGCACTTTATGTGTATTTTTTATTTGATTCTTGATAGTTGGATAGTGAGGGGCGTCAGAAAGACTTTAGGAATTAGGTATGAATCAACCACGCCTCTCAGCCTGAGGCCACTTACCGTCAGCCCTCTACACTTTGCAATCTCCTTGTATTATTGTTCAGAATAGGAATTATGCTTCCCAACTCAGAAAAGAATAAATTATGTTCTGTTTGCTCTATTTAATAAGTTAAGAAAAGTGTAACATGTTCTAGAAAGATTATCAGCCCTGAAATATTAAAAACAAATAGTTAAAATGTTCTAAAATGTTGGCAATTAAGTTATTCACGATACAAAGTCAGCTGCTGTAACAAAAGCCAAATAACAGTGACTTAAGGATGATAGAAACTAATTTCTCTCTCATGTTAAAGTCTGGAAAGGCCATGTGGGGCTGATGACTCCCTGGTGTTGGGGACCCAGGATCCTTCTATATTATTGCTCCGCTATCTTAACACCAAGTCTCTATCTCGTGCTCTAAAATGAATCCTTCAGTTTCCGTGGTCCAACGAAAACAGCCAGCAGAATGGGGACAGAGGTAATGGCACCTTTAAGGGCCTAGCCATCAAAGTTACACACACTAGTCATTCTTGCATCTCACTGGCCAGAACTTAGTCATTTGGCCACAGGTAGCCCCAAGAGAGACAGGAAAACATAGGGCTAGGTGACCAGGTGATAACCTAAAATTCAGGGATTGCATTATTAAAGGAAGAAGGGAGCATGGATGTTTAGGAATAGCCGGCAGCCTCTGCTAAGTACTTAATGAACAGTCCTCTGTTAACTGGAAAATTTATTTTATACAGAAAGTAATTTTCTAATGAACATGGGTAAACACAAAATTTTGTTTTCTTCCCGGTTTCTTATTGTCATCTCCCCTGCCCTGCCCCGCCCAAAAGGATGTGCTCTTGGCACTGTGTAACAAGGAAGTCAATTAAGAATATGCCCGAGCTTAAGTAAAAAGGGCTTATTTTGTTTGTTTCAACGCTTGCTTAATGTTTCTTTCTAAAATGTATTTTCTTAGAACTGTTGAAATGATTTCAATGCTTCTTTGATTATCCAGATCTTCTATTGCCTTAGAGTCATATTTATGAACACTAAAAGCAGCCTAATTATAGGCAAGGGAAGAATGGGTATCTAATAACTTTTCCTGTGCCTATTTTCAAGGTCCCTCTCTTGTTGATGGTAGGTATGGAGTGCCACCTGTGGTCCATGGGGGAAAATGATTACACAGGCACAAGGCAGGGACCATTCCCTATGGCCTAACAGTGTGCAACGCTGAGGGCAGGAACTGTCTTTCCTGTGGTCTCCTGTTGCCCTCCTCCCATACCCCAGGGCTGGAGCAGGGGTCAAGGTTGAGGGTCAGCAGTAGGTCAGGGTTGAGGGTCAGCAGTGGGTCAGCAGTGGGTCAGGCGTAGGTGTATGCTCGTAAAATGTTTCCAGTATTCTGAGTGTGGCTCTGACATGAACGTTAGTTGATATTTTCACTTACGTTAAGGAGTAAAACAAACACAAAAGTGAAGATGTATGTTAGAACTTCGCTCTTCTGTCAAAAATGTGAACGAGTGACTTCTCTGCTGAATTGGATAATAGTTTTGAACACAAAAATATTCTGTTTTTTGGTGCTATTTACAGTGTAACAGCTACAGGTAAGACACATGTTTAAGTTTAACCAGTATTTTTTAACATTTTTTAAGTCTGTAAGTCAACAAAGTAATAAATACAGCCCTAATTTGTAGCATTTGCCAATTTTCAAGGTCTAAATATTCCCAACATGGCCAATTTCAAGGCACCAGTGTGACGTCGCTGAACACAGAGTTGGGAAAAGATATGCAGCAGCCCACCCTGGCATCTGCATTCCCATAGTCCATACAGATTCGATAGTAACATAATTAGGAAGTGATGAGTTTTGAGTCTCCATTATCTTTGTTTTGAATATACTTTAATTAACACTCCATAAGTATATATATTTAAGTTTTCTATTTTCCCCTGTAGTTAACAATCACCTTGATATATTCCTGAAAATCTAACCATCTTTTCTGTGGACCCATATAAGCTAGCTCCAGATCCTTCTGTTCTGTGTTCTGCTGTATAGAGGGTGCCTGTAACCAGGTGTCCCACGTCCCTTGTCTCATCTGCAGGGCAGACTGCTTTGACTCCATGCCCACTGATGCATAGACTTGGCCCTCTCACCGTTCCTGTAAGCAACCCAATCACACCAAGCATTTCTTGAAAAGTGTGATCTCTACTCAAGGTTATTGAGGTCACGGGACATAGCAGACAGCATTCCATTAAATAATTCTCACAAATAGATCTGGTTTTCTGAATTCCACTTTATCCAGTGATAGCGTTTTTGTTTTTGTTTTTCTTCCTTCTCCCTCTGGATACTCATAGAGTATCGGCTTCATTGTTTTCCTTCTTGGCTTCCCTCTATCAGAAGGAAATTAAACCATTCCTGGTTTAATTCCACCAGCCCCACCCCAGGTGGAGCAGCAGCAACCCCTCCTCTGCCCCACCCCCACTTTCACCCCTGTGCACTTTACCAATTTCAGCACCTCTCTGGGCCCAGAGGAGAATCTGAACCCAACACCCCATTTGCACTTCTGAAAGGCACAAGGGAACCAGACCATTCCCCTCCCACATCCACACATCCCCTCTGTCTTCATTATGATGCAGGCAGTATATTTCTCTAGGGAAGTTTTAGTGCAAAGATTTTTCAACTAGGCTCTCAGATTTGACTGAGGGGCATGTTGCTGAGGCAGGTCTCAAAGCCAAAGGATACCTGCCTTTCCTTCCCTTTTCTCTCTATATTTCCTTCTACAAATGTAGAGAGAAAAAGGCAAGAGTAAACCCAGAAACTGACTGATTCCTAGGAATGGAATTAGGTCATTGGCTACAAACTTCTTATTGTTGGAGCTGATTTGCATTTCCAACAGGCAGGTTTTTAGACTAACATCTGAGGTTGAACATGGTGAGGTATTCTATTTTCCCTGACTGTGCTCCCTTAGGCTTCTCCTCAGAACTGTGAGAGAGTTCTGTAGGAACAAAGACTAGGAGCCTAAAGGAAGAATGTGCCCCCAAGGAAACCCATGGGCAGGGACATGGACAAAGCTGTCCTTATCAAACAGGTGTGGGCGGGGGGAAGGGAGCTAGGGAGAACAAGAATTTTTTTTTTTTTAATTGTTATATTAGTTTCCTAGGGCTGCTGTAACAAAAAAGAACAAATTGGGTGGCTTAAATGATAGAAATTTATTGCTTCATAGTTCTGGCGGCTAGAAATCCAAGATCAAGAAGTTGGCTTGGTTAGTTCCTTCTGAGGCTTGTGAAAAGAGAATCTGTCTGAGGCCTCTCTCCTAGCTTCTGGTGGCCTCAGGTGTTCCTTGGCTTTTAGATGGCATTCTCCTGTTGTCTTCCCTCTCTAAGTGTCTGTCTCTGTGTCCAAATTTCCCTTTTTTATAAGGAGACCAGTGATATTGGATTAGGGCCCACGCTAATGACCTCAGCTTAACTTGATTATCTGTTAAGCTCATTTCCAATTAAGATCACACTGACAGATACTGGGGTTAGGACTTCAACATCTTTTGGGGAGACACCTTTCAATCCATAGCATCCAGTATAGTAGTCTTTGCCTTTTCACTAGGCATTTAGTCCATCTGTGTTTAAAGATGTTACTGGTAAGTTTGAGTTTAAATCCACATCTTATATTGTGTATTTTATTTGTTCCACTCATTCTATGTTCATTTTACCTGTCTTTCCTGCCTTCTTTTGAATTTTTCAATTTAATTTTTGTCTATTTCTTGAAAGTTAAGCACAGTGTTTCCTATTGTATTACTGATTGCTCTAGAAATTGTAGCATGTTTACTTACTAGAGTTTTTTTCTAAAGTTAACATCACCCTTACTTCTTCCTTGATAACACGAGGACCTTAGGATACTTTAACTACATTTATCTCCCACTTGTTTATTGTTGTTGTCACACATTTTAATTCTGTTTTGCTTTTTTAATCCCTCAAGACATATTTATTTTTTTATGCAGTCATTTTCATTTAGATTCACCTGCTTGTTTATCATTTTTTATAAATTCTCTTCTTCTTCTTCTTCTTCT
>NW_011888839.1:396146-398036 GCF_000151845.1 Pteropus vampyrus
CCCTTTAATATAGGTCCTCTAGTGACAAGTTCCCTTAGCTTTTGTGGTCTGGAAGTTTCTTTATTTTACCTTCATTTTTGGAAAAAATATTTTTGCTGGGTGTAGAATTCTAGGTTGTCAGTTATTTCCTTCCTCGGAATAACTTTGTAGATATTATTCCATTTGTCTTCTGGTGTCCATCGTTGTAAAGAGCTCAGCTACCCATCTAGCTCTTTGAGTGTTCTCTGGAACATTTTGTATTTTTAAGACTTTGTCTTTGGTGTTCTACAATTTCACTCTGTTGTGTCTACCTGTGGGAAGAAGCAGAGGAGTAAAGAGTCAGCCCTTGCAAGTGGAGTCTCCACCAAAGGGGGCTGGGGAATCTGGGATTGGTTCACCTTGCTTTTCTGTTTACAGATCCAAAATAAGGTCCTGGAGAGTTTCTTGCTCCAGCTGTCTTTCAGGAGAAGACCTTCTCTAAGACATTTGCTAGAGAATCACTGGAAAGAGTTGAGAAGGTATCTGTTTACAAACTGAGATGTGTGACAAGGAGACACTAAAAAAGAAGGGGTCAGTTGATGCAAAATTCAAACATTTTTTCTAGAAATATGCAATTGTGGCAGAAACAGAAGTACTAACTAAACAGTGTTTGATCGGTTGACAACAAAAGATTGATAACTGGAGGATGGAGATTGTGGCTGGGAGAGGATAAAGATGTATAGAGGCTGGCTGTAATTTAGTAGAGGGCAAACCAACAAAACAAAATTTAAAAGTAAGTCTGGGGAGAGCACGAACACATGCAGTAGCACACTAACTTTTGCATCTGGGTTAAAGTTTAGCTCGGCACTCACTAAACCCTGTCCTAGGTCTTGTTACTTTGACTTTTGGAGGCTGCCTTTCCCCAGCTGTAAGGTAAGGAAAATAATACCTCCTCACAGGGAGGTGGCAAGAATTAAATGTAAACATTTAGCATAGAGCTAATGCAAAGCGAGAACTCAATAAATGTTTATCATTATTATTGTTATATTTGAAATTAGTATTTTCTTACTTTCTGAATCAACATGAAGCTCCAGGCTTATCTTGTAAACTCCCTGCGCTAGTCCTACAATCAGCCATTTCACCAAAGAAGGCCTGGTTCCTTTTATTGAAGAATAGTATTAGAAACCCAGACAAGAGCATTCTGTTTTATTTTTGTTCATTTAAAAACAAATCAAAACAAATAAATA
Organism: Pteropus vampyrus; assembly: GCF_000151845.1. Classification (NCBI taxonomy): domain Eukaryota; kingdom Metazoa; phylum Chordata; class Mammalia; order Chiroptera; family Pteropodidae; genus Pteropus; species Pteropus vampyrus. Next base: position 397,352 of record NW_011888839.1, read on the forward strand.
GTTTTTGTTTTTAAAAACCAAGCAATGACAAAGATGCATGTCTTGCCTTGGATAGGTTGGGACATACAAGGAGCTTCTCATTCCACACACTGCGACAAGTGCTGACAGACATCACACCCCACGTCAGAACCAAGGATGGTCTTGGCAGTGGGCTCATATCTGTTTTAGGACCTTCCCAAAGTCATGGGTGACTCTCTTTTCTGAGCTAGGTTATTTTGGATTAGTTATATTAAGCAATGAGATAGAAATTTCAAAATGCTAAGTCAAAGGATATCCCTACTAATGATTTATTCTCTTACTAAAAGGTTATTTTTTAAAAGTCATATACCACACACAGATGCATGAGATTTTTCCTTTGTTCAAAAGTCCCAGCCATTCTTTTAGAAGTTGAATGAATACAGATTTTTTTTCTGGCAACCAGCTGACTTATTTCAATTTTTTAAATTGCTTCACCTGGGCAGAAATGATAGGCAGAGGTAACAGCCAATTATAATTATATTACTTCATTGGAGGTGAGTTCAATGGACATCTCTCTCTCTCTAATAAATGTTAAAATAGTGAGCGAGCATTAGATGTTAGGGTTGTTATGAGGTTTCCATGAACAGTAAACAGTACCTGGCTATCTAAGTCTTAACTGCTATCATCATCATCACTATCATCTTTCTAGGGAAGGATCACAAGATCT
>NW_011888839.1:399516-411087 GCF_000151845.1 Pteropus vampyrus
TTGACTATTCTTGGTTTCATATAAGTGAAATTATATGATATTTATCTTTTTTGTGACTGGTTTATTTCACTTAGCATAATGTCCTCAAATTCTATCCATGTTGTAGCATGTGTCAGAATTTTCTTCCTTTTTAAGGCTGAGTACTATTTCCTTGTATATATATACCACAGTTTGTTTACTCATTTTTCTGTCAATGGACTTTTGTAGTTTTTTCCACAATGACTATTGTGAATAATGTTGTTATTAACATGACTATACTATCTCTTGGAGATCCTGCTTCCGATTCTTTTAGCTATATACCCAGAAGTAAAATTGCTGGGTAATTCTATTTTTAAATTTTTGAGGAACTGCCATACTGCACCACTTTACATTCCCACCAACAGTGCACAAATGTTCCAATTTGACCACATCCTCACCAACACTTGTTATTTTTTGTTTTTATTTTTGATAGTAACCATCCTAATGGGTATGAGATGATATCTCATTGTGGGGCAAAACCTTTTGATCCTACTTTCCCCTCTTGTTATAGTTAATTCTCCATGCCCCATTTCAAGATTCCTTGAAAGAACTGACTTTACTTCCTGATCCCAATGCCTCTCTTCTCATAATTCCTTGAGTTTATTCCAATCGGTTACTTATCCCACCCACTTCACTACAACCTCTCTTACTAGAAAGTTGCTACATGTAATGGCCACTTCTGGTCTTCCTTGTCTGATCAGAGCATTTGACGTAGTGAATCACTCTCTCTGTCATGAAACACTTTCTCCATTTGGCTCCCATAATGCCACACTCTCCCAGTTGTCTTTCTGCCCCACTAGATGTCTTTCCTAGTTTCTTTTTCTGGTTCCTCCTCAACTCTCCACCTTCTTATGTTGAAGCCTTATAAGGCTCAATGCTTGGATCCTTCTCTTCTCCATCTACACTCAATTTCAATTCTCTGATGATCCCATTCATTATCATGGCCTTAAATATCAACCTTATATTGATGATTCTCAAATTAAATCTCCATTTATATTTTCCACCAGAATTCCTTACTCCAGTATGTGAAATTGTCTACTTAACATCTCTACTTAGACCTGGACATCTTGAACTTGACATGTACAAAACTAACCTCTAGTCTCCCCTATTCCCCTACACTCTCATACTCCTCCCTCTGCTCCCCAAAAAAGGAATCTTAGTCCACCTGCAGACTTCCTGGCCCAAACCCTTGGAATCATCTTTGACTTCTTTCTCTCTCTCATGCACACCACATCCAATGTGTCAGTAAGTCCTACTGGTTCCACCTTCAAAATCTATCCAGAACCTGTCCACTTCTCATCACTTTTACTGCTATTACCCTGATCCGATCTACCATCATCTCTCATCTACTCTAGATTAGTGGTTCTTCCCCCTTTGCCCCTTTCATCTCTTCTCAACACAACAGTTAGAAGGATTATTAATATGTCTGTTCAGATCCTGTAGTTCCTCTGCTCAAAAAAGCTCAGAATAAAAGTCAGAGAACTTACAGTGTCCTGCAAAACCTTGCTGACTTTATTACTTCTCCAATCTCACTCTGGCCTCCTTGCAGTTGTACAAACACTCCAGGAATTATTCCTGCCTCAGGACCTTTGCACTTGATAGTCTCATTCACTGGGATATTCTTCCCATAGGCAATGGCACGACTTGCTCCCTTACCTCCTTCAAATCTTTGTGCAGCGCCACCCAAGAATTACCTTAACCACCTTATTTTTAAAATTTTAATCCAAAGTACAACTTCACGATTGTACTTCCCATGACCTTTCCCTCTTTATTTTCACCTTCGGCTCTTATTGTCCTCTAACATGCTATATCATTTACTTATTTATTTTGTTTATTGTCTGTCTCCCCTCTGACAAAGAATGCCAGTTACATGAGAGCAAAAATTTTTGTCTGCTTTGTTCCCTGTTGTATCCCAAGCAGCTATAAGAGTGTGTGGCTTACAATAGGTGCTCGATATGTATTTGTTGAATGAATAAATGAACGAATGTGAAATGGTTGCATAACTAGCAGTAAGAATACTAGTTCTTTATGACTATTAGTATTATTTTATCCTAAACAAGTTCAGATATGGTTGGGTACTACATCTGTAATAACAATAGAATGTACGCCCTTGCTACTCAAAGTGTGGCCCATGGAGCAGCAGCATCGGTACTACCTGGGAGCATGTTAGAAATGCAGAATCTCAGGCCCCACCCCAGGTCTCCTGAATCAGAATCTGTGTTTTAATGAGACCCGCCAGGTGATTGATTGCACCTTAAAGTTGAAAAGCACTAGTGTTGAGCAGTCGTCCTCAATCTTAATTGTATTGGAATCATCTGAGTATCTTTAAAAACTCCATAAGCCTGTGTCCCATTCCCAGAGGTTGACTTAATTGGTCTGGAGTGGGGTCCAGGCCCAGGTCAGTGGTGAAAATGTGAAGTGGCTGACTTATTTATTATTTTGGGTTGGAGAGTTAAGATTAAAACTTGTCTGTCAAACCTCAGTTTAAGAGAATGACTTGTTGGTGTTGACATCATAAACCATTCATCTCCTCCTTAATCCATAAAAGCAAATTTCAGCTCCTCATTTGTGGTTTCAAGTGAGACCTTGAAGGTGGCTACTTCTCACCAGTGGAGCATGCACTCAAGTCCACACTCAGGCTACCTTCGATAGTCTCGACTGCAAGAAATAAACACTGAGCAGTATGTCAGCCCTTTAGAGAAATAGCCCTTACTTTTTCTTTCCAACATGATCAGTGATCTTTGTGAGCAGAAAGTGAGGAGAACTTCGGGTTCAGTCTCTGCGTAGCTGTCGGGGGAAGCCTTGTCCACAAGATTCTAGGAAGCACAGGTTAAGAACTATCTCCTATCCTGCATCCTGTGCTCAGGATCTATTCAGATCTCTATGTGCTCCCATACCCATTGACTGACACAGTCATTTTCTGGGTGGCTCTACTATAAGGGTAGAGCTGATCTCTGAATGTGACCCCAAACATGAATCTTGAACGTGGACTTGAATTTGAAGTTCAGCACCAAAGCTGCACGGTAGAAAGGTGTGAATGCATGACCAAGTAGCAATGGCTAACTACCATCTAGAAAAGATTCTGAGAGAGTGTGGAGATAATTTTCAGATTTTCATTGACCAAATGGGCTCTCTCTTGCAGCTCAAGTCTCGGGTTCTTATGACTCCTTTAGCCCTCTCACCTCCTCGGAGTACCCCAGAGCCTGACCTCAGCTCCATCCCTCAGGACGCAGCCACCATACCCAGCTTGGCAGCCCCGCAGGCTCTCACAGGTAGGTCAGGCAAATGAACTCCAAGACTGTGATGGGCTGCCCATCATCTAACGGTCACTTTGTGTACTAGAAAGCTGCTACCGAGTACCTCAAATGAGGTATTTAGTTATCATATTAGCTGGACAGTAGCTAGGATGACCAGATTCTTTGAGCACACGAGTTTAAGTGTGCTCACAGCTTGGATTATTTGAAACTTGGTTTTCAGCGCATCTTGGGTTCAGCTGCTTGCCTTGGGGTAGGACTAGAAAGAGTGGTTGGTGGCCCAGTTTTTCTCTTTAGAGCCAGGTTTACTTTGCATCAATAGTGAGCCTGCTTACCTTGAGGAGTTTCTATCCTTGTGTTTGTACTTCCAGATCTCCTAAGGTTCCTAATCTCCCTTAGTCCCACCTGGCACCCTCTAATCCAGTCAGGATCGTGCACAGCCCAGTGCCTTATGGGGCACCCACAAACCAACAGTTCCTTTGTAAGAGTAGCAACAATCAGATGCTCTCTCTCTCTCTCTCTCTCTCTCTCTCTCTCTCTCTCACACACACACACACACACACACACACACACACACACATACACACAAACACAGTCCCCCTTCATCACAACCCCACTCCCCACTCCCATCCCACTTAAATCCCTTATTTCTCCTCCCATTGCTCTTAGGTAAAGACCAAACTTGTTAAAATGGCCAACAAGTCCTCAGTCCCCAGGGCCCGTCACAGGATCTTAGCATAGTCTCTTCCCTCCATCTAGAATGATCTTCCTTCTAGTGACACTATTTCTCCCTTTATTTCAGCTCAAGCATACCTGCCTACTTTATGGGCTTCCTGCCAGGGCCCCCAGGATTGGCTGTCTGAGCACCTCACAGTGTGTCTCACAGCCACAGTCCCATATCAGTTCCTGTGACTCTCTGAGTAGGTCTGCCTCCCATACTGGGCCCTAAGCTCTATGAAGCCAGGGACCTCATTAGTTTGGTTCACCATTTTCTCTGTAAGACCTAGCACAGTGTCTGGCATAAAGGTCTCTTATTAATTATATTTCCTTAATTATCTGGGATGAGTAGAGGAGAAGACAGCCTCATAGAATGAAAAGAGCACAGGCCTTGATATCAGAAAGACTTGAATCCAAATCCCTGTTGCATCAGTAATTATAGACTTTATGAGTATCCATCTAACCACTTGAAGCCTCAGTTTCTTCATTAGTAAAGAAGGAATAATACCTATTCCCAGGCTTGTCCTAAGGATTAAATAAGATAAAATATCTTAAGCGACTGGAATATAATAGGTGATCAATAGAAACTAATTTTCTTCACCTTTGTTATTACTGTTTAATCCTTCCAAATCCTATAAGTGTCCTCTAAAAGTCCCTCTTCAACAATCCTTTGCATTACTGGCCTCCTAGGCAAGGTGCTCATGCTCTGGGGTGGGGGGCGGGAAACATAAGAGCAGTGTCATTAATGTGTAGAATATGTCACCTACTATTAATATTTGTTTGCATCTCATTCTTTAAAAAATTCTATTTCTTGGTTATGTTTTAACACGTACACAATACATTAATACAGATAAGAATATGTATAACCTCTTTATAAATAAACACATTTTGGAAGATGTGCTCAAAATTTTTTTACTAGTGTTAGATATTACTTTAAAAGTGTGCAAACCATTGTTTGGGCTCATCTAAAGGAATGGCTGAATTTAGAGGCTGAAACACAGTTTTTGGAGTAATCAACATTATCTTGATTTTTTTTTTTATTCATCAAAGGTTAATTAAAAAAAGTGGTAAACATTATGTGGAGCTTGACTGTTCCCTTGGAGGAGGAGGGAAGATTTTGTATGTGTACATGCCCAGCATGGAAATGCTCTGTAAATGCAGTCCACATAGGTCTCCATAACTGTCTATAATTCAGATTTGAGTACACCAAAGGGGCCCCACCTGTCCATCTGTCCCCAACCAGGAGGCCACTTGAGAGCAAGCCTTGGCAGTTGGGGTGATTGGCTCCTTTGCCTCTTTTACTTATTAAGTGGGAAGAAGCAGTCCCACTTTTGCCATTTCCATGTTTTCCAAGGCCCGGGCCAACGGGACATGGCTGACGCATCCCTGAGCACATGGGAGCAGCCCCCTGGCCCAATGTGCACAGATGCTGAGGGCTTTGTGGGTCTCTGTTTCCACAGTTTGCCTCTACATCAACAAGCAAGCCAACGCAGGGCCCTACCTGGAAAGGAGGAAGGTTCAGCAGCTCCCCGAGCACTTCGGGCCCGAGAGGCCATCGGCGGTGCTGCAGCAGGCTGTGCAAGCGTGCATCGACTGTGCCCACCAGCAGAAGCTGGTCTTCTCTCTGGTCAAGCAGGGCTATGGTGGCGAGATGGTGTCGGGTAAGGCGCTGGAGCAGGTTGTATGAGGATGGCCATAGGAGTCTCCGAAGAGGAAAGCAGCCATTCTCAGGCTTGGGGGACTGTGGCTGAGGTCAGGGTCTGTACTCTCTCTATTGGGCTCCAGGGCTCTTCACGAGCCTGTGTGCTGAAGGCCTTTCAGGGCTCAAGAAGAAGATGCTTCCAGACCTGGACAAGAAAGCTGGACATCTGAAACCTCACCTTGACACTTCTCTTTCTACTACCCTCACTTTCAACCCATCAATAAACCTTATTGCTCTAACTTCAAATTATAACCAGAATCCAGCCACTTTTCACCACCTGCAGCAACCACTCTGGTTCTTTTAAAAATCTAAGTCAGATCATGCCCCTCCAATGCTCTAAACGCTCCCATGTCACTCCAAGAAAAAGCCCACGTCCTATGAGGGCCTACAGGCCCTATATGACCTGGCCCTGGCTCCCTCTTTGATCTCCTGGTCACTTCTCTCGAGTTCCCTACTCTGCTCTGGCCATGGTAGCCTCCCTGCTGTTCTTCCTCTGTCCTCCGGCCATGTTCTTGCCCTAGGGTCTTTGCACCTGCTATTCTCTTTCTAGAATGTTCTTTCCCAGCTGTCCATATGACTTGCTCCTGGATTTCTTTCAGCTTTCTACTCAAATGCTTTATTTTCAAGGAGCCCCCCCTGACCACCTTTTCTAAAATATCAGCCCTTGTCACTCTCTATTCTCCCTTACTCTGCTCCATTCCCTTTTCATAGCACTAATCACCATGCAGGGCAGTGGGGAAAGCTCATGAACTCAACCCCATCTCAAAGGGCGTGTTTTTTTAAACAAGAGCCTTCAAGGTCAATCCCTTCTGTCATTGTCACTGCCCTCCTCCAGTTTCAGCCATGACCCAACAGCTTATGGAGGGAGTGGAAGTTGTCACCATAAGTGAGCAGCAGATTCAGGAGCTTTGCCCACTTCACATGTTTGCCTGCAGAGGCTCTTTCTGTCTTATTGGCGGCTCTCCGCAATGGGCAAGAGTCACCACCTGCCCTTAAGCCTCAGAGGATCAGGTCTTTGTAAGATGTCTTGACTCCAAAGCCTGTTGTTTTCTCTGGCCCAGCATCATGGACATGGCCTGCATATCACCAAGAAAAAGGGAGAAAATTTGCCAACACTGGGGCCATGCAGGTGACCCTGCTGGCTGGCTAAGAAAGGGTCAAGGAAGAGAGACCTTTAATGTGGCAGCTCCCTGAAGAACAAAAGCAGGGGCGTTTTATTTAACCCCAGATCCCCAGGGCTTGGGGCTGGCAAGTGTGTCCAACACAGCTTCCCCAGCTCCAATTGATTCAGCCTGCCTTCTGGAGTTTCCTCCAAGCAGGAAGCTGGGTCTGACTTGCTGGTAATTGATTAAAATAGAACTTGGCAAGGTCCGAGTGCAGGTGTCTGACCCAGAATAACTTTTAAGAGACTTTAGCAGATGTGAACAGAGATATAAGGAAGAAGGGCTGCACCAAAAGAGGCCAAGAGAAGAGTCCTGTTGTCTGGCCTTCCAAGAGTTGCTTGGCCGTTCTTCTCCTGGTTTCTGTCTGAGAGCCAGGATCTCAATCCTGGGCCGCAGTCTGAGATCAAAGGCCTTGTCCTTTTTCCTGCTAAATAGCAAGCCTTTGAACACACAGACCTGGTGTTTAAAGAAAGCTAGGGCCTCTTGAGTGAGTCCTACCTAACTGTTTCTTTATGGTCCCTCCCCGCAAAGCTGGAAGAGCTGATCCTGTTTTCCCTCCTTGCCTGCTCAGCCTTGCTGTGGCCTCAGGGGCCTTGGCACTGGGAAGGAGCCTGACACCAACACAAGTGTGGGCAGAGACTTGCCAAGTTTCCCTTGGCTGAAGGATTCCTGGGAAGGCCAGAGCTGAGCACTTGGTCTTAGTGTCTGTAAGAATGCAGAAGCATTGAGAAGACTCCTCATGCCATCACCTTGAGGCTGTGAAGTGGCAAGGTGGTCTTGTACGTTACCGATGGTGATTGGAAGCTAAGCAAGGAGAGTAAGTGACAGCACTCAGGTGGTTTAGGGAAGGACTCAAGGAGAAATAGCTAGGCTCTCCCGCTCTCCACATAGAACCTGATCCTTGGATCACTGCTTTCTAAATATTCCCATGGCAGAATACATGGAATACAATGGTGACACTGGTGCTGGCACAGTGGGCTAAAGGAACCAAACTGCTCTGGCTTGGCCTCGGGACACCCCAATGGCTGAGGGGAGTAGTATCGCAGTACCCCACAACTTATTCCCAGCATACCTGCTGGGGTGCTTTGCCTTAGCCACCTTTTCTCACGGGAGTGGATTTCATGATCTGACAATTTCACATCTTCTTCTGGAAGGTGGAAGGAGTATATATGTATATATATACTATCCCATTATAATTAATAATCATTAAAATAAGTGGGAATTTTCCCACTTATGTGATTTCCCAGGCACCTCCAGGAATGCGTGCACACGGACTTTGAGAGAGGCCTGATACTTGGCTTCAATTTCCAACACACCCAGTCTTTTAAAGTACTGGAGGCAAGCAACAGTACTCAGGCTAAGAGGGAATTTCTAGAGCATCTGAATGGCTGGGTCAACACCCTTGGTGAGCATCTTGGGGGCTTTTTGACTGGCTTATCTATCTCAGTCACCTGGAGTATTAAAATGACAGGTAAATCCACTTAGAAGCCACATGAACTAGAAAAAACATTCCAGGACCTCTCTGTAGTTTCCTTATATGTAACATCGGGTAATAACCTTTTGTCCCCTGTCCTCCTGGGATAGTCAGGAGGCCTAAATGAGATGAATATGAAAACTCTTATCAAACTCTAAAGAGCTACACAAAAGAAATGGCTTCTTTCGATTTCTAATTAAAATGAGTGATTTGTTTGTTTGTTTGTTTGTTCTTGAGTTCTGAAATCAAAACTAGCTCTGGTCACCTCTGCCCCAGCCCTTGCTGTCTGCCAGTGTTTGGGAAATACAATGTAAAAAACCGAGCTGCTCTCTAGGTGTTGACACTGAGTGGTGGAGGCCTAAGGGGGAGAATGTCCTGTTTGGGATCTCCTGTGTGCTCTTCACAGTGGGGTGGGGTGCAAGCTTCTTGGGGTGAGACAGAGCTGCGAGGAGAATTACCAAAAAGAACACACTCTAGTCATTTAGAAGAACTGGTGTTTCTTCTACATTCTGGTAACCCTATAGAAATCAAGTCTGATCTAGCATCACTGTGGAGAGATTACTGTTCTTTTATAAAGACTTTTCCCCAGAAGGCTAGAATAACCCTGAACTCTGTGATGCTGGATTAGAGACCTCAGTACAAACTCAAGTTTTTTTTTCAATATATGTATATATCTAGTTCTATCTATCTATCTATCTATCTATTATCTATCTATCTATCTATCTATCATCTGTCTATCTAATCATCAAATATTTAGATAAATAATTATAATGGGATAGTATACATACATACATTTCTTAGCTTTTTCCACTGCAAGGCCGCAGAACTGCTGACACCCCAGTAGCAACAAGCACATCCAGTGCCCAAGTCTTGTTTCTAAACATCACTCTTCAATAAAGGAACCAAGAAATCAACCAGATGGCTGATATTAGGGCTGAAGCAGAAAAAATGCAAGATGAACCTGGAGCATATTAAAGTGTCATTAACCAAAGATGTGCTAAAAAAACAGAAACAAAAAAAAATGGAGGCATGTCATAGGGACACAGGAGTCAACCTGAAAGCTTCCAAAGATGAAAGCTGGAAGAATTTGAGTAACAAAATAAATAATGTAGTATTGGAAAACCCACAGTACAAAATAAACATATTGAGTCTGTACTGATATCAATAAATGATTGAATGAGCGAGTGAATGAATGAATGGATGAATGAATAGAGGAAAAAGGACAATTCTTCCTTATAAAAGAATTTCAAATGATATAGAGGCTCTCCCCTCTCCAGGAGGTAGAGCTTAATTCCTCCACTACCCTTGAGTGTGGGCAGGACCTTGTGACTTATTTCCAAGGAAATAAGAGAATTGAGAATACAGTAAAGAAGTGTGGCAAACGTCGTGTTGGCTAGGTGATGAAGGTTAACACCCCAGTGATGTCATGTGGACATCCTATATCCCTGATCTGATACAACGAGGAGGGCGCTTCACCCTATGGTTTTCCTCCTCAAAAACTCATCACTCCAGTCAAATTGTGAGAAAAGCATCAGACCCAAGTCAAGGGACATTTTACAAAATACCTGACCAGTTCACTTCAAAACTCTCAAGGTCATGGTAAACAAGGAAAGACTGACAAACAGTCACAAACCAGAGGAGATTAAGGAGACATGAAAACTACACCCAATGTGGTCTCCTAGATGAGATCCTGGAACAGAAACAGGATATTTATGAAAAAACAGGTTGAAGTCCAAATAAAGCCTAGTTAAAAACAAAACAAAACTAAACAAATGAAAGCCTCTTGCCCATGGCTGATGGACTCGTGGCTTTCTCCAGTGCCCCTGCTCTGAGGCGCTGTCTCTGGTTTTCCAGTCTCTGCGTCCTTTGATGGGAAACAGCACCTGCGGAGCCTGCCTGTGGTGAACAGCATCGGGTACGTCCTTCGCTTCCTTGCCAAGCTGTGCCGAAGCCTCCTGTGTGATGACCTCTTCAGCCACCAGCCCTTCCCCAGGGGCTCCAGTGCCTCCGAGGAAACCCAGGAGAACCAAGAAGGCAGGATGGAGTCAGGTAGGCTTTGTCCGTTTGTCCTCCCCATGCCTGCAGACCACCCCAGGTGGCCTTCTCCTCCTGGCAGAGGTGAATCTGCTGGTGAGGGAGGAGCCACAGCTCCTCAGAGCTCTCTTGCTGGAGGCCCACAAACTGCCTCTCTGCGATGCCCGGGAGCAATTAGGGCTGGTGAAGACCAAGGATACCTAGACCAAGCCCATCCAGGCTGCAGTGGGAAGAGATTACTTCATTATGGCTTTTAGGCCTATGTTATTAGAACTTAGACAGTGAGACCACATTACATATAATGAGTGATTTATTTTCTTCACTCTCCTCTAATTAAGACTCTTGGGTATTTATTCATCCTTATTGATTATGAGACTAAGAAATCCTGAAAAAACTAGGGCTAAAGAATTGATTACATTGGTTCCAGCTGGAGGCCTCAGATGCCTATCCATGTAAATAAAAGGTGTACCAGAGTGTCTATTATTGCAAGAATTTGACCAGGCCATAAATCAAATATGTCTTCCAGTGAGAGTTAGTGTTTCTTTCTCATCACAGGACATAAAGTGACCCAGGGATTGAGTGCCTTTTGTACCACTAGCCCCAGAAGAGCTCAACATGGGAAAGTGGCCAATGGGGAGGGCAGCAAGGCCACATGGGCAAACTTGCCACAATGATGTCTGCCCCAGGGGCTAGATACTAAAGGGAGGTGTCTTCCCCCACTGAGCATCCCTGAGCTATGGATTTGCAAAGAGTTAAACATGACTCCAGGTTCTGGCTTCCAGTTTCCCAAGGCTGAACAGAAATGTTGCCTGTTTTCTTTCTTCGGAAGTAATGTTGTTGATATATAATGAACACATACATAGACAGTGAAACTGGAATCTAGTCATTATGTCATTCTGCAGACATTTGCTGAACCCTCTTCTGTTTCAAGAACCATGTGAGACCCTATCTTTGGATAAAAGAAATACATTGAGCGACCATTACAAACTGATACATCTGCAGATATGTGCTCACAGAAAGCCTTAGAACATTCAACAAAAGGACACTTATAATAAGAATGGCCATATCTTAAGCTTAGGAGGACAGCAGGGAAGGATAAACATTTTTTTAAATTTAATTTTCAATTACATTTAACATAAAATATTATATAAGTTTAAGGTGTACAACATAGTGATTAGACTTTTATATAACTTACAAAGTGATCACCCT
>NW_011888839.1:411137-417420 GCF_000151845.1 Pteropus vampyrus
ACATAAAATATTATATAAGTTTAAGGTGTACAACATAGTGATTAGACTTTTATATAACTTACAAAGTGATCACCCTAATAAGTCTAGTACCCATCTGATCCCACACATAGTTATTACTATGTTATTGACTGTATTCCCTATGCTGTACTTTACATCCTCATGACTATTTTTATAACTGGAAATTTGTACTTCTTAATCCCTTTCATCATCTTCGTCCATGCCCCCAACCCCCTTCCCATCTGGCGACCATGAATTTGTTCTCTATGAGTTTGTTTCTGTTTTGTTTGTTCATTTATTTTGTCTTTTAGATTCCATGTATAAGTGAAATCATATGGTATCTGTCTTTCTCTTTCTGACTTATTTCACTTAGCATAATACTCTCTATGTCCATTCAAGTTGTTGCAAATGACAAGATTTCATTCTTTTATATGGCTGAGTAATATTACATTGTATATAGTATCACTTCTTCTTTACCTAGTTATCTATCCATGGACAATAACAGAAAGTTGCTTCCATATCTTGGCTATTGTAAACAATGCTGCAATGAACATAGCGATGCATATATCGTTTTGAATTAGTGTTTTGGATTTCTTCAGCTAAATATCCAGAAGTGGAATTGCTGGGTCATATGGTATATCTATTTTTAATTTATTGAGGAAATTCCGTATTGTTTTCCATACTGGCTGCACCACTTTACAATCCCACCAACAGTGCATGGGGGGTACTTTTTCTCCACATCCTCTTCAACAATTTTTGTTTGTTTATTTATTGATGACAGTCATTCTGATAGGTGAGAGATGATGTCTTGGGGTTTTAATTTGCATTTCTCTAATGTTTAGTGATGTTGAGCATCTTTTCATTGTCTGTTGACCATTTGTATGTCCTCTTTGGAGAAATGTCTATTCAGGTCCTCTGACCATTTTTTAACTGCATGGTTTGGTTTTTGGTATTAACCTGTATAAATTCTCTATATTTTTTGGATATTAATCCCTTATCAGATATATCATTGGTGAATATCTTCTTTCATTCATTATGTTGTCTTTTTGTTTCCTTGATGGTTTTCTTCACTGTGCAAAAACTCTTCATTTTGATGTAGTCTCATTTGTTTATTTTTTCTTTTGTTTCCCTTGCTCAAGGAGACATATCAAAACAAACAAACAAACAAAAACTACTGCTGAGAGCAATGTCAAAGAGTTTAATGCCTATGTTTTCTTCTCAGAGTTTTATGGTTTCAGTTCTTCCATTTAAGTCTCTGTCCCATTTCGAGATTATTTTTGTATATGGTATAAGAAAGTGGTCTAGTTTTATTTTATTTTTATTTTTTTGCATGTGTCTGTTCGGTTTTCCCAACAGCATTTATTGAAGAGACTAACAACCTCATTGTCTATTCTTGCTCCCTTTGTCATTGATTAATTGACCATGTAGGTTTAAGTTTACTTTGGGGCTGTCTATTCTATTCTATTGATCTATGTGTCTGTTTGTATGCCAGTGCCATGCCATTTTGACTAATATAGTCAAACTTTGTTCTTCGTTCTCAATATTGCTTTGGCTATTCAAAGTCAACTGAGATTCTTAGCATAGATTTTCTCAGATATTGTCAAGAATCTTGCCTACAATTTTACTTTAATTTCTTTGAAACCTGGGAAACAGGAAGAAATTTGGCCTTTATCAAGAAGGGTACCTAATTAAATATGGCCTATGTGAGCAGATGCTGTATACTATGCTTTTCTTGATGTCTCTATGTGTATGAATTGGGAAAAGTCTTATCTCTCTAGGCCTCAGTTTCCTAAATGGGGAGTTTGAGTTGCTCATATATAATGTTCCTCTGGTTCTCACAGTGTGAATCTAGCCTCTCCTGTAAAACTTAGTTGACTCAGAAATATATTCTAAAGCTAATGTATCTTCTAATGAATCTTTTGATGAGAATAGCAGAAGTCTGATTTCACTTCTCAAACTCTTGAATCATTGTTACATTGAACAACCAATGGGACATAATCATAAAGCCACATAATCCATGTCACCCATTCTCCTTTAAATGTACCCTGTGGGACCACTTCTTCCCAGTCCATGGATAAAATTTAGGACAAATCTTGACTTTTCTAGCTCCTTTCAGGTAACAAAACATTCTCTAGTCAATGATTAATATGTCCAGGTCAGTATGATAATCGAACTTTAAATTTCACTCAAAAATATAATTACTCCCCATTTCCAGCTCAGGCCTCCTTTGGCCAGTTGCCTGCAGCAGTAAAGGAGGGTATGGCTAGCTTCTCTCCACCCCCTGCCCAGCCTTGTGTTTTGCCTTCTCCCATATCTAGATAATAATGATTTTGAATCCTTCATGATCAGAGTTGGGGAAGGAGGAGAGGCAAGAAGTAGGAGAGTTTTTACTTGACTAATCCTGCTGTGAGTTAACATTATGCTCCCTCATTCTGGCAGGTGTTTAAAGCTGATTCTTCATCCTGTGAGCTCTTACATGGGTCCTTTGGTGAGTCTACCATCTCTCACCTGCACTTTTCCTTGACATGGACAAAAGTAACTTCTCTGGCAGGTCACTTATAGTTCCTTCCACAGCCTCAAGGCATCTGCAGGTAAATCTCTAACTTCTTTCTACTGAGGCCCCCTTGTGCCTCCAGAGGGTCCTGTGGAAAGGATCTAAAATTACCTCACTTTATATCTCTCTTCTGATGGCCAGCACCTGGTCCCTGAAAACATTCACATTCTTTACCCAAACAAACTGTGGGCATGCAGGGCAATCCCAGCAGGCAGCTCTCCTTTGCTCTGCCATCAGAGCAGCCAGACTTTTAGATTTCTGATGAGAATTAAACAATAATCCATTGTGTCTTGCCAGTTCCAGGGACACATATCAAGCTATTTACATAGCTACATTGAAACTCTTGGGAACATAATGGACAGTTCTCACCAGTTCTCTCTCTCTCTCCCTCTCTCTCTCTCTCTCTCTCTCTCTCTCTCTGTCTGTCTGTCTGTCTGTCTCTTTCTTTCTTCCTATCTAAAATTTTTATTATTTACAATTCCTTTTGCAGGCTAGATATGGTGGTCATCTGTAAGTGTAAAACTGGCTTCTCACCATCCCTTTTTATCAGATCTAAACACTTCACTCTGATATGTGGTATCTATTGCCTTGCAGCCTCAGCCTAAAAGAAAACTAAAATAGTTCATTTTAACATCCTGTCCCGGGAGCCCTTCTTCAGCTGTCCTTAAGTGGTCATTGAGGAGCCTTGTCTTGGTTTCTACCTTATTCTCTTCCCTTCCAAGCTCACCATGCTGGATGAAGTTCCAGTCTTCTCCCTGGAGTAGAGTAGCTGCCTCCTTCTTCCCCTGACTGAAGCAGGTATTTCTACCCGAAAGCCGATGTCTTTCCTAGTTGGCTCGGCTTTGGATGTAATGACTCCCAAATGTCTTCGCGAGCCCTTCCCTGGCCCATGGCTGCTTTGAAAACCTGAATTGCTCTAAGTCAACCACCCTCGTGGAAACTGTTCCTCATGCCTTAGGTGTTGCAGAATATAGAGTGCTGTGTGTTTCATGCATCTGGGAGCCTCAGGGAAGATAGAGGAAGCACCATGGCTCAGTATGCTCTGAGCAGCCCACTTGCCATATCTTTCCCACCAATCTGCCATGGGGCCTAAAATGACATCATTAGAGAGTTTGCCTTTAGATTGAGACATTGTTTCTTTAGGATATCCTTGTCAAAATTCCCTTAAAGAGTAGCAGATCAAATTATCATCACTTTAGAAAAGGAATTAGTTTATCGCCTTCTTTCCCACCAGTATGGCAAGAAAGACATGAGAAAGATAAGGGAAAAGGAATGGAGGTCTGTGTTGATTTTAGGCAGCTGAATAACCAGGTGGAACTCCAAGAAGACAGCTCTTTGAGGAGTCAGGTGGAGTTGGCATTGTAAAGAACATTGAAAAGTCAAAGCCATTTCGAAGTGGAAAGGGCTGCTTGGGTGGTAGTGATCTCCCCATTATTGGTGAAAAGTGTAGGTGTCCACTTGTCCATTAGGGGGAGATCTGCTAACCCAGAGGAGTGGAAGCAAGATGTCCTTTCTGGTTCCTTCCAGGCTGAGAGCCACTGCTGGAGGTGGCAAAGACAGCCCTGGATAGCAGGGGCTCAGGGTGCCCCAGGAACCCCAGTGACAGCGCCTTCAGAGGTGAAGGTGACACCGAGGCAGAGGGGCTCATGTGAGAGCAGAGAAAAGGCTTCTTCCAAATTTCTTTCTCCCATCTTTGAAATGTAAATTCTTTTGCCAAGTGATCTTTCTCCTACGTGGAAAACCAGGCTTCAGACCTACTTAGCTGCCTGGATTCAGTTGGGAAGTTAAGAGTTCTTAGCTTGAGACCAGAAACCTTAGTCATTTTCTTCCAATTCTATTAACTGATAGCCATACATGGTTTGTGTTTTAGGAAGTAGAGCAGCTGTCTAGGTGCTTTAGAAGAATGGAGGCAGAAACATGGATTCAATAACATTTGTGGTTCTATCAGAAGTCATGAGATGATCATGGGGAAATTTTTACCTTACCTTTGAAAATTGGAAAAAAGAGATATCAATTATAAATAAGCTTCAGCCAGTGCTTCTCAAACTTTAATGTGCTCAGGAACCACCTGGGCATCTTGTTAAAAAGCAGGTTCTGGCTCCATAGTGCTGGTGTGGGGCCTGAGTGTCTGCGTTTCTAGCAGATGCCCAGGTGATGTCAGTGCTGCTGCTGGTTGGGGACCACAGTTTGAGTGATAAGTGTGGGCTGACAGAATCTGCTCACGTAGGGAAATTTATTTCAGGTTTTCAGTAAAATAAGTCCACCTGTGCTAGGACGATGCCTCCCCTGTACAAGCGTTACCACTGAAGGTGATGCAATGTCCTGTGGAGGTGTCCATGAGCTGGAGAAGAGAGGGTTGCAAGGGAGCAGAGTGGTCAGGCAAAGGTGGCACATGTACAAATCCAGGTGAGAAAGAGGAGGTTTACAGGGCTGGGAGGAGAGTGAGAGAAAGGGAAGAATGACAGCAGGCGAACTTCTCAGTGTGGACTGGCCACCACCTGCAGCAGGATCTCTGTTCTCCCAAACCCTTGTTTACACATCCACAGTGGCACTTAATTCTGCCTATATTGCCTGAATCTGGGTCCAGATCTCATCTCCCTGCTAGGTAGACTTGGGGGCAGGGCCATGCAGTTCCCAGCAGAACCTGAAACATAAAGAGTCTGCAGTAAATATTTACCGACTTGAATTCTATGCAGCACAACAGACCAAGAGTCCGCTTACCAAGAGTAGTGAGTCTTCTTTGGAAACCACAAGTGTGACAGCTGAACTCTTCTGCAAGATCTAACCGTAAAGATGGTTTCCTGCCTTTTGAAGGTTTAACATGATGGGAACAAATTGTTTACTTTATGTTGAGCAACTTTTTTGATACACGAATGGTAGCGAGTGGGAGATGAGGAAGCACATTTATTCTTGAGGCTTGATGTTTTCTTCCTTGACTGGTGGTGTCTGAGCCAGGCACCAGAAGACTATTGGAGTAATAGACACTCCCAGTGTGTTTCATTATGGTTGAAACTATACACCCAGCATTTAAAAATCAAATCTGCTTTTTCTGTTGAATTACAATTTGTTTAATATCATAGCTCTACAGAGAATGACTATGCAGAGTATATCTATCTTTCCAAAAGATTGGTTATTCCTGAAAAGAAATAGAGTTTATCCAGTGGCATGAGTTCCTTGATATAGAAACATCCATTTGGTCCATCAACAGACATTCATTGAGCTTCCCCTATTTGTGATGCACTAAGGCCCACAGAGCTGAGGCCACTTGTTCAGAGCCACACAGAAAGGCAGCAGCAGGGAGGACACTGAGCCCAGGTCTTCTCCTCCCTGGCCCTTTGCTCTTCCTCCCAAGCCCATCTGTCCATCGTGCCCTAACCACTTGCTGGGTGGGGTATGCATCCTGTTTCCCAGCTCAGAAGCATGACTCACAAAATGGATGTTCGCGAGTGGCTTGTGGTGTACCCATGTCACTTCTAGCAAAGATGTAAACAAACAAGACAACCCCCGACCCCCACTTAGCAAAATCTAGGTGGAAACTGCACTCCCATTAAGTTGATTCTCTGTTCTCCTTCTGGAGTTCCTATCTCGGCCCCATGGAGCATTTAGTTCTTGTGCTTGTGCTCCTGCTACGTTGTTGCTGGGTGACATACACAGGGCAGGCAGAGCCCATCACTCTTGACACCAGGAGAAATTTCTCCCTCTACAAAATACAAAGTGGCCTACTCTACCAGA
>NW_011888839.1:418095-453307 GCF_000151845.1 Pteropus vampyrus
AGATCACAAATAAAGCCAGATTGAAGATGTCAATACCTAAGACTTAAAGAACAGAATGATGAGGATGTTTAATGCCCACGAGGCTCTCGACTGTTTGGGAGAGCTTCCCTATGCGGGAGTGTGGAGGAGAAAAAGACCCGCAGAGAAAAAGGCCATGGTGGACAATTTTTTCCTACAGGGCTGGTCTCGGGAATGCTCTGAAAGACACTCCTACCTTGGTCTCATTCCTTCTGTTTGAATAAAAAAATCCACTGAAAATCTGCTCTTTTGTTCCATTAGGCTAACTGTCTTTTATGTGACATCCCCACTCTTCAGTCCCCCATGAGTCACTCTCCAACTGGCCAGATGATGCTGGGGACTCCTGGGTCAGCTACAGAAGGCCTCTGTGTCTCTGGCAGGCCTGTCCAGAGAGGCTCCTGCCTATGATGGAAGAGAAGAGGTAGGGGATGGGCCATACCTCTAAGAAGATCCAAGGACACAGTGACTAAGTTCTCTGATTTATACGTCAGAACACAGAAAGCACAGGACTAATGGAAGCAAAGGACCAAGTATATGAGACGTGGCCATTCCCAAGCTTCCAGGGCCCACAAGGAGCTGTAATTAGAGATTCTCTCCAGCCCTTGGTGTTGTTCCCCTGGACTGATACCATGAACCCCTGTGGTGGGTCTAAGGTAATATCTGCAGGTTATCCACACCAGTGTCTGTTGGCCATGTATCAGGACAAGTGTTAAAATGGCAAACCATGCCAAGAGGAATTAAAGCAACTTAGGGACCCAGTAGGCTTCTAAGATAAACTTCATGAACTCTCCTATTAGTGGTCAGTTTCTGGGCCTCAGATATAAACAGTAATTCCTTTGTTGAAAATAATCCTGTAAATTTCCTGGTAGAGAATTGGACAGATATTCCACAGCAGATACATCATAGCTGCTACTGAATTAGTAATTACAGCTTCCAATCTGGATATGCAGAGTATGAAGAAGGAAAGGAATCCCCTTTCCCCATCTGTTTTTATCTACTGCTGTGTGACAAATTACCTCAAAACTTGGTGGTTTAAAATAACATTTATTATCTCATAGTTTCTGTGAGTCAGGAGTTCAGGCGCAGCTTAACTGAGCCCTCTGGCCCTGGGTCTCCCCTAAGATTGCGCATATCTCAAAGCTCAACTAGGGAAGAATCCACTTCTTAGCTCATTCATGGGGTTGTTGGCAAGATTCAGTTTCCCACGAGCTGTTGGTTCCTGGTCATGTAGGCCTCTCCTCAGAGCACCTCACAACATGGCAGCTTGCTTCATGAGTGTGAGGAATACTGAAAGGCACCGTGAGCCTTCCTAAAAGTCAAGATGCCCATTTAGAACCAAACTTATAAGGTGTCCTCTCTTCCAGGGACTCCAATATTTTCCTGATTAGAAACCACGTTTAATTTCCCCAAAGTTCTGTGAAGGACCCCAAAGTGTGGGGGCTATTGAGGACACAGGGCATGTCTGTGGAAGGTCTCCTCCATCTTCACCCTTCCCCACCTCTTGGGAGTTCTTGAGCCTTGAGGTAGCGGCTTGGCAAAGCTTCAAGAAACAGGATGGTCATGAAACCTGCTCTACTCTGGAGACTAGAAGGCATTCATTATTCCAACCTGCTGACTTCAGGCAACATTGCCTTTGGACAAAATTTCCACAGGAAGAAATCAACCCATAGGCTTAGAACAAAGTCTTAGGCAAACCAGAAACATCAGGGAGCACAAAAGAAGTTCAGGTGGCAGGCACTAAAATTATGTGCATCTCATTAGGGGAGAAAAGATATAAATGTACTTAAATGGATCAGAAGGGAGTCATGAGGTTGATTCTGAGGGCTGAGTGATCTGAACTTAGAGACAAGCTTAAAGAGAAAATCTATACTGGCCAGAGACCAAGTTAATGGAAAATTTAATTGAACCGAATGAAATGCTAAGCTTCATAGGTGGTGTGGCCTGGTGCCCTTTGAACCAGGAAGGCTGGGACCAGAGGCCACAGAGGGCCCTCAGGGAAAACATGATGAGTTTATCTGATTGAGAACAAGGGGCGGGGCTGCCTAAGAAAAGAAAATCTGCAAACCTCTACAGGAACCTCAGTGAAAGGCAGCTCGAGGACAGAGAGGAAATCTTCAGGTTTCTAACACCAAGAAGTCCCTTAGAGGTCTCTCTGCCTCCCACAGTACCGAGCAGGTGCTGGGCATCGAGCAGTGCCTGAGAGGAGCGTGCGTGAGACTGCCTAGTGGCAGAGACCCAGCTACGCAAGGTAGGAAAAAATGCCCTGTGTCCCTGTGCCGCTCTGCTGGGGACTTGCTACTGTTTCCTGAGGCCTTCTTCCTCCTGCCTGCTTCCTCCTTTTGCTTCTATCCTTGCAGGTCTCTTTCTCCACATTCTAGAGCTTACTGACTGTGCCCCTCACCTGGTGAAGCACTGTGTAATAGTTCTTCCAGAGCTATTCCAGTTGCAGTGATATCGGGCCACCTGTATTATTTTCTTCTCTAATCTGGGTTTCCAGGCTGGGGGTTTTTGGTGCTGCCGTCTCTTTAAGCAGCTGAGCCATTCACACAGGAGCCCTCTGGATGCTGACCCAGTGGTTTGATCTTCTTGTCAGCCTGCGCAGGGTGATGTGGCCTGCTGGGTTTTGCAGACCCGCTGGCAATGGTCCCTAGAAAAGACACAGGCTACCAGCCTGGGGGATGTGGCAGTGATGATTGTAAAAAGGGTTCACTCTTTGCAATTGGGGGGTTATGACTGATGTGGGGAGATACGGTGGGGAGTGCGGTGTGTGTGTGTGTGTGTGTGTGTGTGTGTGTGAGAGAGAGAGAGAGAGAGAGAGAGAGCGAGCGAGAGAGAGAGAGAGAGAGAGAGATGTGGGGAGAGAGAGAAAAAGACCGTTTACTACTGGAAAAGAATAGTGTCTAAAGCTCTGGAATTTGGGAGTTATTATTGCATGAATAGATATTATTTGAGAATAATTTTGCAGATGGTGGTATTGTTGCTTTTTAGGGTACTTGGTTAGAGAATTCAAGTGAAGTGCCAGTTTAAATTTTTTAAATAAAATAAATAGTCCAAGTTCACTTAACTGTGAGCAGTTAGGTCTTGTGTCCTAAAAGACAAATGGCAATTAATCAACGCCAGTCTGAACTGAAACTTGGTTAAGAGTGTCTGTGGTTTTATACACGTGGGCCCCTTTTTCCTCTCCACCTGCTCTCAATGCTTTGGGAATTTTTCTTTCTCTTTCTGGGTCTTGGCTTTCTTCTTCCTGTCTGTCTGCCTCTTCCTGCTTTTCTCTAGAGGCTCTCTACATTCCAGGTGCTTGTGCCTGACCCTCTAGAACTGTAGCAAGAATGGGTTGCACCGGGCTTCCTAAAAGCCTTTGCAGAGGCCTCTGCAGGGATGAGGGAGGAGGGGGAATTCACACACTCCTGATCCTGGAATTTGCTCCCCCAAAAGTGAGGCTTAGACATGTTTCAGATTCAGAAGCAAAGGGCTAACCCTTGAGGCTAGAGTGGGTTTGAACTCTTCTAGGGTGTCCTGTGGCCTCACTCATGGTTAGGCTTTATACAGCGGTCGAGGGAAACCATAGTCTAGATTAACCATTGTGAAGAAGGAACGTTGGGCTCCCCTGAAAGTTACCTTTGATCAGGTGGCAGGCTTCTTTCAAACGTGCCATGTGTGCATTTGCCTTTCTATTTCAGCATGCTCGGGTGATCGTACAAAAGCAGATTATTTCTTTTTCTAGAGAAAAGATTTAATGATTTACAAGCGGCATCCTTAGTCTCTAGGATAGGGCAGGGAGTTATAGAAGAGAGGTACATAAAACGCCTCTTTTTTACCCCACTTTGCTGAGCTAGTGGTCTCCACAGTGATTAAATGGCCTTAAGTAGAGGTTGGGTCATATCCTCTTGTTTAATGAGAGGTGTCAGGGTAACAAGATAGCTCAATTCAGATGAGAAGGGATTTTCTAAGAATCCAAGAGAAAAGGACCATGAAAGACTTAACCTGTCAGCCCTGTGGTTTGCTGGATGGAGTCTGTGAGCAGGGTTTGGATCCGCGCTTGGCATTTATGCCTGGACCATCCCAGGTCCGCTGGCCCCATCTGGTGTTCACTCACCAGTCAGCCACAAAACCATTAAAAAATTTTAGTTCTCTTTACAAGTACAGATTTGGTCTTTTTTTTTTTTTTCAACTTTAAATAGTAGTTTTAGGTAACAAACAATCCACGTGTCCCATTTTTTAAAATTCTTAAGCTACTAGAAGTTCTGCATAGCTGTAATTCAACTACCTGTATGTTGGATGACTTCATGGTTTTAAATAGTATAAAGAGTGTATATCCAGTAGTCATTTTTTTCACTAAAGCAAGAGGAACTGGAGTTAGATGTAAGGAAGAACTTTCAGGCAATGAGATTTGTAGCAAAATGACCTAACCTGTGACAGAGATTATAAAATGTCTTTGGGGAGGCTTTTAAATAAGAGGTTCAGTTATATTTACCTTATTTTCCTCTCTAGATATTTACCTTATTTCCATCTCTAGATATGCCTGAAAAGAGGGGTAGGGGCTACCTCAATGCATTCCTGTGTTAATATACCACATTTGCAATTTTTACTATGTCTCACTAACACCTATAGAAGCATTTACTCAAGATATTCCTTTCAATGGCTTCATTTCTTTTAACTTTAGCCTTTACTCATCTTAAGCAATGATGGTATCAGTGGAATCATAATTTGATGGGCTAATTATATTTTACTGATGTGCACTAAAATAGGTGACTATAAAAAAATAATGTCCACCTGTTGTTGTGTCTTCCAAAAAGATATATGTTCAAGTCCTAACCTCCAGTGCCTGTGAATGAGACCTTCTTTGGTAATAGGGTCTTTGCAGATGTAATTGAGCTAAAATGAGGTCATGCTGGATTATGGGCCCTAATCCAATGACAGGTACCCTTATAAGAAGATGGAAATTTGGACCCAGTCACAGACACACAGGGAGAGTGCCATGCGATGGTGGAGGCAAAGACTGGAAGGATGTGTCTACAGCGAAGAAACATCAAGGATCATCGGCAACCACCAGAAGCTAGGAAGACACAAGAAAGGACCCTCCCCTGGAGCCTTTGGAGAGAGCATGGCTCTGCTGACACTTTGATTTCAGACTTCTTGCCTCCAGATTATGAGAGAATATATTTCTGTTGTTTCAAGTCACCAAGTTTGTGGTAATTTCTGCAGCCTTAGGAAATGAATACACCAAAGTACCACCTAAAATCAGCTTGGGAACATGCTGGCCAGGTGTTCTGTGAAGGTCCTTTTCAGTTCTGTGGTCGAACGAGGAAGGCCTTCATCGTATCAGCCATTTTTACACTCTGCTATGATGTGAGCGTCAGCTCCCCTATTTATAAGGGTGAGGAAAGTTTGTTTTAATCAGGTTTGAGCAGATGCATCTCATCAATTGTGAACGGCACCCTGGTGTGTGCACCTGGCTGTGCTGTTCACTCCAGGCTTCCTGGGAGCCACGGGCTGTGCGGAGCCATGGCTGGGGTTTGGTGGCATCTCTGTGGTTGTCCACCTGCCCGACTTCAGAACCGCTGGTGCATTTTTTGCTGGGTAGAGAACTTGATGTTCTCTTGAGTCAGTTTTACTTTCTAATGAGTTCATTTGGATCATAGCCCAGAAGCTGACTTATTACCTTTGATCTCATCCATGGTCGTCGCAGTTTTTAAACCAATAACGTCCAAGCTCCCTTGTTTCCCATTTCCACAGTGTCATAGGAGAACAATCTTCCATCCATATCTGTATTTTCCAACGATCATACAGATTAGTGAATTATCAGCATTCTCTATCTTAAACAATCAGAATTATGTGGTCATATTTAATTTGGATTTAAAATATTTAATAAACAGAATAAATGTTGTAGCCAAATCTTTTTTTTATTTTTTTATCATGCATCTACATGAAGAATGTATATTTAGTCCTTTATAATCTGAATTGTAATGCATATTCTGCCTAACAGCTGCCTCACTGCTAAACCGGCCCAAATGAGTGCTGTCTGTATACCAGACACTGAGTAGTTTCCTCACATTTACCAAAGCACCTGGCACTGGAGACACAAAAGATTAGTGTCCAAAACTATGGGTACTTTCCAATAAAGGGAATGTAATGACAGCCTTGTCGCTTGCTGGCTTAGAATGGTGCTGACCTGTAGTAGGTGCTCAATAAGTGTTAGTTTTTCTCTCCTTCATTTCCTTCAGGAAGCAGCCTAGAATATAGCTCTGTAGCCCGGTCCTTTTTAGAATCTTCCTACTGATATCTTCTGACCCAGAGTAGAGGCCATCAAGGCACAGGTGCAGTGTTCCAGGTTCCTGAAGACATCTTGCAGCACTCCATTTGCTACAAAGCATGAGGCACAGAGCACGCTCGCCCTTAGGCTGCTCAGCTCACTTGTGGCCTAGTGGCCAAAGCAGTGTTTGTCCGACTTGACTACAACACCTTCAAGAACATGTTCACACCTAACACGGGACTTCTGCAATGACTTTTTAAAACAGCTTTATTGAGATATGATTCATATATCATCTAATTCACTCATTTAAACTGAACAGTTCAACAGTTTTTAGTATATTCACAGGTATGTGCAACCATCACACCCTTTAGCTAGCACCCTCTATCCCATCAACCCCCATGCCCTAAGCAACCACTAATCTACTTTTTGTCTCTATAGATTTGCTTATCCTGGACATTTCATATGAATGGAATCACTTAATGCATGGTCTTTTGTGGCTGGCTTCTTTCACTTAGCATAGTATTTCTAAGGCTCATTCACGCTATAGTATTATCAGTCTTTCATTTTTTTTTTTAATGCCTGAATAATATTCCATTGTATGGACACCCCACATTTTGTTTATCATCAGTTAATAACCATTTGGATTGTTTCCACCTTTTGGCTATTATGAATAGTGCTTTTGTAAACATTCATGTATAAAATTTTTGTGGACGTGTGTTTTCATTTCTCTTGTATAGACCTAGGAGTGGAATTGCTGGGTCATATGGTAACTATTTTTAACCATTTGAGGAAAAGCCAGACTGTTTTCCAAAGAGGCTGCACTATTTTACATTCCCGCCAGCAGTGTCTGAGGGTTCCAATTTCTCTACAGCATCACCAACACTTCTTAATACCTGATTTTTTTTTATTATAACCATTCTAGTGAGTGTGAAGTGGTACTTCACTGTGGTTTCGATTTGCATTTCCCAATGACTAGTGATGTGGAATATGTTTTCACGTGCTTATTGGCCACTTGTATATCTTCAACAGCCTGTAAGAGCTGTAAGTACAGAAAGTCCTGATTCACTTGATGGGGAGCAAGCTGTGGATGAGGTTGGCTGATTCTTCAGGTCCTCTACTCCCCCTGCACTTTAGATTGGCTCTTTATCTCATCTGCAAGGTTTGGGGAGGATCATGGCACTGTCCAGATCATCACTTGTGTCCCCAGTTTGTTAGCTTTGGTGGAAGGTTAATGCCCGCATGTGTTTGAGACTAAAAGCCTGGGGAGCAAGCAGAATCTCACCTGGTCACCACCCAGGCCAAAGTCTTCTAACTCGGGGACATTGTGACTCCTGCTTGATCTGTCCCAAGAATCTCAGTCCACATGAGGAAGGCAGTGATGGTAGGCAAGAGAAGAGGGAGCAGGGAGATACAGACAAGCCAGCAGAGCCTGTCAGAGGAGCAGGACCATGGAGACAGAAAGACCTTGTTTGAATTTTATTTCCAAGTCATCAGTAACCAAGATAATCACTTTTCCCTCTAAACACAGAGGGGCACATCTCCCAATCCCTACTAGAACACGCTTCGTTGGTGAGGCAGGTGTTTTAGTTGGCTGAGAGGCCGAGCTATTTGGGATTATGCAGCAGAGGTCCATTCCTCCTCAGCTCCCATCCCCACAGATAGTGGCATCCGTAATGCCAGGAAATACCAAGACTGAGCACCGGGTGGCTCCTTGAACTGCTTTCTGATCTCTGCTTCTCTGCTTTGCCTTCTTGCTTAGCAAAAACGGTCATCACTGAGGAGTGTCTGGTGAACCCTGTGGGCATGAATCGCTACAGCATGGACCCCTCCGCCTCCACCTTTACTCACAGGGGCTCCTTGCCTACCATCTCCTCGCTGTACTGCAAGAGGCAGAACTCTGGAGACGGCCACCTTGGGGGAACCCCGGCCACCACACCCAGTGGTCCCCGCACCAGCCCCATGTCCTCTGGAGGCCCCTCGGCACCTGGGCTAAGGCCCCCAGGCTCCAGCCCCAAGAGAAACGGGACCTCTCTTGAAGGAAACAGATGTGGTAATGTAATGCATGCACTGGCTTCCTTGTGACTTTACCTCCTCTACCCGTACCCTGGGACCACGGCATGCAGCGGGAGGAGGGGACTGTGGCTGTTTGAACATGGAAACACTGAGAAAATTAAGTTCCCTCAAGCCCCTTCATGGATTTTTGTTGTTCATGAAGGCAGCTGATGTCAGACAATAAGCAACAAAAATAACAAAAGTAGTGTATTAGAGTAGGCTGGGCTGTAGTCATAAGTAAATTCCAAAATGTACGGTGGCACAAATGTGATAGAAGTTTATCTTTGTTCAGAGTCCAAGGTGAGTGTTCCCAGTGGGGGTGCATCCCAGTTTCAGGACCCAGGCTCTGTCCATTTTGTGGCTCTGCTGTCCCTTAGGCCTCCATGCACCAGCACAAAGGGAAAGCGTGGGTGGAGAAGGCGCACACACACCCCTAGAGCCAGGGAGCGATTCGTGTCACATCCTCTCACAGGCCTTTGCCAAGAGCTGGCCATTTGGCAAACTTAACTCCAAGGGAGCCTGAGAGGTGTAGACCAGCTCTCTGCCAGGACAAAGAAGAACCACATGTTGGTAAAGAGTTTTCTTTCACATAGTGAGTGACACTTACAGGACACAAATATAGAGGCAGAACCACAGTTATGCAAAATTTCCACAGTGTTGGTTGTAATGCCACTTCTGTCTCACCCGTTACAGATAGTTTGTTGGGATGTAATGTATAACAGTGTTGTCATTCTAAGGATAGCTTGGTGTCCATTTTGGTTTTGCCTTTTTAAAAACAAACAAGTGAATAGAGGCCGTAATCGCATCATGGATAATCACACGGATAGCAGAGCTGAATGATCTAGGCTAGAATCCTGGATATGCCACTTCCTGACTGTGTGACCTTTTGCAAGTCTGAACTCTGTGCCTCAGTTTCCTCACTTGTGAAATTGGAATAATAGTACCTACCTCATAGGTTTTTGGAAGGATTAAATAAGTTCATATGTATATTTAGTACAGTAAATAAGTTCATATGTGAATTTAGGCCTAGGACATAGTAAGAGCTCAATAAATGTTAGAATCACAGATCGTGTGAACACGATAAAAGAAAATAAAAGAAAAACTTGATTAAAATCTAAGGATTGGTCAGGTTCTCTTCTATCTCCCATCTCCCTCACCTAACAGTGTCTCAAAAATTCTTTTAATAGAAACAATGGAAACAACAGTGTTTCAAACTAGCTGATGTTGCCCAGGTTGTGGGATAGCCTGGGTACCTCGAATACTTTGCACATAGCCTTGTTTCTAGGAGGGATGCATTATCTGGGGACCAGGTCACTAAGAGGAGGTAAAGATGTCTGCCCTCCCTTTGCCTTCACCCCCATACTTCCCACCCCAATTCCAGCTGCCAGAGAGGCTGAGAAGGCCAAGGAGATTTACAGACAGCCTGAGGTAGGACACTGAGGAGTCCCCTTTGAAAACTGATAGTCTTCTCTTCAAGAGGCTTCTTGTCAGGCTTCAACCCCAATCCATATATTTGCTTGATTCTTAAAATACTCTTGAGAAACAAAATGAAGAAAATGAGGTCCATAGAGAATGATCACGGTCAGGACAGGGCCAAACGCCTGGCCATTGACTCTTCATTCAGCGAGCTTTGTATATGGACAGGCTTTCAGATGTGTGAGAAGCTAACTCTCTTAGTGTTGCATGGGACAGTCTGTAATGTGAAGGGACCATGCAGTGTCATAGGTGTAAGGGACTTTAGAGATCCTTCCCTACTCCCTGTTTCACATCTGAGAAGCACAAAGATGCTCACATAGCTGGTGGGTGGTAGGGGTTTCATTCCATTCTTCATACGGCTCTATCGTTAGCTAAAATGTTTTCTCTGAACTATGAATACTCAAAAGGAAATTATGCATGTGCTTGTGGGTATGTGTGAGACAGAGAGAGACCCGGAGACAACAGTACTAGTACCTGTGCTGTGAAAATGTCTGGGATTGCTTTAAATCCTGATTCATAGTCATTCTACTTCTGGAGAATGTGAGAAATGACAAAAACTATCTTTAATTACACATCCATTCCAAACTGGGTTTCGCTTTTTACATGTCTCTGGCATCTCCCAGTGAATGGACATGACCATCCATACACAAAGTTCTCCACGCTGGAGAAATCTGCCTTTGTAAAGGCATTTGGCAAAGCGCTTTGCCTGCTCTGTTCTTTTAGGAGCAAGATTTTTTCACATCGATCACGTCTTACCAATGTCCAATCACATCTGCATGGCCTGACTGTCAGTCTAGACCCATCTGTCTTCCTGACACCAGCGCAGTTGGAGGAGGGGAAGGGGGCTAGCGTAGTTATTACCTCTGTAAGCAGGGACCACTGCAAAGCCTTTACAAACCTACCACTGGGAAGTTCCATTTCTCTTCCTTCTTGAGCAACTCCCAAGGTGTGACAGGCTTCCTGCTGCTCTCTGTCTCGTATGACTAAAAAGCCGCCACCCCCACCCCAGAGAGGTTCTTGAGCCTGGCCCAGCTGCTGCTTTCCAGCCTGGAAAAGTGAAAGATGCCCTCAGCAAGCACGAGGGACCAGAGGCAGAGCCACTTTCTCTCCACGGCCGTCACCTGGAGCGCCTCCTCTGTAAAGACAAGCCTCCCCGCTTGCTTAGCCCAACACCTGGGCTGAGATGGTGGGAAAACAGTTCCCCGACCTTGCTCGAAGGAACTTAGGCTCCCATGGATGAGGCTGTGAATCAGTCTGGTATTTTTCCTTCCTATCGAATACAGAAAATTAGGTGTGACCTCTGCTCTGATCACTCTAATATCATTCTTGGCACTGAAGACTCCCAGCCTTTGTAATCAGAGAATCTATTATCACCCTGATTAATGCCGAAGCTTAGATGGGCAGGATCCAGAAGCAAACGTGGTTTCCGTGATGCCTCGTCCTCATGTTGAGTGCAGTGAAATCATCTCTAATAAGCATGCATCAGCATTCAGATGGCTCCAGGGGGCTTTAACGGTTTTCTGGCAAAATGCCCGTGCCAAAGCACCTTAGGGGACCCTTCCAGGTCTAACGAGGAAAAGGCGGGGAAAATCTCAAAGTAAATCCAGTTCTCAGCCAAACCATTATGTATTTAGGATAGACTCGGAAATGTGATGCTGTACAATTCTCAGCACTAGTGGAGGATTGAGTACTTCTCAAACACATTAAAAAGAGGAAAAAAGAGACAGCAGAAGACCACTGCACCCTGAGATTAAAGAAGGAACATAGAAGTGAAGGCCTCTCCACTTCTAATTCAGGATTATAATGTGGGGAAGCATCTTCATTGTTCAGACTTTTTCTGGCCTGAAAACAGGATTAAGGATTAGCACGCAAGGCTTTTGTATAAGTTATTTATACTGTTTCTGCAAAGTATATTGACTTATTTTACAATGATCGAGCCCATATTTACAAATACACTTACTTAGAACCATGGAGGAGTCAATAATCATAAACCCGGTAATGAGAGGATCCCATTTTTCACCAAACATTTTGTCCAGGACTTGGTACAGAAGAGAAGCTCGGTAGATGTTTGTGGAATGGATTGGGGTGGGAGCGGGGGCGGGGAAAGATGAAAAAGATTACCCTCTAGAAATTGAAATCTCACTGGAGGTTACAGACAAGTATATGCATAATTGTAATAGAAGGTAGACTGTGGAAAGCACCTTAATAGAAGAACAAACAAAGATTTGGGGGTTAACGGTGAAGGAAGGTGATGTCTAGATGGCAGGACACAGAAATGCTGTCTAGGGAGGGGTCTCCCTGGGCTCTGATGGC
Source organism: Pteropus vampyrus (assembly GCF_000151845.1). NCBI lineage: Eukaryota > Metazoa > Chordata > Mammalia > Chiroptera > Pteropodidae > Pteropus > Pteropus vampyrus. The sequence continues at coordinate 430,208 of NW_011888839.1, forward strand.
TGGCGGAATTCTGTGGAAAGCAAGGAGTGTAAATGCTTTCTAGAGAGAAGCAAAAGCCCTAGCTAAAGGTAGAGAAGGGAGGCTAGGGGGACACTCCATCACAATCAGTGTAAAGCCATTCACAGTCTTTCTCTGTCGCAGAAGGTCACTCGAGCCACCATCTTGGACTTGAGGGCCAGGTGGGAGCAGGCAGCATGGCTAGGTGCCGAGGCCCTCATCCCAGTGTCTAATGGTCTCCTTCTCTGTGCTCACCCATCCAGCCTCAAGCCCTTCTCCAGACGGGCAGGATGCCAGGCGGCCAAGGAGCAGGAACCCCTCCACCTGGACCGTGGAGGATGTGGTCTGGTTTGTGAAAGACGCTGACCCACAGGCTCTGGGGCCTCACGTGGAGCTCTTCAGAAAGCATGTATGCATGTGGTGGGCCTGGGCTGGGAGAGGGTCGGAGGGAGAGGGGAGGCATGGAGGCGGGGTCAGGTTCAGGGAGCTCTGGGCTGTGGAGGGGGAAGCCAGTGGGTCTGAATTAAGCCTCAGGGCACCACTCAAGGGAGGCCAGTTGGAACCACAGACTTCTCAGAGCACAACGACCACTTAGTTTTATTTTTAAGGGATATTTGTCCCATATGTTCTGTCATTTTGGCCTATAGTAGGAATACCTGTTTTCCTGCTTACCCGTCCATCTGTCTGTGCATTTGACAAATATTTATAGCATACCTACGATATGCCAAGCAAACTATTAGTGCCTGTTCCTAAGCTGTTTGAGGATTAAATAAGAAAATGCACACAAAGTTTAAGCATAGTGTCTGGCTCATAGATAGCCTCCTATTAGTAGGCATCCTTATAATTATTTAGGAGATTCTGAAATATATAAAGATAGTAAATAGGGAAAAAAGGTAAGAATTAATACTTTGCTCGCCAAGCTGCTATAACCAATTACCACAAATGTAGTAGCTTAAAACAACACAAATTTATTACCTTATAGTTCAGTGGGTCAGAACTCTGATGAGGGTCTCACTGGGCTGAGTTCATGGTGCCAGCAGGGCTGACATTCTCTGTGGAGGCTCTTGGGAGAATTTTTTCCTTGCCTTTCCAGCATCTAGATCTACCTCATTTCTTATCTCCTGATCCTTATCCTCAAAACCAATAACATCAAGCCAGGTCCTTCTCAGGCTGCTGACTCTTTAGTTCTTTCTTCTGCTTTCTCCTTCCACTTTTGAGGCCTCTGTGATTACATTGCCCCTTCCCCCAAATAATCCAGGATACTCCCCCTATTATAAGGTCAGCTGATCAGCAGCCTTAATCTCATTTGCAACCATAATTCACTTTTGCCAGGTAAACTAACATACTCACAGGTTCCACAGATTAGGACATAGAAGTACTGGGGGAAGGAAAGGGAACAGTCTTCTGCCTTCCACAGTAACCATTATTTTTTTCCTTCCTGTCTCATTTTATTTGGTGATTCTGTTGTAGAAATCCAGCTCTCTGATCTGGGGAGGATTCTCATCTAACCCAACACTCACATTTTATTAGGGATATATTTGACCTCGCCTAATATCAGGGTCTTGAGAACAAGGACCACAGAGTGGGTTATGATTAGACAGAGCTGGGAGAAGGCTGGTTCTCTTCCAGAGTGGTAGGAGATGGTGGAAGTCGGTGGGTGGGGTAAAGAGAGAACATTAGGCAATGACACCCCTGGGAAAGCCCACAGATGAGATTTTCCTACTCTGCCATTTTGCCAAGGACACGAGGAGTGCGTGACACAGAGTAGATGCTTCATCTATACTGGCTGGAGGACTGGCAAGATGAATGAGAGGGGCCGGTGTCCCTTGTACAGTTATATGAGTCCTGTAACCATGCCTCTTCTCCCCACCTGAGTGCCCCAAATTTCTACCCTTTGTCTCTACAGACCTGAAAACAGCACTAGAGGAGAATGAGAAACCTAGGTTTACCAGATTCATAAATTCGACATACGTTCTGGAAGGTTCCCATTTTCAGAGACAAATGGGAGCAATACCAGGCCCTCAAAGGACCAGCATTCCCTTAGTTGTTCTTTGTGCTAAACCCTGGGATGAAGCGGGTGCATTATTTAGGTGCACCGAGAATTATTGACTGGCCCAGAAAAACACCCCAAATCACTCATAGAGTATAATTTGTAATCTGGTAATCAGCTAAAGATAGGTGGGCTTACCAAGAAAAGAAATAAGAGATTAGAGGGATGGATGGAAGTCACAGCCTTATACCAGCATCTGGAATGGAAAGGGAACCACTAGTTTCAGGGTCTAATGATGACACTTTGTCTTAGTCAGTTCAGACCGCTGTAGCCGATGTACCTGGCTGTTTTATGAACGATAGCAATTTATTTCTCAATTCTGGAGGCTAGAAGTCCAAGATCATGGTGCCAGCCTGGTCTGAGTCTAGCGAGAGCCCTCTTCTTGGTTGCAGACTGCCATCTCCTCTTTGTATAAGGACACTAATCCCATTCACGAGTGCTCCGTCATGACAATGCAATTAATCCCCAAAGTCACCAACTCTAAATACCACCATATAGGAGGTTAGGATTTCAACATATGAATTGCTGGGAGCACAAACATTCAGTCCATTGCACATTTCTTGCTCCTTTAGCCCTAGATTGGATGAGGAGATAAACATCATCTGTGGGATATTGGGATCACAGCTGGGGTTATGTCCGATTCCTTCAATCAGGAGAGAGCAGGAAAAGAAAAGATCCAGAGTATTATAATGACCCGAGGGAGGTGACGGGAAGAGGAATACGTAGTATTTTTACTTTATCTTTTTAAGAAGATCTTGCCTTGGCACTAAGAGAATGTGTACTGAGTAAATCTATATTCCCTTACCTTAACCCCGAACACAGTCTAATTATAGCCACTACTTGATCACTCTGACCATCTTCTGGGTTTTCTTTTTTCTGATCATGTTTCGCTAGGAGATTGATGGCAATGCTCTCTTGTTGCTGAAGAGTGACATGATCATGAAATACCTGGGCCTGAAGCTGGGGCCTGCGCTGAAACTCTGCTACCATATTGACAAACTGAAGCAGGCCAAGTTCTGACGGCTTTTAAAACATAGAAGCAAAATCCAGACAGCAGATCTCAAGACCATCTTCTGCCTTACAACATCCAGCCACCATCACAAAATCGATTTTCTTCTTAAAAACAACAGCCGCAAAGACTTGGTCTTTTTCTAAAACTCATGCATCTTGCCTTTTAAAAAATAATTCTGCGTGGCCCTTTTTGAAAGGCTCCTTTGTGTTAATGATATTTGCCAAAAAATAACTATCATTTCAAACATTCCTGATAGGTTGGTCCTATTTTTACAGCGAGAGTGGGGAACTGAATGCTGGCGCCCAGGGCGAACGCTGGCGGGTTCCATGGATGCGAGAAGGACCTTTGTCTCTGCAGGCTTTGCAGGGACACCTGCCACAGCACCAACTGTCTTTGACTGTGACCTGGGGACCTATCATTGTGAGCCTTGCTTGATTCAGCTCTGGAAGCTGTCTTTTGAGGACAAATGCCTCACCTTGCACTATCTGGAAAACTTGAATTCTTCTGCTCACTGAAAGAGAAGAAAAACTGTGATGCTCCACTAGAGGGCAGACTGCTAATGAAATTTCAGGCCCCTCACTGCAGTAACCTGGTAATTCCGTACTCAGTGGATGGGTTAGGGTTTCCGAGAACAAGAGCTAGCCTGCGCAGACAGAGGAAATTTATTCCACAGTCAGCACCACAGATTGCAATTTCAAAAGACCTAATTACCTCCCAAAGGTAATTGGGGCGAAACTGTCTTCTAGAAGGTTCTAGTTCACATCCAGTCATTATTACTGACTGGGATATGCAAGCAGCAAAGGCAAGAATTTGGAAGTACACTCTTCCCAGATGGGGCTTTGGAGTTCCTTCCCTTACAGAATCTTTACTGAGTTGTCGATGTGTTGGCACGCTGAAGAATCTTAGTGACATTTAGCCATGGGGGTTTCTTTGAAAAGGAAGAAGAAAAATGTCTCAGCTAAGCTTCGAAGTGGGAGAGTGTTGATTTCTAGTTACATTGCTGGATTACGTAGTTGTATCTGTGGCTAATTTTTCTAGTCCTCAACGAATACACAGACATGCTATTATTGGGTTTAATTCAATTTACAAATAGGTTTTTCCTTCCTCACCGTGGAGTAATAGGAAAAAAATTGATTTTCTACCCCTTCACAGCTGTGTCCAGGAAAGGCCGATGCGTCCACAATTCACTAGGCAGAAGGGCGACCTCGTCTCCATTCTTCTCCTTATCTCTCTCCTTTCTCTTTCCCTCTCTTTTTCTTTCTCTCTCACTGAACAGAAAGCATATCTTCAAAATGAATTTGCCTTTGCCATGGGCATAGCCTCTTTTTTAAAAAAATACCCATAGTGTTGGAGACGAGGAAAGGAATACTAGACTTTGGAGGAGGATGAGCATTAAAAAAAAAAAAATGAATCTCAGGGTCTCCCCTGGCCCAAATACAAATTAGAAAAGGCACACCTACCTCCAGGATACAGCTGAGCAGGAGTCTGGGCGGCAGGGTGGAGCAGGGTGGGATTTCAGTCTGCTCACCCCTCAACCAGCTGCCCTTGTACAGGAGAGAACCTGTACAAACTTGAGGGTAGCCCTGGGCAATGGGCAGAGTGATCCTCTGTAAATCAGTTAGAAATTAGGTGAAGATCATAAGATATATTCCATGCTGTCAGACCCTCTTTGATGAGTGGTATTTGAGAAAGCACATCGCTTTTAGACACATGAATGGTGGCTGGACTTAAAGCATGACAGAGAAGGGAAGGGGGAGAACAGTCTAAACCCTCCCACTGAATCGAGCTTGTGTTATCAAGTTGTGGAAGAGATCAGTGTTTATTGGTTTTGGCACCTGACAAAACTACCCTGAATCAGGCCTTGAGACAGAATCTTCAAGATTTTGAAGTGATAAATTGACTGTCTCTCAAAGTTAGTTAATCATAAGTACTCACTGCTGGTCTGGAGTTAGGTAATCTTCAAAACGCCGTGGTTGGTTTCTGTATTCAGAACTGCCACTGTGAACACAGATCCAGAAACCCCACGCCCTGGGCCACTATGCCTGCTCAACCCTCAACCTTGTGGAGCTTCTTCCATTAACAGATACCTCATTTAGAGGCTGTCAAAATTTTCTCCCATCCTCACTAGCACCTCCTTCACTACAAAAACTTGAACATGGGTGCCCCCAAATTAAAATCATCCCCAAATAATGTCACAGGAATCCTTTGAGTAGTTTTCAGCAGAGAGAGATTTTCCCATCTCAAGTCTAGAAGAAAACTGGATCCGTGTTCACGTGTAACTGCTCTCACGGAGATGATATCTTATTTCAAATTAAACTTTAAGTAGGACAGACTGCCAAAGCCATGATATTTACGGTTTGACTTTTTAAAAATCTCGTTATTCTTAAAGTGAATGCTGCTGTATCGGAGAATAACCTAGGGAAGAAATTCTTCCTTGCCTATGTTTGCTCTGGAATGCAATTAGCTGACCAAATCATTGTAGCAATACTGCAATTATAATTAATTTTCACCCCTCTCAAAAATCTTGTCAAATCGGACAACTAAATAGCTTAGCAAATGTAAAACACACCAGGCCATTTCCTCTAAACAGACCTTAAAGAGTCAGGCCATGTGTGTCACTCTTGCCCAAATGTGAGCTTATGTGGGGGCCTCACATTTGTACAGATATGGTACTTATTATTCCATTGCAGTAGCTTTGCTTCGGGTTGTGGCAAATAACGCTATCGTTTTGCATAATTCCAAATTAGAGTGTGTAAGTGTGTGTGCGCTCATGTTCCAGACATTTTCAATTATATTTGTCTGTTAAAAAGTTTTTAAAGAAATCTAGAGACAATTCTATTGCCTAAGGTATATTAAATATTTTATGAAGCACATTATTCCTTTTGTGAAGACTTCGGCTAAAAGATGCCATGTGTGCGTGTGCGTGTGTGTGTGCGTGTGTGCGTGTGTGTGCGTGCGTGCGTGTCCTGACTCTGTTGCTGGAAGAGCTTTAGGAAGTGGCTGGGAGTGTATCAGCTATTACACTGCTTGGTTTAATATGCCTCCCCAGCTTTGTAACGTGGAGGCAGAATCTGCTCTAGGCTGTTACTACTAGGTGTCCCCTCTAGTGACAGCAGGGTGCGCCCTGGAGGCAGCTGGGGACCGGTTCTGGGATTCTGGGCCTGCCCTACTCAGGCGATGACTGGACAGGCCAGGCTGAGACTGTGTGACTGAGGGCAGAGGCCTAGCCAGGGAGCCCTGTGGGCAGGCAGCACCCATCCCGAGTGCCTCGCTTAGTGCCCGCTGGAGCGTACACTGGGCTTCCACCCACATTTCCCTTCAGCAGGGCTGCCAGGTTTTTTTTTTTTTTTTTTAGTAAAAAAAAAAAAAAAAAAAAAAAAAAAAGGAGTGAAGCACTCCTCAGGAGAACCAAATATGACATTAAAACACATTGGGAAGGAGCACTGAGCTCAGGTTGGTTTGCTTGAGAAGAAAAACAGTGAGAGAAGGAAGACAAAACTATACATTTCTTAGGAAAGCAATGAAAGGCGCCTCTTCTAACAGCCCCAACCCTTTCAGCTGCAATAACCTGTTTTTGTACTTATGTCTTGTATGGAATATTTCTTGCTTTTTAGAAATTAAAATTATTTTTTAAATTATTTTTTCGAGATTGCTTTAGGAGAATTATGTCATATCTCTGAAGATAATTGAAAATGCACAGAGGCGACTGGGGAATTTAGTCATTTTCAGAAGGCCTTGAAAGATGGAAATATTCTGCTTTCTTTCTAAAAAAATATAGCCAGGTTTTCATACATTCAAGCGGAAGATGAGTGCTCTCTGATGTTTGGTGTGATGGGGCATTTTTTTTCAACTCCTCTCCACTCCTCTCCAATGGGATTAGACAAAGGAAATCTGGCTCACATTTTTTTACATCTCAGTTAGCAAGACATGAGATTGTGAAGGAGTAGGTAATTTTTTTAAAAGACTGCAATATTTTGTTAAGGAGAAGGATGAAAAACTTATCCGTAGGTGTGATTTCGTTTTTGTCATAAATGCACCCCGAGAACTGAGTGGAGTTGCCCAGCTCTGACACTGTCTTGCCATATGCCATATTCCCTGTGGCACGAGAAGACCGTGCTGAGAAGCCCAGAGGCGAACCCAGCAGATGGTAAGATGGTAAGATAGAGGTACAAACATTACTGTTCCCATCTTGTGATGTCACTTCAGCTGCAACACCCCCGCTGTACTCACACCCAGCACCTGAGCTTCCGGCCTGACTCCTGGCTGTGCCGCCCAAGGACGAGCACTGGGAGCCTCAGCTTCCAGGGTGTCCTTCCTTCCAATAGTTATCCTAATTGAAGATGATTCCTTCACGGACAATTGAAAGCTGGATTTTTGGAAATCTAGCATTTACTTGAAAGAGAATCGCTCTTATTTATTGCCACTAGTTAAATATTACGGAAACATGTCTGCTAACAATTTGCTTTGTGTAATTTGTTCTAATGCTAATAGGCAACAGCTGGGACACTTCCTGTGGTAGATTCCTTTGTGGTTACAGTGGTATGATCACACATGGACTTCACCAAAACGTTGTACTTGAGAAGAAAGCTCACGCCGTCTCTCCCAGGCTTCAGGAAATTCTCCTAACTGAGAAGCAATTCTGGGCAAAAGCCTATTTTTAAAGGAGGATTTGCTTTTTCCTCACTCTCTGCTTTCCCAAGCAGGGCCCTGGACCTGTGCTCTTAAAATCCTACAGAAAGAGCCTGGGGTTTCTCCTCATACTTAGCACATAGAGCTTACAAATGACACCTTCCCACAGGTCAGTGTGCTGTGACAGGGTCGATACTGAGAGGAAGGGGCACGAGAGGAATGGAGACACATCCGAGAGCCACGAGCTGGCTTGGTGGTCGATTAAATAATGGTGTGAGACATGTGGGGACAGAGCATCGTTCTGTCCAAAGAGTCTAAATATACCACTGAGACTTGCTCTGGGCTGCCAGCCCACAATTCTCTGCTCTGACCACATGACCTGAGCCTTAGAGTTGGTTCCATGCACTCGATGCTTGTTGCAAAAACCAACACAAATGTCTTCCACTGGAGCCTATTCTGGAACACGCCCAAAGCCTCGCTTCTCCAAACGCTATGAAATGGCAGACCCTCACTGGGTATCATTTTACAGTCAGCATGTGTGACTGGAGGCTACTTCCATCATCCTGTAGCATCCTCAAATCTTAGGAAGGCTCCCTGTCCAGTGCTGGAAAGCTTCCCCCACAGCCCCGAGAAATGGCCCTGCCCGACCACTTCTCATTAGGAGGAGTTCACTCCCATAGGAAGTAGCTTATTTCTTTGTTGGACAGCTCTAGTTGTAAAAAAAAGTTATTTCTCAGGGAGACACAGATGTCTGTGAATCAGACACAGACGTTTGAGATGAAGCCAACTCTGCAATCTTTCTCTTTCTAACTGAGCTCGTCCATACAGTAACCACACCTATAATACAAACTGACATTGGCAAGTAGATCCCAGCTCCACTGCATTAGGATAGAGGAGCAGACACTTTATATGAATGTAGAACTTAGATAGGTCACGGCCTTTTGATTCATCAGTCCTGTGATAAAAAACGAGCGAAATTTTTGTGGCCTCACACGCAGAAAGGGTGGCCTGGAGAATTTTCAGTGTAGTCGTAAATCTGGCTGCGGTCACATAAGCATGTGATAAAGTTACATATGTTTTCGTGAACAAATCTATAAGGTCATGCACCTTACAGTTGTTAAACTGTGAAAAAGGTGCTGTGACACGTTGAGACTTTATCTCTTAATTGTACTCATTGGTGATATAATGAACTAAGGAAGCTTTAGTCTAGACAAATGCAAGTTACGAATGGTGATAGAAAAGCAAACATGATCTTCTGTGAATTTATCAAAGAGTTATAGAATTTAAGACCCCCAAACCCAAGTTAGAGTTCGTGCTTGTATGTGCATGCATGAGTGAGTGTGTACTTGTGAGTCAATGCCACAAGAAGTGGTAATTGGGAAAGGTTTGAGAAGAGATTGCAAAGGGAGATTTTGCTTTCTAGAGAATTCTACCTTATTCAGAAGAACTTTCTAGCAATGATTTAGAAATCAGACCCAAAAATATGTATAGCATGTAGTTTATGTAGCTTACTTAGATAAAATTTTGGATTATAGAGCAGATTCTCCATGAAAATATTTCAATCTTGGTACTCGGAAAAAGCAGATGTTACCAGCACCTTGCCTAGATCCTGCCATATAAAAGGTGCCTCACTAATATTACTTGGATGAATGAATAAATGAATACTTGACCAGTTTTCCTATTTTCTCCAAAAAGCCACTAGTGTTTTCTTTTTGAGCCCCGTTATCTTCACTGAAAGGAAAATTGCCAAAGGGACAGAGACCAAAAGAAGAGCATGAGGCCTTTTATTTCCTCTGACTCTCTAAACACTCAAATAGGTCAACTTCCATAAGTCACCGACTTGCATTTCACTCACGTCTTTTTGTCTTAAGATCTTACATTCCAATTGGCCTAGTGCTCTACAGCAAGCACTTGAGAGTAACAAATGATTATTGAGAGCTTTCCTTTCAAAATATCTTTTTCTTTTCCTTCTCAATCCGTGACGCATCTCAGAAATGCATAGGATTTCTATTAGCTGCTTAACTGCAGAAAGAGGTAAGTGTCTCTCTGGAAGGGGCAGAGAGCTTTTTCCAAGAAGCTTGCACACCCAATACCTTGCTTGCCTTGGGAGGGCAGGTCAGCCTCGCTTTGCCTTCTCCACAAGCCACTCTCTCATATGTCCTGATGGCGGCAAGACTGAGAATACACAGCCCACAGGAGATGAGTAGAAGAGACCCTTCCCCTGTCCTTCTACATTCTTTACCCATTTCCTCCCTTGAGAACAGATTTGGAAATATAGGGGGCTTCTCTTTTTTTCTCAAATGGTTACATAGGAGCATTGAGCACAGAATCACATGACCAACTTTTTTTTCATAACCATACCGAAAGAGTGTTTTACCTTCAAAGAAATCACCTCAAAAGCCTGAGCAACTGTTCCAAGGATGTTGTCACTGCTCAGAATATTTTTAGTACCTCTCTTTTGGGGTCATCTTTAGAAGCTAGTACACATTCTTTTCAAAGGTACTCTGAAGCCCATCATCATCACATGAGAGTAGATTTTTTTTTCTTTTTTGAAGCAGGCCAAAGCCATTGGGGTTGTGTCTGGTAATCCATTGACATGTAAAATGACATGTCTCCATACTCTAGTTTGTTGTTTCCTTACAGGGTCCGAAATGATTTGAGCAATAACAGCCATCATTCATTTGTTAATGTAAATATATTAGGCATATACCAGCATAAGGAGCTACAATGCATAAGCTACTTTGAAGGGCAACATTATTTGGATGTATAACATTCACCATGTTCATTTTAAAGTAATCTCATTGCTGTGCCTGAAGGTGTGGTAAGCTGCAAACGTACAGAGATAGCCCTCATACTGAGAATCCTAGAATCCCAGAGGAAGAGGAGGAAGAAGCCTAGAGGGACACCCGAACAGCTCACCTCCAGTGTAGATCCTTCTCTATCCCATCTCCCATGGGTCCCACACCACACAGTGGGGGCAGATTATGGTGCAGTGCAAAAGAAACAAACTCTCCAAGTTACTGCCCCACATGCCCCCATGTCCTCATCTGGAAAATGAGGGGTCATCCAGATGACCTTTAAAGGCATTTATAGCTCAGTCACTTTCAGTGAAGGCCAATAGAGTTATCGGTTCCTCACTCCTCCATTTTATGACTTCCAGCTTCTGCTTCTCTTCCTGTCTGACCTCATCTAGACATTTTCTCATCCTCTTTTCTTACGGGCCCATAATTCCTCCGCAAAGCCATGTAAGCATCACTTTGCTGTCCATTCTCATTTGTTTCTACTTTCCATCTCATTCTTTCTTCCTGTCTCTGTGTTTGTTTCCTCTTTCCATTCCACTTGCTCAAGTGTATTTGGGAAGGAAAGAAGGTGGAGAGATACAAGGAGAAAAATAAAGAATTAATGGTTTGCCTCTTCCCTACCTAGCCTGCCAGTCCTGGTCCTTGCCTCCCTTCCACTGTCCTGCTGTCACCTGCCCACAGAATTCCTTGGCTCTTCTGGGACAGTCTCCACTGTTCTTCCCATTTCTCAAGATCCAGCCTTCTCAGTCTGTCCTTGAGTTCAGAAACAAGAGTCCTATCCTCTTTGACTGCTTCATTCTGTGACTCACCCCGATGGTTCACTAATATCCCTCATCGACTTTCTACAAGCACAGGCCCTAATGCCCATCTCACTAGATGTCCCTCCTCTTTCAGCCCTGAAGGTCAAGAGCCAAGTGACCTAGAGCCAATCTGACATACCTCTTGAGAAGCATGAGTTATTTTTCCCAGCCACACTGCCTCCTGCAATCTGCTTAGAGTCACTCTGACATCCAGTAGCAATTCCAAACATTCCACAGTTCTTTGTCCAAACCCACTTAGCGCTGACTGCATCTCCTAGTGACCAAAGCCAGGCCAGTGCCTCAAGATTAAGTGAGGAGGGTCCAGCCAGGATCAAAGATGAAGCACAATGACGATGTCAGAAGCATTTCTGGGGTGAGGTTTTGTTTTTAGACATTTACAAGTCTGCTGAGATGTGTGCAATATTAAGCGGCTTGTGTCTGGGCAGAGGAAGAAGATGATGTATTTCCCAAAGGAAACTGTGGTTTAGATGAGGGGAAAAGGCAGTAAAATTCTAGAAAGGAGATGCTCTGTTCCTGGCCTTTATCCAGCACAATCACACACCTTCAAGGTCTTTCTAGAAGTCAAATTTGTTTCCTCCGCAGGAACTGAAAGTGTTTCTGCCCAAGTGTGAGAGCATTTGATGTCTTTGATTAACCATCGCTTTTAAGCCACAATATTTAATTTGCTGTCATCTTGCAGCTATATATTTGATCACTTGAGGATTTTTAAAAAATGAGCTCCTCTCATCTCATCCAGAAGTTTTGAAATATTGGTTGCTTCACATAGCAAATATTTTCATTTTATAGACATCGGTTGATTAGATTGTTTTTCTTCTGTAAATACCTAGAATTTTATTAATATAAAGATTTTATACTTTAAGTACATTTGTAGATAAATTTACTTTTTATTCTATACACCTACAAGAAAACCAAATAAATTAATAAAATAACATCATTCGGTCTTAATTGTCTTCTGTTGCTATTTTCTCTTTACACTAACAGCAAAAACTTTTTGTTAATTAAGTGCCATTATAACATCACAAAGTGTTACAAGGCCAAAAGGTTTGTGTTTTAGGCTGTAACTGTCTGACAAAGCTCCTGCTAAATAATGAGGGCATCTGGGTAAGTGGAAATCCGTGTTCTCTAAGCTTGTGAGGTTGAATGATGATGACTGAAATGTTATACCTTTTGTTTTGTGAATCGAGAGGTTTATTTTCAGATTCTTTCTTTCAACCCAGCCTTAGTTAATCTCACATTTCCACCTCTTTATTCTACTTCTCTCCCTGATAGGCCCATGCTGGAGGTTTTCTGATCATCCGGAAGAGTGGCAGCTGTACCCTTTCCCTGGTAAAGCTTCTGTCTTTAATGTGCACTGTATGAAAGAACCAGCGACCAAGGGTGCAAATAGTACACCTCCTCATTTCTGTAAGAGAAAACAGAGTTGACCACACTTCCTATCTCTACCTACATGGTCTTCCCTCCCTTCTAAAGATTTTAAAAGTGTGTGTGTGTGTGTGTGTGTGTGTGTGTGTGTGTGTGTGTGTGTGTGTGTGTGTGTGTGTGTAGGCATATTCATATATGTATTTATGATTGGATTTGGGAATTTGAGACAAAGATCATCCAGCAAAAGTTTGTGCACCGTTTGCTTGTCCAAGGCACATGTGCAAGAAGGACTTAGTGTATGTACTTTGGATACTCTAATTACCTGAAAATTCATTATGCTTTCACTTTTTATGGACATAATGTAATTCTGGAACATTACTTCAACTCCATACTTCATTTAGAAGTGCTCAGGGAGTATGGAGCTTTGAGCTTAGGAAATGGTATAGTGTTAGGGCCTGGGTTTTTTTTTTTTTTTTTTTTTTTTTAAATACCAATGGATCTAATTTTGCAGACCAAAAATCAGTGAACAGAGCTCATTGTAATGGGGAATAGCATTCACATCAGAGAGAAAGAGCAGTAAACTCTGTCACCTGGGGAAAGAGCCTCTTTTTAATTTTTGCTCTTTGCAAGCAAGATACAATCAATGTTTCCTAATATTGGGACAATCCTCTCACCTCAAAGTGTTCCTATGTAATTGTGTTACATAATGGGAAATTATAATAGGCAATTTGGTTCTATAATTCAGTTTGCAAAGCATGCAAACATAAGATAACTAGGTTAAATGCAAATAGGCATTACACTAAGGTACAAAAAACAGGGGAGAAAAAAGATGCTATGTCTGTAACCTAGAAACAACCTGAATTTTATTCCTCATGTGCCTCAAAATGTAGAATTTATTAAAGTATTTATTCTCTAGTTTAATTTCATCACACGTTGTTCATACAGGTACATTATCTATGTATGAACATACATGTGTTCTTACTGCACATATTTATAAGTCTCTCATTTGCAAAAATCAAGCTTCAAGTGAAGCATGTTCTTTAGGAGTGAGTTGATGTGCTCAATTTTTTTTTTTTTTACAATGTACAGTGTTTTAACAAATAGACTATTATATATAAGACATCATATCAAAATGGGTTGTTAATTTTTCAAAGTCTTTTTGTTATTGTTTGTAACTTTTTCCTTTGGGCCAATTCTTTCATTGTTTAGAGGTTTGTTTTTAACGTATTCCCTTAAACAGTGACTGGTGGGTACATTATAGTCAGATATATACAGTTTCATGAAATAAACTATGTTGGCCTTAATGATTTTAATATTTTGAGTTTTTCTGATGCAGTTTTTTTTCTAGTACAGTATATCATGGGCCTGAGTGATTCAATAAAATTTCTAAATCTTAAGATTCCAAGACAGTGCAGTATTTTCTGTCATGCTGTAAAACATATTTCCGTGTTTTTAATAAAGAATGGAATTTATATGAGCTTGTGTATATTTTACCTGATCAACTTCTTTATGTTCATTATTTCTGTAGGACTAGTTCCCGTAAGTAGATAGCAAGGAAAAGCCTTTCAAAGGGGACCCTTTGAGCCCTCCAAGCCCTAATTCACAGTTGCCTGGGAGGCCCCTCCCACTAGCTGCCTGCAGCACCTCAAGGCAGCCAGCCCAGGGCCTCTGGCTCAGGAGTGACTTGTTACAGGAGCCCAGGATTCTCTATGGACTGTACTTCCTGTCCAGCCTTGACTACGAGGGAGGAGCAGCCCAGGCAGGGAAGGAATGTGAGTTTTGATCAGAGCCCCCAGGGGAGTGTCCACCCAAGGTCATCATCTTGGACCAGTCTCTCCTTCAGAATCTCCTTCCTGGTCAGTAATCAGGCATAAGAGGGCTCCTCTGGTAGTCAGGAGGATTAAAATAAATTACAGAGCTTGGAAAAGCCCCTCAAACAGTGTCTGTTGAATCTGGACTCCTATTCCAGGCTGCTTATTCCTGGCAGTTGGTTGTGACTATAGCTGTCTGGGGGTCATGATCGCTCCTGGTTTTTGATCCAGCTCTCACCCCGGCCTGCCAGTTGCCTGCTCAGAGGCCTCCATTCTTACCCTCTTGTTTTGCAATGATCCTTGGCAAAGGCAACATGGTTCTCAATGAAACAATTCGGGACTTTTTTTTTTTTACAGGGTCGGGGGTGGTGGTACAGGGGGTGGGAGGCGGGGGTGGGAATCCTCCTGTGCCAGTGTTTTCTGAGGCTGAGTAAAACCAGCAAGGAAGGCCTGGGGCCAGCTCTTGGGGGAAGTTGAGGTACAGACCTCAAAAGCCTTCTCTCACTACCTGCCCTTGGTTTGCCTAAAACTTAATAGACCCTGAAAATATTAACCTGAAAATATTGCTGCTTGCCCTGCCTGAACAAAATCCTTTCCAAGCTCATTTCTTCTTTTTCTCCTCCAGCACAGGTCCAAACTTGGTGGCCTTTCTCATATGTCCATGAAGTCCCTGAACCACCCCAAGAAAACTCACTTGCAAGTGTCCAAGTACCCAGGTCCTAAGGATCCCTCCTCTGAGCCTGCTCTCCTCCAAGCTGAATAAGCTCTGAAAACCTAGATCCTATTACTAGTTTTTTCTCATTGTTGTATTAACTATAGTATCCTAATTATAAAAGGTCCAAGTGGGGAAGAAGTCCCGAGGTAAATGTTATACGTGTTTCTTTCTTCTGTCAAATGTGATCATAGATTTGGCCACCTGACCACTCGCAGACCTAGAAAGGAAGAAGGGACACCATAATGAAGGAAGCATCTTGCCCCAGATTAAAGTGATTGTATGGTGTGAAGTTGACATCACCGACAGGCAGGAACAGCACAGGTGTGAAGCTGATGTACAGGCACAAATACACCTGAATGTGTGTATATATGTATACTGTTCCTGCCTCATCTCCTATTTCTTAAGGGCCAGAAGATAGACTGGACCAGAAGCCGCAAACCTGGGTTTTAGTCCTAGTTTTCCCACAGCAGCTGGGAGCACTGGACAAGTCACTTCACCTGTCCAGACCCCAGGGGAGTTGAACTAGCTGAGGTCCATGTTCCCCCATTCCACCCTGGCCCCTCCAATAGCCCATAGGTCTATGGCTTAGCAGACCAGGCCATTTACAACTAGATTCTCTTTTCGTTATCTTCAGAGTCCCGAGCATGTAGAGAAGAGAGGAGCTTAGATCAAGGTGTTGACCTACCTCAGGGGTCTCTCACTCCTAAGAATCTACCGGGAAAAGCAGTTCTTACGAACAGAATGGTGGTGATTTTCTCAGAAAAGAGAATTTCCTACATATTATGTGAACCATTGTTGAAGATATATTGCTCCATTCTAGGAATCTAAAGCACCGTCACACACATTGAGCATGGACAGATCTTGCCTTCTGATCTCTGGCTAAGAACTTCCATTCATTTTAGTGCTCAATGAACTTGCACATTTTCCCATTACCCTTTTCATAAAAAAATCATTTTTTAAGTAGAATTGCTTTTCTCTTTGAACTCTTCACCAAGATTGATTTGATATACATCTAGGAGTGGCTTCTAACTTATTGTTAACCTATTAGTGGAAGCAATAAAAAAATATTGAAAGGCAAAAGGCTATTTAAATGAGAAGTATTTCTGTAAAATCCCCTGAGGTTGGGAAGTGGAGAAGCTGGATCTGACAGCAGCTCTGTTGCTGGTTTCAGACTAACAGGTTTGGCAAGGATGTTTTGTTAGCAGCAGTTAATCAGCGAATCCCATTACTTAATAAGGTTGTCACTCTTAGCAAAAGCTGCAAATTACAGTTTCTTTCTCTCCAGGCTGAAGATAACATCCTCAAAATTCTGCATCTACAAGTAGTGTCTCGTTAGCAGAAATCGGGTAAATGAAATCACATTGAAAATGCTGTCTGTGTGCCATTCAGGTTGATGTTTTTATCCCCCAAATTTGCAGTTTTGTTAGCCTGCGTTTCCCTTTCCCCCCATTGTTTGGTGCTGGTATGGACCGTGAATGAGAAAGAGATAGGAAAACACTCTTTTGTCCATCACCAGCTGCAGGAGACAAATCCTCTTGTCCACTGAGAATAAATTCATAAGCTTGTAAAAGCCTTGCTAAGTCACCTCCCACCCTAGGCGCTTCTGCTCCGCAACCTTGAAGGAGGCTTCCTGGTGATTTAGTGATCCAGGAGAGCCACTTTCTTCCAACAAAACCACCTCTATTAACCCCCATGACTCTTAGGATGCATCTCGTCACAGGGCTCTCAGAGCGAGTGGCCTATGAACTGTGCCTCCCTGTTCTCTCAGCTCTCCCTGCTCCACTCCCCCTTCGCTCTTGCTGGTGCTTAAATCTCGCAGCCTCATCTGCCAAACTTCCTCTTCCTGAGTTCATACATATCCACCCATCGCTTTCCCCGTGGGGCCTGGGAATCTCTGAGAAGAACCAAGTGGTGCTAAACACGTTGGCGTCAGCCTCGGTCTCTTACCAAGACGGAGTCATGTCCCATGTGGAAGGGGAGGCGGAGTGATGGTGAGCTAGTCTGCAGCCGAGGGGAAGTGCCGTGGCCGCCCTCAGAGACCGGCAAAGGAGGCCGGTCCCTCCAGCAGAACACAGGACAGGGGAGCCCGGAGACTATCCAATGCAGACTTTCTAGCCACATCACCTCCAGAGGGGCAGGTCGGTGTCTAACCATAGCCACTGCGTTCACAGATGTAGACCCGGCTGGTCCGCTCTTCCACCTCCACAGTGCTCCACTTTCTAGTTCGGCTGGTTTGTTCTGTTTTTCCTTTGGGCTCAAAAAGCTCCAGAAGGGATGAAATAGAGAATTTTTCTGGTGCGGATGTGTGATGTGTATGCACTGAGTCGCTCTACCTCGTTCCAGTTGTTGATGACATTTTCCCTCCAGCCCTTTCTCCCCATCCACCCCTTCCCACGCATCCTCCAGTCCCCTAGCATCTCTTCAAGCTGAATATAATTTCCCCCGGGAGGGACTTTGTTTTTTCTGGCTCAATTATTCTATATGCATTTCCAGTCAAACACTTTCCCCTTTCGGTTGCACCTCTGTATCCTTCCTCCACTTGGCTCTGGTAGCATTTTTTTTTCTTGGCGTTTTATTTCCTCCTCTTGCCTCTTCCACCCCATCCCCAGTGAGAACATCTCTCTGTGCATGTCTCGCAGCCTTACATTTTCCACCAGCAAAC
This sequence comes from Pteropus vampyrus, assembly GCF_000151845.1. Classification (NCBI taxonomy): domain Eukaryota; kingdom Metazoa; phylum Chordata; class Mammalia; order Chiroptera; family Pteropodidae; genus Pteropus; species Pteropus vampyrus. The sequence goes on from NW_011888839.1 coordinate 448,068, forward strand.
ACACTTCCAAGGGCCTTAGTGACTTGTGAAAATTCCTTCCAAACTTGTCTCCTGGAAACAGGATGGCAGATGAAAGATTTCTTCATTAAAATTAGGCACTTTAAAGAGGCATCCAGTAAAAAAAAAAAAAAGTTCCCGATGGGCTTCTGTCTGCATGGAGCTGAGGAGGGGGTCAGAAGGAGGCATGGGCTTCGGGAAAGCCCAGGACCAAGCGCACTGGGGTTCAAGCTCCCTCTTGCTGACACAGAATCCCTCTCCCAGGCAGGGAGGTTTTGAGCCTAATGGATCATTGCCTCGCTTCTTACCCATTGCTCACACAGTGACTGCTGCTTGAAATAGCTTGTGCCTGAGGTGGCCAGAGGTCCCCATGACCCTCTGTTCTCAGAGGGCAGAATATGATTTATGACTTGAGAAGCTGGTCAGGGCTCTGGATGTAATTCCAAGCTCTGATTTCTCATTTGGGCTCCTAATGTTTAGTTATGCAGCTGGGCGGCGTCCCCTCTAAAAGGCAGCTTTCGAGACATGAGCCAGTTCCCAGCTGGGGGTTTTAACTGGACCAGCAGAGTGCAATCGGAGCTTGGAGGAAACTCCTGGACAGGACCGTAGGAAACTCAGGGCCTGGGAAAGTGGTTGTCTAACTCTGGCTGAAAGCAGGCGGGAAGGAGGCACCAAAGCGGTTTCTCTTCTGAGCCCGGCTCACACTGAGTGCTTCACACACAGCAAAAAGGCAAACATCTCGCAGGTTCCTCAAATGCTCCTGCTCTGTGGGTACTCGAAGGTCAGGGTGAACACGTGGGGAACAGGCTCAGGCACATCACTGAGGTAAACTGGGAAACCTGAGGGGTTGGCAGGGGCCCCTGTCTCTGTCAGGCCTTCAGTGCCTCCACAAGCAACGAAGGCCGGTTGTAATTAGGCCTCTGTCCTAGGCAAAAACCAGCTTTCACAGGCCTCATCTTCAGTCTCGGTAGCTTCTTTCTACTTCTTCCAGAGATTTGAGATATAAGCCTCTAAAAAGCTACTGAGATACCAAGCACAAAAATAGAGATTTTTATTTTAGGTTACCTGGCCCACCTCAAGGAAGCCAAGGATAAAACACCTTCTCAGTAGGCATGCATGCATGCACACGCCCAAACACACACATAAACACACAGAGTGCTAGCAGCAGATGTGCCCCATTATTTACTGTAGACCATAGTTGTGTCTGACTTTCAAGTAAACTATTAGGAACAACATCTTTGCCAGAGTATTGAGTACCGAGGCATAGATGTGTGACTCATGTCAATAAAGTCTCCCTTTTCCAGCCTACAGTTCACCCTCCTCAGCCCACCCTTTCAAGATTCACTTTCACACATGCACGTATTGTTTCTGCCAGCAGACATTAGCCATGTCCTGCAATGCCTTGGCGTGTGAGCCCTTTCCCTCAGGAAGCTGAGACTGCATTTCCTCATGTAGCTATGTTGCGATCCGACCCTAGCTATTGACCTGGATTCAAGGGGTTGGGGAGAAGATCAGGGGCAGACCTTGAAGAGTACATGCACCATCTTCTGAGCCTTCACAGGAAGCCTTACATTGTCTCTAGGCAAAGGGAAACTGTTTTCCTGTGTCAAATAAGAGAGGCCTGCTTTGGCTGAATTAAGAATTGGTGGCCAAAGAATTAAGAATTGGTGGCCCAAGATTCTTAGGTGCTTCCAACCAATGTCCCTATCCCAAGTCTCAAGGCCCCACTCTTTTACTTGTAGAGCCATGAATTTGACATAGGAGACCTAAGCCTGCACATTCAGTATCTTTTGCAGCTCTGCTACTATTATCATCAGATCTTGGGACTGATTTTCAGCGCAGTTTGTCCTGGGGATGCAGGAGATAAGAGTTAAGGGCTGCCATAGAGGCTTTCTGGCTTTCCCAGCATGCTCTAAGTTGGCAGTAAGCTGTCCTGAAAGTTTTTTTTTTTTTTATCAAGTATTGCAATGCCATCAAAAGCAGCCAGCACCCTACCACGGTCCTTATAATTATCCCATTCTATCAATCAAGAGCCACAGCCAATGTATATCCCAGTGGTTCCCAAATTTTGCTGCACAAAGAATCACCTGGTGATCTTTAAAAAATACTGACACATAGCTGGCTCCCCCTCCACAGACAGTCTGATTAAATGGAGTAGGACCTAAATATGGGGTTATTTTAAAGCTCCCCACATGATTTTAATGTGTAGCAGTTTGGAAGCCACCGGTCAGTTCAACTCCAAAATCCATTCCGAGGGTCTGCTTTCTAGGATCACTCTTGGAACTGTCTCTGCCCAGATTCCCTAGGAAACAGAGGCCAAGCAAAAGCCAATATGTTAAGATTTTACTGGGAAATGGGATTTCAGGGAAGCAGAAGTGAAAATAAGAGAGCAAGTGTTAGAGAGAGAGAGAGAGAGCAAATATGAGGAGGTGTATTACCAAACTGGCCACAGCTTCCTAAGAAACTGATTGCTCAGTCAGGTAGGAAATCACCAGAGGTACCATATGACACTATCCATCCTCAAACAGCCCTTCCCAGGGGAAGAAGGGAGAAGGATTTATTTTCCAAGTCCCATCTTCCATTGAAAGATTTATCTTCCAACACCCATCTTCCGTCGATACTGGTTTTCTGGGTGCCATTCCTGGATTGTATATGTATGGGCACCAAGTGGGTTCCCTAGTATCTTACATCTCCACAGCAAAAGAAAAGCCCCATACAGAAGATGAGAGGCAGAGATGTGTGGCTTGGCATATGAGGAGAGGCTTTGCATCGGTTGTCTATTGCCTTGGAAAAAACTACCCTAAACTTAATGAGTTAAAACGACCACCATTTTATTTGCTCGCAATACTAAGTGTAAGCAGTTAGGGCTAGATTCAATGGAGTGGTTCTTCTGTTGGTCTTTCCAAGGGTTACTCACAGAGCTGCAGTCATCTGGTGGCTTACCTGAGGCTGAATGCTCCACGATGGCCTTGCTCATATGTCAGGCAGTTGCTGCTTGCCGATGACAGGAACTCTCTCGTCACAGGGTCCTTTACTCTCAAGGAGGCCAGCCTGGACTTCCTGACGTGGCAGCATCACATTCCAAAAAGGAGAGACAAGAGACTGAAAAATCTCTTGAGGCCGAGCTTTAGAAGTTACATGAGGTCATTCTTGAAACATTCTATTGGTCAAAGAAGTCACAAGGTCAACTCAGATTTAAGGAAGGGGAAATAGGCCTTGATAGGAAGGGTAGGATAGGCAGGCACACCACAATGGTGTGCACAGCAATGGCAGAGATTATTGCAGCTGTCTATATAATCTCTGCAAGCATTGTTACTTGATACTTGCAAGCAGGCCCTGGGTCCATGGCACTAGTAGAGGTGGCAGCAGCCACCTGGCCCCAAGACAGATGACACAGAACAAGTTAGAGCCACTCCAGCCAAAATCAGAGGAGAATGTATGAATCAGAGTGGCTAGTACCTGAATCCATTTCAGAGTGTGCAACTATTTTAGAGAGCGATGTGGCAATATCTAATAAAGTTGAAGATATGCTTATACTACATCAAAATTCCACTTCTAGAAATTCTCACAGGTGTTCACAAGGAGGTGAGGACAAATATATTCATAGTAACATCGTCTGAAATAGCAAAACATTAGAGCAACCTAAAAGTCTATCAATAAGGGAATGGACAAATGAACTCTGATGTATTCATTCAAGGGAATACTTATACAGTAACTAAAATGACATAGATGTATCTGCATGAATGAATGCCAGAAACAAAATGGGGAGTGCAAAAAAGAAAGTCGAGACATACTATATTGATATAATTTGTGCAAATCTTAAAAAAAAAAAACACACATAAAATGATACCTTATAATGTTTAAGTATGCAATGCACATAGAAAAATATAAAAACACATATGGGAAAGATTCTCTCAACTTCAGGAAAGTGGTTATCTCCAGGAGAGGAAAGGGCTGGGGAAGAGAGCTGTCAAAAATCTGCAACATTGTGTTTATTGAAACAAAAGGCAACTGAGTAAATATGAAAATGCTAACTTTTGCTATATGTAGGCCTTAGATTCATGGATTTTTGTACCGTTATTTTCTATACTTATCATATATTTCTATACTTGTCATATATCATAATAAATGAAAACAAATATTCTTAAAAGGCACCAAAAAAATCTCAATTCTGGTCTGGATTCCGTTTCTAAGATTGCTGTTTGATGGAAATATGTCTAAGAGACACACCAAAATATAAATAGTGCTTATCTCTGGATGATGGGATTTTAGATTATCTTTATCTTTTAGTTTTGATTGCATTTTTAAGTATTTTTATTATCAGAAAAAAATATTTTCAAAAACCTTATTCTTCAGTTGTAATCACTCAACTTTAAAGCCATGTTATATATCACAAGAAAAATAAACAGGAATCATCATTTTGTTTATTGAGCATCTGTCTTGGCCTATTTTATTTCACACCATCCTTCTGCGCAACACATGTACAATCAGACACTAAATCCAGCTGTCCATCAGCATGTCTGGGCTTATGGTGATTGGGAAGGCAGGGAGGGACAGTATGTGGCAGACAAAGCTCTCTCTCGCTGCAATGTGGATCTTCCACCCCACTCCTTTAGCAAATAACTCTTGGCAACAATAGCATACCCGAGAGAGGACCCCCTTTAAGATATCATCTTCTAAGTACGATCCAAGTATACACACCATGTCACATGTGTGCTGATTTTACATTACCATCTTCCATCATTTGATGCGTTCATCCCTCTCATGGTACAGGACTCTGGAGTTTCTTTATAATAACCAGGCTTGGGTCTCTTATCAAGGAGCTCTACTCACTTCCTGCCCACTTCCTGCTGTTCACAGTGAATGAGAACAGCTTGTTTGAACCATCACTGCTAACTGTCACAGGCTGCATTGACTGCAAGTGAGAATTGTAAACTGGGAACACAGAGGCAGCACGATTACCCTCAGTCCTGACCTCATTCAGCTGATTTTACCATGAGTGAGTCAGAAGATGCAACTTAAAGTAGCTTAAGCAAAAATAGAGAGTTACTTAGCAGAATGAACAGGGGTGGATCCAGGGACTTAAAGTACCTCAGCAGGACCATTTCTCAGGGACCATCTCAGCTTCTTTTTTTTGTGTTGATCTCATTCTGTTTTACTTCAAGAAATTCCTCCTGGTGTGTAGAACAGAAGAAATGGAAAGTGACAGCAGGCAGTTCCAGACTTACACTCTTCCAGCTCAG
>NW_011888839.1:453357-476105 GCF_000151845.1 Pteropus vampyrus
AACAATAGCATACCCGAGAGAGGACCCCCTTTAAGATATCATCTTCTAAGTACGATCCAAGTATACACACCATGTCACATGTGTGCTGATTTTACATTACCATCTTCCATCATTTGATGCGTTCATCCCTCTCATGGTACAGGACTCTGGAGTTTCTTTATAATAACCAGGCTTGGGTCTCTTATCAAGGAGCTCTACTCACTTCCTGCCCACTTCCTGCTGTTCACAGTGAATGAGAACAGCTTGTTTGAACCATCACTGCTAACTGTCACAGGCTGCATTGACTGCAAGTGAGAATTGTAAACTGGGAACACAGAGGCAGCACGATTACCCTCAGTCCTGACCTCATTCAGCTGATTTTACCATGAGTGAGTCAGAAGATGCAACTTAAAGTAGCTTAAGCAAAAATAGAGAGTTACTTAGCAGAATGAACAGGGGTGGATCCAGGGACTTAAAGTACCTCAGCAGGACCATTTCTCAGGGACCATCTCAGCTTCTTTTTTTTGTGTTGATCTCATTCTGTTTTACTTCAAGAAATTCCTCCTGGTGTGTAGAACAGAAGAAATGGAAAGTGACAGCAGGCAGTTCCAGACTTACACTCTTCCAGCTCAGAATCCAAGAGAAAACAATGGAAGATTCACTAACACCATCAGCACATTGGATCTCATTAAAGGACTCTAATAAGACCAACTTGAGTCTCCTGTCTACCATATGGACCAATCATTGAGGCCAGAAAGTAGGCCAAGCTTGGGCCACACTCCCTTCTTTGAAGTGGGGTGTGAGGCAGTGTACAGGGACTGCTGGCCTCATCAGAACCAATGACATAGGCATAGAGGAGCAATTCTCTAAAGGAAGTTGATGTGCTGTCATCTGAGGAAGGGAGGAGGGAAGCCTGAAGAAACAGAAACAAATGTCTGCCTAATGCACGTAGGACAAAGAGCTCCTATTCTGTAACCAAGTCTCTTAAACAGCATGGAGGCATCTCCCCGTGAAGTCTGCCTCCCCTGCCCCCGCGTCTAAGGCATGTGTGCGGATAGTAAAAGGTATTGGAAGACCTCAGTAGTAAAATGATAGAAGTTCTTGCAGTTGTTTGGTAGGCTGGGGTGTTGGGAGGGTCACCTTGAATTAGCTCAAACTCCTCCTCTTCCTCTCCAGCTCAGTCACCACCCCCTCCCCTTGCTTCTCTTTCTCTTACTCATCTCCTTTCTTTATAAACGCAATAACCTTCATATTTATAACCTTCTCTGGTGATAATTAAAAGGTTTATAACCTTCTCTGGTGATAATTAAAAGGCATTCCTTGCTTCTTAGAAGAAAGTCTTGTGTTTCAGGGTCAGAGAACAATGAGTGAAACAAAATTTTAAGCTCATCTCATTTACAAACTTACACACAAATATTCTAAACAAATCATTAGCAAACAGAATCCAAGAACATATTGAGTCGCTGGTATTCAACCATTTTTGGCCTACAAAAACAGCAATTTTATGTACTTCAGTCTAAGTTTAAAAAATTCTATAACCAAGCTGAATTTCATTTAGAAATACAAAGAGAGTTTGGCATTTCATATTATCATTGTAACATTTCATATTATCATCTTGATAGATGACTTAAAATATAAGATTGAAAAATTCATAATTAAGAATTAAAAAAAAAAAAACCAAAACACTAGGACTAGAAGGAAACATTCTTAACCTAATAAGGGATAGTTACCAAAAAACTTCAGCAAAATTAATGGTGGAACATAAACTACTCTCTTTATAAGTAAATGAATGGTGGATGTGGGAGCTAGATTTCTACTGTTAGAGAGCTAAGTTACAGACAAGAAAGGGTGATGGCTAGAATGGACCAGGTGCTACTGGGTTAGAATATGAGACATCAGTATGAACTCATGTTTAGCTTAATAAAGATGAAAATAGACATATACAGATATAATTATAGATATGTATATATACTTGGTTAGTATATATACATATATTTCTTAGCTATGTCTGCTGAGAAGTCTAGAAGCTGTAACACTCCAGTTGTAATGAGCACACCAATCACCCAGCTCTTGGTTTCTAAATTTCATTCTCCAATAAGAGGAACCAGAGCTCCTTAGAGAAATGGCTGACTCTAGTGCTACAGCAGGGAATTTACAAGATGGGACTGGAGCATCTTATATTACCAGAAAGAAAGGAAGCATCAAAAACAAAAGGACGGGGAATGTGAAAGGGACACAGGCACCAACCTGAAAGTGCTCCCGATGGCCAAACCTGGAACAATTTGAGCGACAAAATAAGTAATGTAATATATCTCAAAGTATAAAATAAATATACATGCATCTATACTGATATAAGTAAATTTTTGAACAAACAAACAAACAAGCCTTCCTTACAGAATTCCAGATAATATGTGTAAATATTCTGTCCTCTTGGATGTAGAACTTAAATTCTCCCTCCTTGAGCGTGGGATGGACTTAGTGACTTCCTTCCAAAGAATACAGAATGAATACAAAAGGCAGAGGGTGGGGAGATAACTTTACTATGGAAAAACCTGGCAAAAACTACGTTGGTCGGATGACAAAGTTAACTTCATCAGTTACAAGTCATGTTGACAGAATGTACCCCGCGATATGATGTGATGAAGGGTATTTCACTTCCCTATTTTATCTCCCCCAAATATAATCCCTAATCATGAGAAAAACATCAGCAAGTCAAAAATTGAGGGGTGCACTACAAAACACCTAACCAATACTCTTCAAAACTGTCAAGGTCATGAAAGAAAGAATGAGAAACTGTTATAGACAAGAGAAAACTAAGGAGACATAATGACCGAATACAATGTGATCTCCTCGACTGGTTCCTGGAACAGAAAGACGACATTAGTGGAAGAATTAGTGAAATCTGAATAAAGTCTGGAATTTGGTTAATACTAGTATACCAGTGCTGGTTTCTTAGTTTTGATGTGGGTACCACAGTTAGGTAAGATATTAACAATGAGAGAAACTGGGTAAGGAGTATACAAGAACTTTGTATACTGTCTTGGCAACTTTCTTGAAAATCTAAAATTATTCCAAAATAAAACATTTTTGCAAAAAATTATTTTCCTTAAAGTCAATAAGAGTAATGGATGACCTCAGAATGCTAATTAGCACTGCAAGAAAACAAAAAGAAATAAAACATATCAGGATCAGAAAGGAAAAACTAAAAGTGGCATTATTTGATATGATTATTTACACAAAAAATCCAAAACAATACACAAACTATTAAAACTAATGTCTTTAGTCAATTGCTTTCAATACACACACACATCTATGTACCAGCCACAATTAGAAAGTGTAGATATTCTTAAAGATATCATTACTGTAGTAATAAAAAGCTATAATTTATCTAGAAATTAATCTAAGATGTGCAAGGCTTTATAAAGAAACAAAACATTTTTATTGAAAGATATAAAAGAGGAATTGGATGAATGAAAAGATACACCATGTTCATGGAAGGAAAAATGCTCTATCATAAAGATGTCACTGTTCCACAAATTAACACATAACTTAGTAAAATTATAATCAAAACCCCATCAGAGTTTTTCATGGGATATTTTCAGAGTAATTCATTTCCACTGACAGTTGGGTCATAGAAAAAACTCGTCCGAGCAATGAGCAGTGGTGACAGCCTAGGTTCTTTTCCATCATCCCAGGATGGTAGGTTCTGGGCCTCAGTCCCTCATCACTCCAACAAGGTGATGAGCAGGGGAGTCTTGAGTTAGGCCTGTGATTGGGATGTATTTTGACATCAGCAGCATTCTGCATTTTTGAAAGAGAAGCAATGGAGAAAATTGTTTCTTACTATTTCTATTGCTCAGGAACCAAAGCTTCTTCCATCCTGGGCCAGTTAAGCCATAATAAATAACCCTACCAGTGGAAAAAACACCTCATTTCATTCCATGAGTTTATAAATCAGTATGTTATTCAGTTATCCCCTGACTTCATCTAATATTTTTCTCCATCACTCCACTATTGGGGATAGTGTCCTGCAGGAAAAACTTACATTCTAAAATGTGCATTTCATCTTCTTCCAGTGTGGAAAATCAGGCTCAGTGAAGGAGGAAGAGTTAGCAGCCACTGCCAGCTTGGAAACAAGCCATGGAAAGGCATCCAGGAAGAATCTCGTTAGAAGATGACTTTATCATGCCAGATCAGGAGTTCGTGGCCGGCAGCTCATGCAGGAGTTGGCCTCTTCTTCTACTTCCATGTCTGCTCCTCCCATCTCAAGGAAGCTCTGGGACACAGCTCAGGTCAAAAGATGAACCACAACAATTGCACCCATGTGTATAGTTTGCAAATCATTTGTCTAATTTGAGCCACATAAAAACCCTGTGTCTATTGCTATTTGAAAAACGGGGAATATGGCATGTTACAGATGGGGAAGCAAATCCAGACTTCGAATTCACAGCTAGTAAGCAAACAAGCCAGAACTCATGTCCAGATTTTTAAAAAGTCACTGTCCTGCATTCCACTGTCTCCACACACCTCACATCATTGCTTTCCATGGCGTTATCTCCCCAGTGCCCACTTGCATTGAACTCTTCAACTTGTGGTTTAGTTGCCGCAGTAGTTATACTTATCTGAAGACACATAGGGAGGCATGTGGTTAGTCCACAGGAAAGACTGAAGGAGGGGAGTCTTTTGGTAACATAATCATCTTGCCCTACAAACAAGAAAGGCAGTTCCTCCACACGGACGGTTTCAAAGGGCAGCTGGCAGCACTGTCTCTGCTTTCTGTGTGTGGTGCTGGAGCCTTCTTCCTAGGCCTGCACACAGAGCCGGCATCTGGCCAGCCCACTGCTGACACCTTGTGGTGGAGAAACAGTGTTCCTGCCCATTTCCTATCAGAATCACGCCAAGAAAGAAGAGATGGAAGGCTAGGGCCAGTCAGGTCTCCTTCTGTCTTTCCCAGATGCCCCTGGCAGCCCACTCCCCTGAACCCGCTGCTCCAGAATCGATTAGGGGCTGTTGTAACGCTCAGTGGATGGCTGCAGGTCTTCCTGAGGCCTGGGCCGTCCAGCTCCTGCCAAGCCATGGTGGCGATCACAGGGCCCTGTAGGTGGCACCTGTTGCCCAAGGCAGTAACTGGCACACATGGCACTCGCCAAACAACTGACAGATGAAACAAGGATTTGCTCATAAAAATAGGCATGAACCAGACACCTGAACACTGGGTCTACTTTGGGGCCCTGTGTCTGCTGCTGTAAGCATCGGAAGGCGGGCAGAGGGCACCCTGCTGGAAATAGAGCTTGTGGCAACTGGCCTCTTGTGACAGCCTTTGAGGCAAATTACAATTTAGAGGCAGAAATCATCAAAGGACTTGTTCTGATGTCAGCAAGAACACTTCACATTCTAAGGAGACACTATTAGTAATTGGAGACGAGTGCCTCTGAGATCTATATGTGTACCCTTTTAGTAGAGGCATCTAAACATGGAGCTTCATCACTTTTAAGATGTGGTGTTCAATGATTTCAATTCAAGGTATTTTTAGTATTCCTAACAGTCATCATCAGTGTGGCTATGATTCACTTAATTTGCTTAGTAAAAATGTAAAACGATTTTACCTCAAAGCCCATGATGTCCCCATTAAGCTTAGTAGCTAAGGGTCCTGAAGTAAGTATTTTAATCTCTAGCCCTCATGTTCTCCATCGAGAACATGAAAAGTTTGAAGAAATCCATAGTTCTTAAAGTGTGGTTTGTGAACATCCGTGCATCAGAATCCCATGGTCTTATTACAGACCCAGACTTCAAAATTGCTGGTCCGGGGCCTGGGAATCTGCATGTTGATTCATTCTTCAGGTAACTCATGCACATGTTGGAGAATCACTGAAGAAGGTGATGTGGAGTCTAGGATTTACTGAGAATTAATGTGCACTGGACACTGACAACAAGAAGTTCCTCCCCTTAAAGAGTTTGTGGTCCTCCTGGGAACACAGACAAGTGACCAAAAGGCATGAAATGATGACAAAGGAAGGAAGGAGGAGAGCGTGGGTAACTGCTGGGGGGCAGAGTCCCTGAAGGCTTCACAGGAGAGGTGACCCTGGAGTTGTCTGGAAAGATGTGTTCACCAGGTATACAAAGAGTACTGCTGACCAAGGTCAGGAGAGACTCGTGAGCAGCATGTGACTTTCCACCACGGCTGCGGTGTCCTAGGGCTGGGACTGTCAGAGATCAGAAGCCCCACCCCTACTGTGAAGCCAGCATCTGTAAGAGGAGAGGAACACACTAAGGATTAGCCTGGGTTTTCATTTGATCCAAAAATGGATCCAAAGCTCTGGTAATCTCATCCTCTCTTTCCAAAACAGAGAGAGGTCAGGTCCTGTCGGAGGGAATGCCCAAGGGAGGGACTGAGCTATGTCCCTCGCAGGCACGCAGGTAGGAGGGCCAAGGGAGTGCCTGCGAAAGCGGGCTTAGGATTTTGTGTCGGCAAATTACTTTCTTAATAAAGAACATTTAAAAAATAAAAATTCTTTTTCTCCTTCTTATGTCTTTTTCCCATCCCCACTCCCCTTCTCGCTTTCAATTTCTTTGACTAATATTTAAAACTGTTTACTTTCTGTAGCTTTTGGAAAGATGTACCAAACCCACCCTTCCCCCCAGTCTCCCTCCTAAACAACAACAACAACAACAACAACAACAACAACAACAAACCTTTATTTACTTACCGTGTGGGATCTGATCCATGTTCTTAAATCTACCCTCTGTCCTTCAGCATGAATTCTGTCCAGGCCATCTCACCCAGATGGCCATTGATTGTCCTGATGGCTATGTGCACACACAGAGAGGAAGCAAAACACCATCCCACCCATCTTCTGCGTGGTGTGCTTGAGGCTGCTCCTAGCAGCCCATGAGAGCTGATTCTACAATTTCAGAAATTTTTCAAGTCAGTTGTTAAATACAGACATTATTAAAAATTAAATTATACACATTACAATTAAAACAAAGGCAATAGATGCTCAAAACCTATCACTTCTCGATTATTTTATGGTATTATGCTATTATCTATGCTCTTGAGATTATTTACATCCATTACATCTGAATAGCGGAAATACTATATCATGAGGTGCCGCTGCACGTGTCTTGCCAGCTCTGAGTACAGTGACATCATGTTATTAGCTTAAAATTGATCATGGTGAAAATATTTACACCACAGAAATCAGCATATGGTAGAAACCAGGGCTCAATTTACTGTTTCGTTGATTATCTAGACTTCAGAAAGTGATGGAAACGTTAATAATGAGGATTAAACTGAAAAGTATGTCATAGCTATTATATTGGTACATTGCCAATAGCACAAAAATTTGAGGAAATATTTTTTCATATTTTAAAACTATTATCTGATTTAGAAAAAAAAAATGTCACTTGTGTCATCGATGAACAAGCAGTGTTCCAACCTACAGTTTTGTGGTTTCACTTTTGTCTTACATGTTAGCATAAGCAAATATCACTGGCTTCCAAGTCCCAAGACTAGGTTGTATACAGTTTAATTGTGGAACATTAAATAATTTTATCTTAAATGCTTACTATGCAGGCTTAAACTTTTTTAATGATCAAAACTTAAAAAACAGAGTTTTTCTTTAATGAAAAAAAAATTGAATGCTCATTCAGCAATTGCAACCAGGTACAGGTAAAAGAATTCAGCAAAAATCAGCAAAAGCGTTCTGCGATAATCAATTGGCTAATGGAATTCATAACAAAGAGTGTTGTATATTTTATTATCATTTGTAAATTGCGTGCTATACATCCCCTGTATCAGCGAAATTTATAACAAATGTGTGTGTAAATATGTGTGCACGCATTCTATTTTCCAGAGAACCCATAGTCTTTTCTGAGCTTTACATCTGTGGAACACAACTCATACCCATCAAGGCAGCAAAAGCTTTAATTGGTTTTAATTGCCATGATGGCTACTAGAAGGAGCAGTAGATTGAGAGTCCGTGAAGACTAGGTTCTCATCTTGATACTGCCACTCACTAGCCCTCTGCCACTGGATAAGTCACTCAGCTTGTCTCTGTATCTCAGTTCCGTTATTCACAAAAATGGGTGCATTGAACACTGTGAACAGTAAAGTCCATTCCAGCTCTAAACTGTTATGATTTATGACCATGTGAGAAAGGGATGATTCTGAAGTTGCAGGACTGCAATCTAGGAGATTTTGGTAGCTCAAACATACCAACCTGAGGATTCCCAACTTTACATTTGGATACCAATAACATCTGTGAGGTCACAGATATGTTTTAAATACCCCCATGTTGTTAGTTACTATACTTTCAATAGGAATGACACGAAATCCAGCCCAAGGGGAGGAAAGAAACCTTATCCATAAAGAAAGTCTTTCAAGGCCTGTCAGTGTGAGAGGAAATAACATAATTCTGCATATGAGGGTAGGAGTGAGATAGCTGTACTAAATCTACTCCTCATGCAGGACACCGCTGTCCGAACTCCCTCAGTCCCTGCCCCTCTCCCCACGTAGCACATGCAGGTCACTCAGCACCCAACAAATAAGGGCCCAAAAGAAATAATAATTACATAGATAGCACTTTGTCTTTGTAGCCTTCACAGTGCTGGGCAGGAAATGGTTAAGCAAGGCTGTCCTGAGCTAGGGCAGCCATAGGCAAGGAAGGGGCGCCAATTAATAACACTACACAGGAAGTGTGGGCCTCCTTCTCTCCGCCCAATGGGGAAATCCATTTTCAATTCTGACCTCAATGAGGAAGTTTCTCTTCCTGCCAAAAGGAGCGGAGTACACTCTTCCCCGCCCCACGGCTCAGCAGAAACAGAAGACAGAGGGCAGATAGAGGAAAAACAGCACCGAGTGCACAGTACAACCCAGGATAGACAGAGCAGGAGTTGATAGAGACGACTTCCCTCAGTGAAGTTCAAGTGATAAAACAACTCATCACACACTCACTGAAATGACAAGGGCGGAAACAAGAAAACGCTACCTGATGAAGAACAGAAATAGTGGGAGACACAGAAAAGGACAGCAGAATTTAGAAGAGTCTAGACACACCACACCACATTGCCTGTAGGTTCCTTAGCAAAGAGTAAACAGAAGGCATACCAGAAGTCCACTGGGTATATTTTAGTATGGTATATATTTTTTCACTAATATAAGATAAAAACCATATGTAGTTCTTATCCCATTTTTCTGTCCTTATAAAATTCTAAGTTGAGGAACCCTTCAGGAACTTTCAGATTGACAACTGGCCCAGGAAGATCCCGACTTTATGGTTAAAATCCAAGATCTGACGCTTAGGGTAAGAAGAACCGGGCGAGCAGCTCTGCCCCTCTTTGTGGAATGACAACTCCAGGACGTCTGTTTCCATTGAGGTGTGTGACACATTTACATGTTCACACGCTCTATCAGCCAAAAGTCCAACCAGGAGAACAGAAAGCACCTCAGACACTTACATGCAAGGGAATTCAATGAAGGGGACTGGTTACATGGATGATGGTGAGCTGAGAAGCTGAGCCGGGGACCCTGAGGTACCGCTGAGGCCAAAGGGACAAAGAGAGAAGGCCATTATGGGAGCTGCAACACTAAGGGCTTTCCAGAGGGGTTTGGAAATGGGGCACAGAGGAAGCCGCTGAGGAGGAACCTGCCTGAAGTGAAGAGAAAGGGAAAGAAATAGCTTCTTCCAAGTTCAGCCAGGGTCAGGTCCTCCGCCATACAGGCAGAGCAGGGGAAGTTAAGGAATGGATCTGAGGGAAAACAGGCCCAGAGCTAGCACACATACTCTCATTTGGTCCTAGAAGTAACTCCAAAAGCAGGTAACATAATCTCCATAGTACTGATGGAGAAACCAAGCCTCAGAGACATTAAAATCCAGCACAGCCAACTGCTCTGCCTATGGTGGAGCTGAGACGGAAACTTAGATCTTCCGTCTGTACACCCACGCTCTGCCGACTCCCCCGGGTCCTGCAGTGGCGTGGGAGGCAGGTTTATCTGTTGAGCTTCATGGTACATCCAAGCTACCAATGGTAGTGGTCCTTAACTTCCTGCTTGTTCCTGTGCCAGAAGCCACAGTCAGGGTGCCACATGGTGCTCTGGCATGAGGGAAGGCCATTGTGGGCCAGGACTGCCAGCCAGGGAGGTGGACTCACAAAAGGTTTCTCCCAACTGCCCTGAGCCTCCACGAATGGCCTCTGTGTGCTCTTCAGAAGGCAGAGCAATGGGCCAACACGGAGGCTGCGCCAGCTAATTATCTAGCCCTCCTTCTGCTCCCTGGAAGCCCCAGCCCTGCTGGACGGCAGTGTTCTGTGTGTCTGATGTCAGATGGCCTGGTTCCGCCTCTCAGTGGAGCTGGTATTTAGTTGATCCTTCAGGCTCCCCTTTGGCTCATAAAACACAAACATCTGTTGGGGTTCTGGTTGGCCTGTGGTAGACTTCAGAGTGGAGAGGGGTGCAGAAAAGGTGAGGGAAGGGAGAGGGGAGCTGGGAGAAAGGGAAGACTAGAGCAGGCTTTCTGGGGGAGTGAATTGGCTAATTAATGGGAGAGGCTTTATCAAGCCAGAGCCCTGACCAGACCCTCCCAAAGAAGGGAGAGGCAAAAGATAAGATGGATTTTCATGGAGTTTCCTTGGAAAGCCTGAAGTAGAGTCTGCGGATGCTTTTCCTCCATTGCTTCTGCTTCCTCCAACTGTTCCTTTTCTCACCAGTTGGCTATTATTTTCTAACGCATTTTGATAATTACTTTATCAATCAAGAAGGATAAACAAAAGCCTAAAAATACATCCAAGTGAATGAGTTCCCACAGCCAACCAATCTTCAGTACTATGATTTTTGTTTTTTGTTTTTTTCTTACAGCCGTGCTTAAGAAATAGTTCGGTTCCTCATTCACTGGTGGTTCAGCAGGACATACTCACCACCTCTGCCCTCCTGCCGCTCATCCACAGGGCCAAAGAAATTCAGCGAGTTAAGGAAATGCTATCCAAGCAAAACAAACACGCTAAAAAGACTTGCCCACAGTCTTATCCTTATTAGAATGATTCTTTGCCTTTATTTGCTTATTAAAGCAACAGAGTAGTGGGTCAAGAGGTGAGAGAGCACTTCACGGGCCACTGTTTAAAAAAAGTAAAATGTAAGGCGTTTGTATCGTTGCAACTGTTTAGAAAGAAAAGTGCCAGTTATTCAATGAATAGAGCTCATATTTCAAAAGCCAAAATATTGTCTAGATGTGCCCTGTGAGTGACTGAACATGAACCCAGGCCATTCTCCTCAAATGTATCTCACCAAGTGGCCCAGCCCAGCCAGGCTTATTACAAGCCCCAGAGAGAAGCCAGTGAGCACTGCCCTGGGGAAGAGGCATTACCTCAACTTCTGCTTCAGTCCTAAATCCACGACTTTGGAATGAAAAAGTCATTGGGGCAAATCACCCGAGTGACCAATTTGAAAGATTTTCCTGCCACCCTCCCCCGCCACCCCTTCCCACCCCCTCCCCAGTTTCCATTTCCCAAAGTAACAGTGTCCCCTGCCAGGAGGGGGTCTGAGTTTTCTTTCCTATCGAGAACAGAACAGGACTAACATATTCGGTGACCATTCCCGACAATCCATAGCAGGTACTATAGGGATATCAGACCTGAAGGAAACGATCCAATTTATAGCTGCTCACGTAAAAGCCATCAGGAGAATCATGAAATGATTCTCCATATGGTGCCCTGAAGCTTCCAAAAACTATACGAGAAAGGGGCTTGGAAGGAATCCTTTCCTTTTCAGAAACAAGGAGGGCCGAAGCCAAGCATCTGCGGCAACCTGGAAAAGACACTCCTCCCCGACTGTGTCCCCAGGGGTGGCCTGGAGGGTCCGTCTGTGAAGCGGCCCAGGCAGCCGGGGTCACCAACCTTGGCTTGTTAGGCTTTTCCATTAACCAAGCTTATGTTTTCTAGCATAAATGAACTCTACAGTTACATTGTGTGGAAGCTTCAGGACATGGTTTGCCAAATGGAAAAACATTTGGAGGTTGAGAAAATATCTTGCACATAAATTACTGAAGGCACAGAGAATCTAAAAGAGGGATGAAATCAGAAGCCAAGGAAAAGCAGGGAGGGTGCCAAAGTAAAAAACGGAGAGAGAGACAGAGACAAGGAAAGCGATGGAACGATCTCTCTTAATGACCTGCCTTCAGACCGAAAGGCACGTTTTTAAGCTGTGTTTGAGCCTCATAAAAGCCATGTGCCTGAGCATTGGGAACTATCCTTTGAACGGTGAGATCAAGCCCCCATTCTTCACCCTTCCTAAGTGGAGCTCTTCATTGATTACGTTAAGTGCTGGCCACCAGTAAGAAACACAAAAAGCTCACTGTTTTTGACGGTGGCAAAGGCCAGTTACACACTTGTTAATGTCCTGATTTATGACACTGAAGAGATGGAACTGAGAATGGTGCTTCCTCTCTCTCTCTCTCTCTCTCTCTTTCTCACACACACACACACACACACACACACACACACACTTGCTTGCTCTCTCTCTCTGTCTCTCTTTCTCTCTGTGTCTCTCTTGTGCCGTCTCTCTTGGTGTTGGTGCTGGTGGTGGAAACTATTAAAACAGAGGCAGATCAGGAAGTTTGTGATAAAGAGAAGCCAGGCTCTCGTCTGACATACAATCTCTCTCTTGGCTTAAGTAAACTTGCTCCTTCAAGGCCTGCCATCAACAGAGTCAGGCTCACGTTTCACCACTAAATCTGAGTCAACAATCTCTAATCTGGACACTGGGTTCAGAATCCAGGCTCAGGTTGCGCTTGGAAGCTGACAGCAGGGACGAGAGCAGAGAAAAATACGGTCTTTGTTTCTGGTTTGATCGTCCTCACCGAGCTGAGCTGAGGTCATGTGTCGTTTTCTGTCATCAACAAGATAAAAGTTTGCACCTCCCTGGCCCTGAAATGTCTCTCCTGCCGTTTATATTAAGGCCAAGGAGCTCTCTGCCCCAGGACTAGAGGGCCAAGTTTGTGGAGAGCTTAGATTTGGAGTCCTTTTCATCTTTCTGACATATGATACCGTGACATAGGCAGCCCTTGCTGGGTTGCTATGCAGATATACAATTTCTGAAAAGTTACACCCGGAAAACGAAAACCCCGGGCTGGATTAGCATTTCACAAAGAACAGGGATAAAATGTGTAGCAGTTAGGCTAAAAAGCTAAAAAAAAAAAAAAAAAAGTGAATTAAAGTTTCATGAAAACAAACTCTTTTTTAAAGGATCAATAAGTATAAAAATATCTTATTGCATTCCCGGTCTTTGGTTCTGAGCCCTATTCCAGCTACTGTATGTGGAGAGATACTGTGAGCCAAATGGCGGAGACTGGGAAGGGAGGTCTGGGTGCAGGCTGGGAGTTTGGGGGTGCGGGGGAGTGTGAAAGAAAAAGGGCTTCTATTGGGTGCTATTGTTTTATAAAGCTCTTCTTTCTACCTGTAATTGTTTTCATTGTTTTTATTTTGTGATAATCTTTCCCTTTTGTTTAAATAAACCTAGAAAGAAGGAAAAACCTTACCCCGTGGTCTAAAGGTTCTGGCTAAATTAGCTTCAGCATGGACCTTCTTTTTCTCCACCAAGGTCAAAGAGCATGCCTTCCAGAGCTCACTCACTCACACGTCAGCCTTTCCTAAAGAAACCTTTTTTCAAGTGGTTGCAATACCAGGAATGATCTTAAATGGAATATTTAAATGGAAAGTGATATTTGCGTGAGAAGTTGGAAAAGGGAAATGATCAGGGGTTTCCCTTGTTATCCCCAACACTAATGCCTTCCCACTGAGGTTGTGTGATGCTCTTCTGGTGCCCTTCCTGAGCTGGCCTTGTCCACACAGCTAGGGAGTGGTGGCCCCTCACCTACAGCTCAGACACCAGGACTTCCCACCAGCCCCAGCTGCAGAAGCTCTGGAGGGAAGGCCAGAGTAGGAAATGGGAAAAGGGATTTCAAAGACACAGAAGGTGTGAAGAAGATTTAAGGGCCTCAACTGATCCTGTTCCCAACTACAGATGGGAGGCACACGCTGAACAGCTCAATCCTTCAGCATGAAGGGAGTGTGAGTCGTGTGCTAGGGGCCCATAGGAAAGGCAAAGATGGATTAGCCCTGCTCCTTGCTCCCAGGCTGTTAGAGGAAAGCAGATGAGTGGAAATAACTAAAGAGCTATCGCGTGGATCCCCTTGAGCATTCTTATTTGTTGGATTATGTAGCTGGCACTGTTTGCAAAGAAAAGTTCTCATTCAGACAGGAATGTTTTGGAAGTTAGTGAAAGAAGACACGGGCAACTGAATTTTTCTATAACTCGAGAGATGGGAACCACCTTCGTCTCTTCAAGGGCTGATGCTGCAGTCACTGTCAAAGATGAGATGACATACGTGAAAATGACGGATGTAAATTCGGCCACTATTAGGTACTCAATTAAATGCTCTTTTATTCACGTATGCAGGCATCCATCCATCTACAAGAGGGAGGCCAAAATGTGAGAGTGCTGGTTAAGTGTGGGCTCTATATCAGGCAGTTCCAGGCTCTGCCACTTACTTAGCCACTATGTACTCAGTTTCCTCATCTGTAAAATGGTAATAATAATAGCAACCATTACACAGGTTGTTGTGAGGCATAAATAAAGTAATGCAAATGAATAGCATTTAGTACATATTGGATAAATGCCCATTAAATTGAGCAGTGGTGTTCATTCCTTCTTGGAGGGGTTCGCAGTCTGCTGGTTTGGCTCAACACTGCATGTGAGGAATGGGTGAGGAAAGAGAACATTATCTGTTCCCAGAGGTTTGGAAGCAGGCTGGAATGACATCATCGGACATGTGTCCCATTGGCTGATTCAGATTCAAACTGAATTATAATCTGAGTTGACGCTGGTATTTCTGCAGCTGTGGTGCCATCAAAAGACCACTGCACGTGGGGACAGAGGGTTCAAATCTTGGCTCTATTATTCACTAGCTGAGTGATTTAAGCTTGAGCCGATCATTTAAGCTTCCTGAACTGTATCTTCCTCATCCCAAAGTGAGGATTGCACTGCCTCTAGCATGTGGTTTTCTGAGAACTGCCTGAGATAGTTTGAGTGACTGCTGTTGTGGTGTCTGGCAAATGGAGGCTGTCAACATTTCTGTCCATTCAATAGGTCAGCTAGTTGACCAGGGATCCACTGTCCCAGCCCAAAATGACTGTGAGGTTTAGATTCAGCCCCCTGGGTTTCGGGCAAAATGATGCAGCCTTGTGCGGTCGTCAAAGCTCTACCACTGTTCTTAACGTCCCTTTGCTCATCAAACAAGTGCCATGGGAGAAAGTCCAGCTTGCAGCTCAAAAAATCAGAACGACAGGAAATGGAAAACAGTCTCTGGTCCACATGTCCCCTCTCTCCCTGCCCCAGGAAATTTAACTTGAGTACCAAAGTGCTCTCTTCTCTTCCTTTCTCTGAGCTGCTGGCACCTCGTCCCATCTCCTTCAAACTTTACCTATAGATACATCAACAGCTAAATTTTGGGTGTTGTCAAAACCAGGTGTCAGGAGAAATTAGCAGATATTTTTCCTTCCCAAACACAATATAAAGGTCAAAGATCTCTCGATTTCATGGTTGAGGCACCAAGTAAATGATCTGAACCTACAACGTGGACCGCCAGGCATCCTGGGCCCCGGTGAGGCAGCTCAGCATCGTGACAGAGAGTGTGGGCTCTGCCTCTTGTTATTCATGGCACCTTGGACAGAAAACCCTTCATTTCATACCTCATTTTCTTTGGTTATGAAATGAGGATGATGATAATATTAGCATTTCCCTCACAGGGCTGTGTGAGAATTAAATAAGTGAATGTGTACAAAACTCGTAGATGGGGCTGTGCACAGAGTGAACACCTGATGGATGTGGGCTGTTTTCCATATCTCAGCAGAGGCTACTCCTTTAACTAGAAGAATTACATATGTTAGTGGCAACTGTTCATTCCATGCAGTCAAGAAGACAGACCAACAGGCCATTTTCGGGTATCGAAGACTAACTTTCCCTCTATAAATGTGTTCGAGAGTCAAGGAATTACTAATCTTTAAGGCTTTTCTGAATAAAAATAGTTCCATGACCTAGAATCACTGCACAGCACAGACACCCAAGGGCAGTGGCTGGGTCTCAGCTGCTTACGTCACTCCTTGCAATGAGAAGAAGCCTTAAGGTGTGCTGACTGACTGGCTGAATCGGAATGGTGCTCATACCTCTCTCCCTTGAGCATGAAAACAGTATGAAACCCTGCAGTCTTTCTGCGGTTGCTGCACAACTGCTCTGGTTTTCAGGCTATACTGTCCTCTTGCATCATTAAGTTAATGAGATAAACGTACCTCAACTCAGCCACTGTTTTCCATCCCAAGGGCAGAGAACAGCTTTCGAAGGATGCAAAGTTAGAGGGCCACGTTGCCCACCTTTGAGGACCCTGATGTCATGGGAAGAATGGTCAAGAAGTGGCCTCATCCATTTAAACAAGAGCCTGGGAGCTCATGGGAGAAGTGACGATTGCACCTCAGGGAAATCAGGCTTGGTTTTATGGAAGGGTGGCATGGAAATTGCACTTTGAAGAGAGTGGTTTTTAATTGTATTAAAAATGATAACAATGAGGAGGGCTCTCCATGTGCTGAGCCTAAGAGATATAAGGCAAACAAGACAGTACCCCCATCCTCAGAGACTTTGTAGACTAGCAAAGGGCATGGACAGGTGAGCAGCTGGACAAGCAAAGGGTCATGCGCACTGGGATGGTGGCGGCCATGGAGCGTGCCTTTCCCAGAACGGGTGAGAGGAAGTGGTCCTGGCAGGTTCCCCTGGAGAGAATCACCTGAGCAGTTGGCTGAGTCTTGATGGGCTGCAGAAATTGCCCAGGGAAGATGAAGGAAAGACAATTGAAGCAGAGACAGTTCTATGTGCAAAGACATAGGAGTGGGAAAGAGATAAGGGCATCAGGAAAGAGCTCCTAATTCAGCACAGGTGGAGTGCAGGTGGGACTGGCAGGCTGGGAGTGGGTGGGGCTGAGAGGTGAGGTTGGGGGCGGATGGGAGGGCTTTGCTTGCCACACTGGGCCCTTGGTTTTGCCTCTGCAGGCCATAGGGAAGCCCTAAAGAGGTTGTAAGCAGCGTTTGATGTGTGCCAGAGTGGGGCCCGAGGAGGAGCCAAGGAGGGGAGAGAGTGGATGTGAGTCTTGAGTGCTTTGCACCTGGGCCTCAGCCCTGGCCTTTGGCTGTGCCACGTGGGCAGTATGAGCTGGCACCTACAGGCCTGTGGCTCAAGCTGCCCTTCCAGTGTCAAGGGAACACCTGCTGTGCAATGGGAGGGAAGCTTTGCAGAGCTGTGAATCCAGGCTCCAGATGGGCAATTCCATAAATCCTGGAAAACGTTCAGAGAGAGCCCTGGTGAGACTAAGTGGTCCATCTTTTCCACAGCCCCATCCTCCCATTGTGTGTAAGCCATGAATTTTAGGAGCCATGAATTTTATTATTTTCCAGTGTCTCCTATCAGCATCAGACATGGGGCCCTGTGTTCTGTGGGGGTTTGATAACCGCCAAGGAAGACACTACCTGACTCATTTCTCAAAACACAGAGTAGCCTCAGCACTCCCCCATATCCAGTAAGAGTGGCAGGCAGTAACCATTATCACTCAACCCTCTAGCTTCATTTAAAATGAGGCCCACTTTAGAACAAAACTGAATCACTGCCACAAATTTACAGGAAGTCAAAATGGCTCTTTGTGAAGACATCAAATTTTTCTCCAGATTGGATGTGTAGCCTCTGGCACCAAACCTCCTGGGTTTGAATCCCATTCTGCAATTCACAGGCTGTGTGGGCTTGGGAAATTACTAAATTTACTGAGCTCCTAGTTCTTCATGTGGAATAAAGGGAAAATGAAAGGACTTTCCTCATAGGATTATTGTGACGATTAATGAGTCTAATAACATATTCTCAGCACTTGCTAGTAATTGTTTGCATTATTTCTATTTCTCTTTATAGATAATGTTGAAAGCCTAAAAGGATTGTGTATTTAGGGAACAGTAAGATTAAAAGAAGGAAGAGAAGGAGGAAAAGGTGTACTGATGTCTAATGAGATGCCACAGAATCTTTTCATGTTGGAACAAAGGTACCTTTTGTTTCCACGAGGGTCAAAATGTTTGCTTGACAATCTTGGACTACAGACAAAAACAAAATCAATATCCTGGATGATTGTCTCTATGGCCAAGGCCAGATGAACAAGCTATCAGGAACTTTGCACCAGACAGCCACAGCTGGGTGCCCCAGCCCCTGGCACGTCTTCAGCTGGGCCTGCAGAGTTCCGACAGGGTTGTTCTCATCAACACAACCCACACCCGGAAGCTTCCAGATTCCCTCAGTTTCCACGACAGAAAGAACCCAGCTCTCCAACTCTTAGGATAGTTACCTAGAGGAGACTGTGATAGTGCCTAAGGTTTTAATGAACATCTGTTTTTTGATGAGCTAAACCAAGCCAGGTGGGACTCTGGACTAGTAAATTCGCCTTTCTAGGATTCAGATTTTTCATATGTAGAACGAGAGGACAGGATGACATCGACATTGCCTAGAACTAGGTATTGACATACTTTCCGCCTTAGAAACTTGCTGATGTTTAATTCAGGTACCAAGGAAAAACCAGATCAACCCACCCCATTCACATAAAGCTAAGCAGAAGCACCTCCTAGGCCACATTGTGAGAGTGGAAGCATGGGGGAGCTTTGCCTCCTGGATGTGGCTTCTCGAAGCCTTAGAGCTGAAGATCGGACCTTGGGGAGCACACAGGAAAGACCCCACAGGCCTCAGGCCCAGGAACTCACACCACACGCACTGTGTGTGGGCAGCAGTGCACCCTCCAACAGACTGATGGTCTCCCCTCTGCAGAAGCGTGACCTGCAGCAAGCAGGTGGAAAAGGGCCACTGTCACTCCTACATCTTGACATTTTAAAAAACTTACTGGATTTATTTAAAAAAATTTCTCCTAGGGGAAAGGAACATCTTCGGTAACAAGGAAAATAACAACAACAATAGTCATAATAATGAGAAAAGCAAAATAAGCACGTGTCAGTGCATTTTTTTTTCTTAGAGATTTATTTTTGTTTGATGAATCTGACACCGGTCTGGGAGAGGAGAATGTTGGGAGCCCCGCGGGAAAATGAGCACCCAGAGGAGGGACTGTTGCTTCCTGCATGGGTGGGGTTGGTGTTGGGGTTGATCTGTTTGTTTAATTTGTTGCTGGAAGTTTTCCTTTTGTTCACTATTATAAATCTCTCCCCAGGCTTGCGAGCTTCCCCCCTCCCACCTCCCTCCCTCTGCCCGCCCCCAATTTCAATTTTAAAAAGCGAGCTCGCTCGCCAGGTGTGTCCCCCAAGCTCTCACAGCTCTAATAAATAAGGAGCACCTGTAAAACAGTAGCTTGACTTGTTAAGTGACTCTGTACAAAGGAGAATATAGAAATACAGTATGTACACCGCATCCGCGGGTCCCTGGTGCTTCAAGGCCAGCCAGACACTAACCCGGCCTTGCCCACCCGCCCGCCACCCCTCCTGCTGCTGGCGTGGCGGCCTTGTAGGTGGGGGCACCCGGACCCCTCCAGAGAGAACAATTGCTTTATTTGAGTTAGTAAACAGATACACTGAATCACAAGGTGATTTGATTTTTTTTTTTTTTTTAGTTTTCTTCTTTTTTGAATTTTTTTTCTTATTTTTTTCTCTTTTTTCTTTTTTTCTGTACTCATCAGAATGGGATACTCCACGACTGTCTCACCAACTCAGTGCCAGTACACATGCTCTAGAGGACTTCTGGACTCGCAGCTACAACTGTACAAGTGCACACAAGAAAATCTACCCTGTTATCCTCCACCCACTGATTGAGGATCGAATTGCACATTTCTCTTAACCATGACAGGAGAAAGCAAACAGTGAAACAGAATCATGGGTGATCTTTCTCACTTTCCCTCTTGTTTTCATTGGTTTGTCCATACCATTCTAATTATCATGAAAGGGCTCTGCGTATAGAGAGATTGCTTCACTGGCTTCCTGGATCACCGAAAACCATCAGGGTTGAAATTTCATCCAAGTCTTTCGTGACGCCCAGCAAATATTCCCCCTCGGATTATTTTACACCTTGAGGGCATTTTGGTCTTCAGTTCAACACTCTTGCTCTGTTCCCAAATGGGGTGCTATTTAGGGGAATTTAAAGAGAAAGCTGAGAAGAATAAACATTTACCGAGTTCTCTTGGCATTCGGTCTCTGAAAAACCACAGTATAAACTATTCATGCTGCTTCTTACATCTGTCAAATCGAAAATTAAAAGCCATAAAAGTGTAACACTGAAAATATGGCATTAAAAAGGATAAAGGTGGCCTTTGTAAAAATAACAAGAAAAGTATATCAGCCAATAAAATATTCTAACTCTTCTTTTAAAAGTGCATCCTGGGCAGGACAGAGATGAATCTGAAGTGTTGGGACTCCAGTGCAATCCCTCTCCGCCATCAAAACGTGAACAGTATAGGTCCAAAACCGTACAATGCAAATCACAATTCTTAGTGTAGCAGCAAAACCACAGCAGTTTTTAAAAAGATTAAAAAAAGACTTTTGTTTTCAAATCCATATCATCTTCCAGCCTCACCCTCTGAGCCTTGAAGATGTAGCGGGGAGAATACCTACATTGGTCCTTGTGGCTTGTTGGTGTTTTTTGTTTGTTTGTTTTTTTCTTTTTAAAACCACGGGCGAAATCCCTAAGTTCCTCTGGGGAGAAGCAGAGATGGTGGCAGCAGGAAGGCTGGGCCCGCTTGCTGGGTCCAAGATGTGCTGGCTTCTCTGGGCTAGAGGCCACCAAGGGAGGGCTGCTTCCTCTGAGATGCTTAATGACAGGAAGCGGCTTTATTTGCTTGAGTTTTAGCCAGAGGGGGTGGTGAGCTGACCAGCTGGTGTCATTGGATGGTGTGACATGGTTTGCTCTGCGCCCTCTCTTCATGCAAGGTACCCTGTGAATGAGTGTTCCTGGAAAAGAGGAGAAGGGGCCCATCAGAATCCGCTGGACCAAGCCGCCCCTCCCCTCAACCGGGGAGAACCCAGGCGTGAGTCAGAGCAGCACTCTTTCCAGCCGTCAGGTCAGGCCTTACGCAAGTCTCCAGTACTGAGGCAGCACAGCGTGATTTTGACATGACTTTCATTCACGGTTCTGCTCAGGGTCAGCCCTGCCAGCTTTGTGTGAGGAAATGAAACTTTTTGGAATACCACAATGAGCATGGTACACCATGCCCTCATCTGAAGACCACAACAGCATCCGTCGCTACCCAGTAACTTTCACCCTCCCGTTACTGCACAAACTGCCAGGAGGGCTTCTGACTTGCCAAGGTCACTTCAAAGCCAGGCGAGGTCACCGGAGGACCCTGGAGCTCCAGACTTCACCCCTGTACTATATGCAACAGCCTGGTATTTGCTGCAAAGGAGGAAAGCCAACAGATTCACTTCTTAGCACATGAAACATCACTGTGGACACATAGACTTCTTTTCAGAGATTTCCTATGGAGGCGACTGAGCTGGAAAAAATGCCCTTTCTGTGGGTCTTGCCTGAACAAAGGTGAGCCATTCACATCTCTTTGCATCCAAACCGTACAGTAGCTCGGGAATGGAAGACAAGAAATCAACCCAGTCTATGGTCATGCTACCTTGAATGTGCCCGATCTCGTCTGATTTCAGAAGCTAAGCAGGGCTGGGCCTGGTTAGTACTTGGATGGGAGACCACCTAGAAATACCAGGTGCTATAGGCGTTAAAAAAAAAAAAGAAAGAAAGAAAAGAAAAAAAGAAAAAAAACAACAACCTGGACTTGGGATCCCAGAGAATTTGAACAGCATTGTTCACCAGGAAAGGTGGCTTCTAGGGAAGGTCCACCCCACCTTTCACCACAGACATGAGGCTCTGGTTCACTGTCCCAACTGGTTTATTCCCTTGGTTTGAAATATAACTTTCTAAGGACACTTAGTCACTCTCGATGAGTAGCCACTTAGAAGTTTGCCAACCAAACTATAAAGTCTCTGAGGCCTGGGGCTGTGTATGTTTTGCTCACATGTCTACATCCAGCAAGCCCCTAGTTCAGCTCAACACACATTTGTCAAATGAATGAGGGTCAAGTAGCTCTCAACCTCCATGCCCCGGAACAGTACCCTTTTGTTCCTGCCAATAAATGGCGATGTCAGAAATGTGCATGGGTAAAATTTGGCTAATATGAGGTAATGACAGAGGACTCATCAACATCTTTACAACTGCTGAGATTATTCCTAGAACAACGAACAAATAATTGCAGAGAGGTGATAGAATTTAGAACTTGAAGGGACCCCAGTGATAATATACTACAATTTCCTCATTTTATAGATGAAGAGATGGAGGCCACAGAGAGACCTGGAAACTTGCTCAGGGTATCTGCAGCACGAATTTAGTACAAGTGTGAGGAGGTCCAATGCCCACTGGGAGGACTAAGTACAAGCTCGTGCTTTGAACCCTGCTATCCAAATCCTGGTGTTAATGGTAATAATAATAATGATTGGCCAAAAACAAGGTTTGAAAATCTGAATGTGCATGACAGGAAATGCCTGAGTTCCCCAAATCACATTAAATCACCAGATCTGTGTGCATTTAATATGTATATTAAATAACCAAAGTGAAAATGCAAAACACCACAAATATGCAATGGGGGTGGAATTACAAGGCCATGGAAACCTTTTTATTTGGCATGGTCAGATTTGGAAATGTGGATGTTTAT
>NW_011888839.1:476475-492202 GCF_000151845.1 Pteropus vampyrus
TTCCTTCCTTCCTTCCTTCCTTCCTTCCTTCCTTCCTTCCTTCCTTCCTTCCTTTTCTTCCTTCCTTCTAAAAACAAAAACACCAAGAGCCACCATCAAATGAGAAGCTACAAAGGATAGAGAAAGAGCCTCAGAAGTAACAAATGTATCCAAAGACACAAGTGTATAGCTTCTTAGGATGATTCTTTTCCACTTAGAGAACATGGCCTGAAACTTGCTGTGGAGGAAGGGAAACCATCTCCACCTCTGGGCCTGGAACCAAGAGTGACCAAATCTTGCAGTCAGAGGGAGCCTCTGAATCCTTTCTTTAAAAAGGAAAAGAGAAAAAAAAGGTGCTTACCACTTTCTTCCAGTGACTGGGAATCACCACCATTTTGACTTTCTTAAGAATGCTGCAACAGCTTTTTCAAGAATGTAGTTTTTTTTTTTTCCTTTAATGCAACCATCGCCCCCCAAAGCGGACTACTTCTCAGATAAGTTTCTTTATATTCAAATCACCTTTGGACAAGGGCCAAACATGGACGGCATCAGCCTACTTGGAGAAAATTTCGAGGCTTTCATAAGGGACTGGGAAAACGGGATTATAATGAGAGCCATTCTGGAACCTTAACTATAGCGTTTGCCATCCCAAACACTATAATAATCATTATTATTCTCTGGTATCTATTATTGTCTGGTAAATAATATGTGTTTCCCCCAAAGTTCTAAAGGGCGCAGCTGCACCACACTCTATTTTTTGCAGCCCCACTCCTGCTGCTCTGAAAGCCTCCTCACACCGAGCTTATTTTAAGAGAATGGCAAAGCAGACAATTTGTGCTGTTTCCTTCTCTCTCACCACATACTCGCTGTGTCTGGGACACCCACAAAGGCCAGATGGTGGCAGTACCAGTCCCTTTCTGCTGATAACATTTGAGGAGGGGGTGGTACTGAAGTCATCCTCATTTGTTCTTCTGGCTCTAGCGGGTTCAGGGCAGCCGCCTTGTGGGTGACACAGGAATAGATTCTGGAATCAATGAAAATGAAGGACCAAGCTTGCACTTCACCTTCCTGGTAGTTATTGGTGTGCAAGGTATGAAACCCAAGAGTAGGGGAGGAAGCAAGCTTAGAGGTTTAGAAAGCGATCGTGGCGGGAAGTTCTAGAGCCTGAGCCAGTTTCTACTTTGCCCTCGACAAGCAGAGAGAACTTATGGAAAATCCATCCTCTCTGTCTAAATTCCTTGATCTGAGCAAAGGGGAAATTACTACAGTAAGTGAGACAGAGATTCAAGTCACAGTCTGGCATGACCCCCAACTAGCTCTGTGACCTCGGACCTATTCCTAATCTTCTCAAGCAAGCCTTGATCTCTCCTCTGTGAAATGAGGGCTTGGGTGAGACTTTCTATTCTATCTTCCATCTCTCATATTCTGTGATGGTAGGATGTTTGGACCAAAGCCACCATCAAGTATGGAGGATTATAAACTTGAGCAGCTGGATATTAATCTGTTATCAGTATGTAAAGAAGATTATTAATTTCTGGACCTCAAAGTCCAAAGTTCCAGAGTCTCCTTCTCTCCATTAACCCCAGCCCCTCCCCCCACCCCTCACACACTCACTGCTAGCAGAGATTTTTGAAGTATCCCTTAATACAGGGAGTTCTGGGGAAGTGGCTATATTTCTTCCTTACATGTGGGCTTTCTTCTGCATCTGAGGTTTGTCTGAAGGCAGGACGACCCAGGGCTCTGTTACATGGAACATCACTTGCACACAGCCCATCCTGCATATCATATCTGTGCCATGTATGAAGACCAGCTCCACATCGCATGGTCTCCAGCAGGCAGGTATGGCCAGGTACCTTCAGAATTCCAGACCCACCTGCCCCTTTTGGTCAGAGGAATGAAGCGTCTTCCTCATGGAATCATAACTGCACATCAAGTACGTTGAGAGAGCCCCTGACCACCTGGCACTACTCTTTTTCAGCAGAAAAGCATTGCTAAGAATGTGATTGAGTTACTCATCCTCCTTTATCATACAAGAATTTTCAGAGAATTATAAAGAACAAAGTTGTGCCTGAATTCTAATAAATTCTTTCGATGTTGATACTATCAAAATATGACCATTCTCACATTTTCTTCTTTGGCCTAAGACTTATGCGGGTTGCATTTAAAAGAAAATTTCATAATTTCCAAGCAACCATTCTGTAAAATGAATGTGTGTCTAGAGAAAAGTGTCTTTTTTATTCTATGCCCCAATATTTCCAAGCTAGTCCCTCTGTAGCGTTAGAATCTGCCTCTCCCAGGAAACCTGCCTCAAATAATCTAATCCATTTTCCAAACTTTTTTCTTCTTTCCTTCCTCTGATACCTTTGTAATTAGCATAATCAAAATCTAGTAGATCTGTCCTGTCTTACCTGTTCAAAAAGCAAGCTCCCGTGCCTGTCATATTTATTCCCAGGACTTTAAAACCCTGTGGCATCAATTCTATGATGTGCAAGAAATGCCCGTTGCCAAGCTGGCTTGCCTTTGTCCAATTACTCAGGCCCTACCAGTGACGCCACTTACTCAGGCACGTCAGCCCATCACTTATCGCGGTTAAATACAGCCATTAAGTGCTGGCGTTGGCCATGCTGTTGATCTGGGACAATAACAAGTCCCTGAGGACTGGACTGATCTCAGGTAGCCGCAGCTATTCTGGGACACTCACAAGGGTAGAGCTTCATGGTCAGTGAACGGAACCACCTGCGCCAGCTGATAAACCTGGATGTGATGCCAGACAGAGGTCTCCACACCAAGCCCATCTCAGAAAGAGCTAGTGTTTGGCGAGGTTATGCTGAAAAATGGTTCTCTCTCATCTCGTCAGCCATTGCTTCATGAGGAGTTTTGAAAAGGATTTTACCACGATGGAAGGAAAGCATTCTCATTTATGAAGTGGATGGCATCTCTTTTTTATAGTTCACTAATTGATGAAAGTCATTAAAAAACATCCTTTCTCCTTCCAGTGTGATTGCTTTGGGAAATAGCCCATGGTGAGAAGGGGGTGGGGCCAAAGGTCAACTTCAGCTTAGCTCAGAGCTGGGCTCTGGGCTGAATTACAAATTCATCACCATCGTGCTGCCTGCATCATGGCTTTGACAAGCTAAAGCTCATGCATATTAAAAGAAAAAAAATTAAATCACAGACCTTGTTTTTTAAAAATAATTTTCTTCTTTAGCAATATCTCTTATTTTATTCTTGAATCAATAAAAATCAGAACCATACAAGACCCCCCTACTGAGATAACTCTGTCTTTCTTTGTTGTACAAATTAAAATTTTGGTTTCCTTTACTTAGTTGGTTCTATGAGTTAAATCGGTAGAGGAGTCTCTTTATTCTTACAAGTAGTCACTGCTGTTTCTTGCTGACCTCTAAAAGTTCCCGGGGAACAAAGAACCCTGAACCATGGAACCTTCTCTTGTGTACTCACTAAAGTCTCTTCACCTCAGACAGTGGATCTATCCTCTTTACATCAAAGCCTTCTGGAACCTGGAAGTTTAAGTAAATCAAATGACCCTGTCTCTGGCCTTTTTCTAAAAGCATGGAAGGATTTATGACCAATAGTGTACATTTTTACAATGTACTGGAGCAGGTGGCTATATCCATTCACAAGAGAAAAATAAAGAAGAATTACACGATATAGCTAATGTTCTGCATAAAATTTTAAAGAAGATTGTAGAGCACTATACCCCTCGCTTTCTGGACCAAGCACTTCCTATAATGGTTTGGGAATGCTGCAGTGTTTTCAAAGAAAGGAGTCAAAATGTAATGAGTTCCTACTTTATGTCAAATACCGGCACTAGACACTTTAATATACTTATTTCACTTATACACTTATTTCATTGAAACAACAAAGTCACTGAAGTATTCATTATTTTCCCCATTTTACTGATGAGGAAACTTTCCCAGAAGGTTAAGGAACTTACTTGCTCAAGGTCACTGCTAGAAAGGGGCAAAGATGGATTGAAGTCCCAAAATCCATGCTCCCCTCCAGAGGGCGCTGCCCCCTAGCCCAGGTTTCATCTGTCCCCTTCTTTACCCTGACAAGCGAGGTCACAATGTCAGAGCTGTAAGGATCTGAGAGGCATACATCAAACAGCTTCCTTGCTTTGCAAACAAGAATTCTGAGAAGTTATCTGATTAGAAAAAAAAATAACTGTGCTTTCGTTTAAGTCCCATCAACATACAAACTAGCCGATGTTGCTCTGCACATCTTCTAAAAATTCTGCCATGAACAAAAAAAGTAGGTGCTTATTGCGTTAAGACTGAGTTTGCTGTTTCTCTCTCTCTATTATCTGAACACAGGCATTTTAAGTTTAAAAAGAAGAAGAAAGAACCCAGAGGAAAAAAAGGCAGCTTTATGTGGCAAGTAGCTATGGTCTATGGATCAATAATAGATTTTAATATTTTAGGTGAGGTCTGAGAAAGGTTTTTCTGACACTTATGCTTTACAACCAGCCCATTAGCGGGGGGGTGGGCAGGCTTCATATTCATGAAAAATTCACTATAAAAAATAAGAGCGAGCATACTGATTCTGCATTCTTCCCCCCGCCCCCAAACAGCCAAGGAGATGGAGAAGGTGGTTAATAATTGCTTTTCTGCAAACCTTCAACCCCTCAACCTCAGTTATTCAGGTACAACCTATTTTCTTTCTGAAATCCACTGCCCGTGGTGAGGAAGCAGTGCCGTGGGTGGCAAAAATATGACTCTGGTCCCTGGCTCAGGGTGTGTAACTCAAGCAGCTTTGGTCTTATCCCGTGTCCCACTGAGAGGAAAGGCAGATGAGGACTCAGGTTCTAATCCTGGTTGCGCCACGTTGTGACTTTGAGCATGTGCTCTGCTTGTTCCAGTATATACTTTGAAAGTGGAACCAGACATCTTAGGAGAGTTTGGGGGATGGTTTCCCAGCCCTCCAAGGCTGACAGCATGGAAGTGTTTCATTACCTTCCATTACACACACATCTGAGGGAAGAGGTTCTGGGCTACGGGGGCCACTGTGACAATTTTTATAATAAGCACCTGTTATGTGCCTGCTACCTCCTGGGCACTTATATTTGTGTTATTTACATTGGAGCCTGATAACTCTAAAAAGTGGGGATTATCTTTTTTTTTTTTTTTTTTTTTGATACTAATCTGGAAGAGAAGAGAACAAGTTGTGCTTTTTCCTCCCTTCTTGTATTCCCTGAATCACTGCTAATTATGGGGATTATCTTTTTTTTTTTTTTTTGTATCTAAGATACCCTCAGTGGTTTTGCATGGAGATTCTAGAGCCAGGCTGCCAGTCAAATTCCAGAGCTGCCACCTGTTGGCCAATGACACTGGGTAGGAGATGGCTTCTCTGCGCCTCAGTTTCTTCATCTTTAAAATGGATTTAATAATAGTATTCCCATAGAGTTGTTGTGGGCATGTAATACTTGGAACACCACCCACATATAGAAAGTACTCTATAAAAATTAACTGTAACAATTATTGAGAAAATTTGAGCATAAAGAGGTTATAAAACTTGTCCAGACTCTCTGGCTGGTAAGCGACACAGCTGGTTTTCAGATCCCAGCAAGTCTCACTCCAGCCCTGCGCGCTCCTCCCAGGCTTTGCAGCCTTTCTACTAGGACAGAAACTGCCATTTCTAGGGTATCTGTGATATGCCACAGTTTACATGTTTTCTTACCTATCCCTCCCAGCACCGTTATTATTCCTCATGACCTAGAAACTAAAGCTCAGAGAGGTTGAATCATTTCCTCCCTCACCTAGTAAGAGGCTCTGCTGGGATTTGAACCCAGGTTAGCCCAACTCCGGAGCAGATGTTCTCATCCACAAAGCCACACTACTGCCTTCCCTCACTACTGAGAACCCACTGTTGCCACATGTGGAAGCTTCAGAAGGTCTACGGCCTGGGAAGTTTAAGAAAGATAAAAGGACATTTCCAAAAGTTGCCAAACTCCTTTAAAAGGCCTGGGGAGGATCTGATTCAGATTCTGTAAAAATCTCTGAAGGTGTCTGAAGTAGAGCAAGCCAGCCAAGCCTTACGGCTGCTCTTCAGTCCAAAGACAGAACTATGGGTGGCCACTGTCCGGTCTCCGTGTTCACCATCAGGAAAGTCCTCTAGATGACTAGGAGAGCTGGCACTGGCCTCTGTGAGCCACAACACAGGTAGCACCTCGCCCTCCTCTGCTGGCCTAAGGCTCAAAGCAGCTGGTCAGTCAGAAGAGCAGAGCACATCTCTGTGGCAATTGGGGCCCGGCCAGCATCCCTCTTGACTGGACTTTGGAATGTTCTGTGGGTTGTGAGGTTTCCTTCCACCATGTGCTATAGTGGAAGGCCTACTCTGGGCACAAAGGGGTTCTTCCTCCCATGGCACTGCCACAATGGCTTTACATACTCAAAACATAGATATGGCAGCCTCCGTCCCTCACATTGTGGCGATAACATTTCCCGATATTTAGAATCAACTGCTGGTAATTAGCCTGTCATCGGAATGCAACGATCAGCTTTAGCAATGCCAGTCTTTCTCCTGCTTCCTTTCAGTCTATGAACAGCTGCTCAAGTAATTTCTCTCAAACACAGATTTTGCCCTGTCACTTCTCTGCTCCAGGTCGTGGTGATGTTGCCTGATGCACGGTACAAATTCCACAACCTCCTGCTCCTCTACCTACCTGCTCTCTTCCAGCCTCCTGCTCCTCTCCTCTCCAAGCCCTTTGTTCCAGCCAAGTGAAGGGGACAGTCACCCCTAACATGACTGGCTCTTCACTGCATCCATGGCTTTTGATATCCTAATGCATCCCTTATTCCTCTACTCCTGACCTACAGACCACGTCCCTCCCCAGTTTTACAACCTAACTCTGAATCACCTGTGTCATGAACTCTCTCAGAGTAACTCCATTAGCTAGTCCTCTCCTGGGATTCTTCTTATTCATTCGGTCAACAAATACTGGTGTGCCCACTCTGCCAGCCCCCAAGCTAAGTACCAGGTTACGACAATGAGTGAACTGTCCTCAGTTCCTGCCCTCACGGGAGCCTACTGTCCACAGTATCACATCAGTTTGCAGGCAGGTTCTGCATGTTACTGGTAAGACTGACCTTGGTTATTTCTTGTCTCTCTCAGCAGGTTATTAGCTCCTCAAAACAAGTCAAGGACTCCTGCCTCTCCCCCTCCTATCCTTTTTCTCTCCCTCCCTTCCTCAATTCCTTTCTTCCTTTCTGATATCTCTTAATAACAATGTCCCTGCATGAAGTCAGTGTATAGACTGTTAGTTAAATATGGATATGTTTTATCCTCTAGGGAAATAAATGAAGACTATTTCTGAACCATAAATAACTGAAAGGGGCTGCCTCCCTCTGTTTGGATATGAGTAGGAGTTTATTAAATTTTATAGATTGTAATATATGAATTAAGTATAAATTAAGAACTCTAAATATAGAAGTTATTATTCCTGTGCATAGGCCACACACACACGCACACAGATGAAGCAGAGAACAAGTTGATCACATGAACAGATAATGAGGGGTGCTGTTAAAATCAAAAGTAGAACCCTGAACTGGTGGCTCCTCATCTTCATTTGCAAGGTCATAATATTTTTTCATAGTTTTTCAATTAGCATTTGGGATTCATATTGTTCAAACTTTGGTGAATATGAAAATAGACATTAAGTCCCATATTTATGATGCCATCCTACTAAATGAGAGGAAAAGGGGGACCTGGATGTATTTTTGGTTTGGCATTTTGTAGAACTATTTTTTCAAACATTTGGGGTTTGGCTAAAACCAAAACTTATTTTGCCAAGCACTTTGGTCTTAATTTTTAAACCCATGTGTATTTTAAAAGAAATTCAATCTATATATTTCTGACTCATTTACACTTAACTCATGAAAATGCTGTTTGGTAAGAGCTATTAGATATCCAAGCAAGGTGATGAGCCTTTTAAGCCATCTTCTCTTCTGTTCTTACCAGAAAGTTGTATTTTGCCGCCATAAAGAGTGTGAGCCCCAGAGACCTGTGGTCAACTTAAAATTTATAACCTCAGAAGCTTAAATGGATTCTCAGTTTGGAAAAAGTTTTTTTTCCTCTTTCCTCTTTTTCATATTAAGTGCACAAATAAGCTACCTATGATAAAGACAGGATTCTACTATGTCTTTGTTTCCAAGACAGCTGAGGCAAATAGTAGAGAATTCAATCTAACCACCAATAAATTGTCCCTATGACATTTCGGAGGAATAATATGACACTTTAAGTTCACACGGACACAGATTCAGATCCTATACTCTAATGGAAAGTTTTAACAACTACTCTCAGGATAAGAAAAAGAAGTGGGAGTCAACACAATTCAAATTGAACATTTTACATTGGGAGGACTGGGGAAGTGGTTTTTTTTGTTTTGTTTTTTTTTTTTAAATCACAAACAACTATCTCTCTGTTTAATGACTTTTCATACATTTAAAAAATATGCTGAATCTACTAAAAATGGTATTTGAATTAAAACAAGAAGAGCAGGAAGAATGTGCATGTGTGCTGCAGTGACTTCACCGCATATATCTACATATAATGATGCTCTGATACTATTCAGTTAGAGTATTCTAGTGGGGGAAAGCTTTTGGATAAAGCACTTTAAAAATGGCTTAAAAATATTTAAAGTATAAGCATCTAACAAATCATAATGACAAAGTTTTACATTTAACCACACGTGCTCCAAATATCTTAAAATTATTCTAAATATGGGTTTAAAATATCAAAAGGGCTTGTTGATGGGATGCAGGACTTTGCAGAGAAACTTAAACCTGATCATTCTTGCTCCCACAACACCCAATCTGCACAATTTTAAAAGTGTGCACGAATAGATTTTTTTTTAAGAAAAAGATCATGTTACAGTCTGAATTTCCAAAACAAGAGTTGAAGAATGAAATATAGGGTTTCCTCTTCTCTCACCAAATGCAGCTTAGCCACTTTGCTTCTAGATAATTTGTTATTGTAGGTTGGCTCAAATTTAAGACAGTAACATTTTAGAAACACTTGGAGAACTAAGCCAGCTGCAAGTAGGATATCATTACAAATTGAGACACATGTTGTATGGGAATACCATTCATTTTCAATACCAAAAACATGTCTGGGGAAGTAAGCCATGCAAATGAGGGAGAGATATACTTTTTAATTGCAGTTTTTGGATGTTAGGTCAATGTTTCATATCAAATGAGTCCATGAAATGTGTTTCTCCCTTCTGTTCTTTAAATGCTCTCAGTAACATTCTTACTTCCCTTTTTACCCAAAACAAAACACAGCTTGCTAGCAAAGAAAGACAACGAACCCGAGGTTCAAAGGGGGAAATGATGAGACAACCAGTGGTGCAGCCAAACTTCCGTATGGAGAGCGGCTGGGGAGTACCAGGCAGCTTTGATTAGTCGCTGATCTGCTCCCACAGCTGCGTGGAAAGGCAGCTCTGCCCTGTGTTCCCTTCTCCCTATTCTGAGTTGTGCACTTGGGTAACATGGTGCAATTGTACGAGCATGCTGTTGCTTATTGTCCATAGCTTGGTCCTTAAGAGATCTCAGGGGCAACTTGACTGGTTTCCAATCTAAGAATGTTTAGTACACTCAGGAGCTATTTTAAAGCACGAGAGACTACCTTCAAGTTATTATTGCTCCTTGCTTTTGCTCCATTTGCACTAGAATCTTTTAAATGACTCTCGAAATAATGTGTGTTTGTGTGTGCGCATGTTTCCTCTTTGTTGATGGCCTCACACTCTCAATCCTGACCCCACCCTATTTTTTTCTCAGGCAGAATGCTGTGGAAATTCACAAATCTGGATAACTCTACAGGGTTAGTTTTTAGAGCTGGCATCTGAGATGGCATTTACTCCTTTTCCTTGAGAATGGGACCCTGTTAAATGATGCCAGTGCTACACACTGTTTATCTTTTAAAGCTAATTTATTTGTTTCTTGGAAATGGACTCCTTTGATGCTTTTGAAGCATTAAAAAAAGTTTACAAATGCATAATGCATTGCCTTAACATGCATCCACACAATAAGTGTCATGCATTTAAAATAGCAACTGAAGAATACAAAATAATCTGCCCAGGACAGGGTGAAGGAAAATAGAATGGCCGGCCTCTGTCCTTTTGGCACAATCTCTTTGACAAGAGAATCTGGCAAAGGCAGTGATGGGGTGGAGGTAAGTGTTCCATGACATGAGGTAAGTGTTCCATGCTGTAGTATATTTTGGTCTTCAAACACCTCTGCCCCTCCACAATGCTTGTCTGCACGAAGAGAGGTGTAAGTGATTGAGCTACGATGCCCAAGCAGCCGCTCAGGCTGGCGAGGAAGTGATTCACTGGAAACCAGACAGGGAGATTATTTCCAATGCCCTTCTGGGCAATGGCTTGTTAATGCTGGTCAAATGCCTCCCTCATTCCACGAACACTCTCTCCAGGTGAAGCAGCATGCTAGACACAGCCACATCAATGCCCCGATGTTTACTGAGCTGTCCACTTCTCGGACTCCAGCCATTCCATGCCCTTGGCCCCAAGAGCAGTGGAAGGTTTTCCACTGAAGGACAATGTCTCCCTATACAGTGTGAACTTTGAGAATCCAAGTGCTGAGGAAGTACCTGGCTTGTTTTCGTTCCTGCTTCTCTTTCTTCTTTCTCCATAGGTACTCACAGGATGTGGTACCTTGAAGAAAGGTCTACAACCTTTTGTGTAGTGTCCCTAAGGCAATCTATGGAGGCTAGTGCTCCATTATGTAGCTGCATCAATGATTGGGCAATATTAGGTCCACAGCAAAAAGTGCTAAAAATAAATTCTAAGTTTAAGGGAAACTTACAATTAATTCGGCTTCCTCAGAGTAACAAGAAAAACTCCAACTCCGATATTGCTGGATGATAATATAATTCTTCAGAGATATAAGGCACATTTCTTCTGAAGTCAAAATCGATGGACCTCTCAAGAAAATACCTCTGTGCATAGGCCCATAAAAACTTTCCACATAATTCCAGAAGGAATCGCTAAAGGCCATCCATGGACTAGTCCATGGAGCCAGGAGACCAGCTTGAGGGAGCAGCCACAGGGGCCGGAGGTCTGGAGGTCAGGAGGTCACGGCCGGGACCAGTACTGCACCTGCACGCCCCTGAGCGTGAGTTCCTTTTTAAAGTTTGTACACTAACTAAACACTCCTCTGGCCTCACTCTCATCCAGCCCTGCTGACGGTAGAGGGTTATGGCTACATATGAAAGAAATAAATACGTGGGTACATGTCATTTTCCTACTCCATTATAACCTATTGGAATGATATCTAAAAGTCAGATGCTTACACATTAAAACCCTCCTTCAAGCCCTTGTCATAGGGTTAAAATAGACGCAGCAGCTTTGAACGAGGTGTGTCTAAGGCTGATCTTGACACTGTTTCATCCAGAAAACTCTCCTCTACGAGTCTGAAATGATCACAGCAAGCACTCTCTCAGGTCTTCACCACTCACCTGTGCACATGATGCAGACCTGGCAGTTTCTTGCTGGCTCTTTGGATGACTGATACTTAGACTGGACAGCCATCTGCATCCTGACAGACAGCCGAAACTTTAACATCAGGATTACATCAGAAATTAATGTTTCCAATAACCAAGTACTGGAACATTGAAAATCTCAAGTCTGGCACATGATCCACACATCTCATTTGCATCGATTTCTTCTTCTCTCTCAGTTTGTCTTCTTTTCCTTGCACCCATAGTAATATTTCAAATGTTTGGACTTGACTTCCCAGATAGCCTAGTACTCTCTCAAACTTCTCAGCCAAAGAAACTAAACTGGCAAAATTTACCTGTCACCTCCACCCTTTTGGCTTTCCTAATGAGGCGAGCCCTTCCATTCCCCCACACCCTACTCCCCACCCCACCTTGAAATAGTCCTTTCTGGGGTTGTGGCTCCATGACCAGACTAATTATTAAACTCTAAACTCCAAGAAGCCACAACTACAGCTGCCTCCTCCAGGTCTGCTGGAGAAAACTACAAGTGGAAGGAACCCCTGCTGCTGAGGCTGGGGAAGCATCTCAGAACCGAGGCCAGGGAAAAACATCTCATATTTTCTTTCTGGTTTTAGAAGCACATAAGAAATGTGGGAGACACAAAGGTGGGAAGTCGTGTGGACTTGATGCTCCTTGGGAATGGAAAAAGGGAGGGTGAAGGGTTACTCATGATATACATTTTTTCCATTGATTATTATACTTAAAGAGAATATGTCATTTCCCCGTAAAATCGAGGAAGGGGTGATAATTTTCTTTTGAATATCTTCAAACGTTTGCAGATGGTTACTCTGAACTCCCCAATGTACCATAAACAAGTGTAAACTGCAGAAATTCGGAAAATGTACAAATACAAACAGTTATTCTCCAAGCTCCAGGGCAAAGGCAGAGAGGGGAGTATTCCATTTATAAATAGAATACTTTGTGGATAGAATAGTTTGAGAAATGTTTATGCATTGTTTTCCTTATTATTTGGGAGGTTATTTTTTTCCAGCTTACAGAAGCTGCAGAACTGGCATTTGGAGTCTTAAAAGTTGAAGATTAAAGGACATTTACAGCCTTTAAAATATATTTTTTTACTAAACAATTAGTTCTGCATCCAGGAAAATAACTTCCCATTAAAATAATTTATAATCACATCAACAAACAAGAATGCACAAAGTCAGGTAACCAGGAATAAAATTTCAAAATCGAAAAAAAATACTATAATTTGCTAAGAAGCAGCAAATATAATTACTTCTCTGAAGACAACTGCAGTTATCTGGATTACTGATTTCAAGATAGTCTGCTTTGAATCTATTTTAAATTATTTTTAAAATAGTAATACATTATGAGAATGGTGGCATAGTGAAAAGAACAAAGAACCCTGACTGAAGTTACAGACTTTCCTAAGAAAAATATGAGCCACCTACAGCAGGGGTCCCCAAACCCCAGGCTGTGGACTGGTACCGGTCTGTGGCCTGTAAGGAATCAGGCCACGCAGCAGGAGGTGAGTGGCAGGTGAGCAAGAGACCCTTTATCTGTATTTGCAGCCGCTCCCCAGCATTAGCATCACCACCTCAGTTCCACTTCAGATCATTAGGCATTAGATTCTCATAGGAGCACTGGTTCCTGGTGCCAAAAAGGTTGGGGACCACTGACCTACAGCATATGGAGAAATCACTCACCTGCACCTCACCCACCAAATTCAGCCCCGATTTCTTTTTGGTTTTTCATACTTTCCGCTTTGGCTTTAACTTGTCACCAAACAGTGTTCACTGTCAGGGCACAAAAGCCATGCAGTCCTTTATTTAACAGATGTATTTCCAATTTCCGCGACCATACAAACAGGCTCGGTTTCTGAAGGCATGGAAGAAAAACAGCGCCATGTGTTCACAGAAAATCAGGAGGGGTCAGAGAATGTGAGTGAATTATGGCAGGTTGAGACTGTGCTTTGAGGTGACATATAACTACAGAGGGCAAGAGGAAATGTGATTTAATGGCGGATAGGCGGTTCTTCCATCTTAAATCATTTGCCTTGTCACCCCACTGTAGCTGGCAAAGCCCGAGTGTCTCTGACTTTAGAGAGAAGCTGTAATTTGTTGGGAGACCACTCATAAAAAGAACTTGCTAATCTCAAGGGGCTATGGGCAATTTCATCATTGCATCTTCTGGAAACGGCTAAAGCCAGGTTAATATTTTTAGTAACAACTCTGGTCCACACTTAACATCCTTGCCTGATTCTTTATTCAGAAACATATGTCATCCAAATAGCCCTCATATATTTCATGCTTTTATGTTCTTTTGGCCCCATGCTACTTCAGGACCAGCAGCACTATTCTTGACCTGGTCACTTCTCACTCCAGTAATGGCAGTAAAACCTTTCACCTTTCCCGTCTTCCTTTTTTGTCATTTGAATGAGTGATACTAGAATGTGTTTAAAATTACAATTCCCAGTGCTTTCTGGCTTTCTAAAGGCCGTCACTTTTTTTGTCCCACATCTTCCCATGACTCACGGCTTTGTCAACCAGATGAAATTACTCTGGTAGAGAAAGCAGGGGCATTTTCAATTGAGGTGACGATGAGAAGGCTGAGGCCATCTGTCTTAAAAAGCAGAACTTGTAGATGTAAAATCAAGAAGGAATGGTGAACTGATTTTTAGTGTTCTGCTCCTATGAGCAAAGCCATCAATGGAAAAGAAAACCTCAAACTATGAGGGCTGAGAATCCCATCTTGTACCACCCAACAAGCCCCCTTGCTCTGGCTCTGTGCTTCCCAAGCAAACTCTGGCTATAAGTGAGGTATGTGCCCAGGTAAATATGCTGGACTTAGAGACAACGGTCTGGACACGCCACATCAAGTGTTCTGGTCCACACCTATATTTCTCACTGTGGAGTAATGGGTTGGAATTCTAGATCTGTTGTTGCTGCTGAAAAAAAAAAAAAAGAATTGAACACTGTCAAAAAAACAAAAACAAAAACACTGGACACTGTCTAAACACTTAGAGAAGTTGGTAGGTAAGCTTGGTTTTTCTCTAGGAACTTTCCCCAAGGCTACTGAGGTGTAAAAGAATTTTATCAACTAGGCTCATAAAGGGACAAATTAGCCAATTCTCTTATAATAAAGTATAGCTCTGGAATCAGGCAGCCTGGACGTAAATCTCGACTATGCTTATTAACTTGGTGATCTTGAGCAAGTTACTTAATGTCTCAGTTTCCTCACCAGTAAAATAAAGACCTTAATAATTGTCATATGGCCCTGGATACAAATAAATACCACTGAGAAACACTTAGAAGAGGTCCTGTATACATAGATGTGAGCGATTATTCTTCCCAGGAGGTCCACTTTTCCTATCCAGGCTTCCTTCTTCCCTGGTTTCCATCCCGCCAACTGTAAATGCCTTAAGCACAGGCACTGCATCATATTCCCCTTTGTATTTCCCCAGCTCCTAGAAGGAGCTGTGTACAAGTGAGGTGCTCAATAAATGTTCTTTTCTCTTCCTTTCTTCTACATTAACAGTTGACAAACCTAAAGTGAAAGTTAGCTCGTTTGCTGCTCTCAGGGGTAGAAGGTAGAGTTCAGGCTCTGGGTTCAGCAAGCCTGAGCTGAATACTGGTTTCCCAACTCACCAAACTTGGGCCACATCTCCAAGTCTCATCTTCCTCCTTGGTAAGATGCAGATGATACCTATTCCTCCAGGATTGGCAGGATGAGGCCACATCTGGGTATAGCGAGTATGTCACACATGCTAGTTCCCCTTCCTCTTACTGAAAATCTGGACTCATTATTATTGGCTCACTTGGCATTAAACAGGATTCCCCCACTGAGGTCAGAAATGTGCATCTCACCTCCTTCAGCAATGTGGCCCTTTCCCCTGCCAAAGCTCCCACTGTCAGCTGAGGTGAGCAGCCCACCAGATGAGCAGCTGAGCTCAAAAACTGGGAAGAAGCAAAGCTGGTCTGTGAATGCTTGAAGCTGCCCTGGGGAATGCTGGTTGGTGACAAATGAAGAGATCCGGTGAAGAGGAGTTATGAGCTATGGCTACGACGCCCTGCCAGGCAAAGGGGGTTTAGTGGCTTGGGTGCAGTTGGCATAAGCATGCAAAAAGGTAAGTTTTTATTCTCATCTTGCAAATGGAATCCTGTGGTTATTAAGAAAATTTGGTGAGTTAAGACATTCTGCCAATGAGTACACTAGCTCCAGGAAGTCGCCGGAAGTTGCCCAGCTCACCTTTTACCAC
>NW_011888839.1:492912-567103 GCF_000151845.1 Pteropus vampyrus
GAATACTGGT
Organism: Pteropus vampyrus; assembly: GCF_000151845.1. Classification (NCBI taxonomy): domain Eukaryota; kingdom Metazoa; phylum Chordata; class Mammalia; order Chiroptera; family Pteropodidae; genus Pteropus; species Pteropus vampyrus. The sequence continues at coordinate 492,923 of NW_011888839.1, forward strand.
TTCCCAACTCACCAACTTGGGCCACATCTCCAAGTCTCATCTTCCTCCTTGGTAAGATGCAGATGATACCTATTCCTCCAGGATTGGCAGGAGGATCAAATGAGGCCACATCTGGGTATAGCGAGTATGTCACACATGCTAGTTCCCCTTCCTCTTACTGAAAATCTGGACTCATTATTATTGGCTCACTTGGCATTAAACAGGATTCCCCCACTGAGGTCAGAAATGTGCATCTCACCTCCTTCAGCAATGTGGCCCTTTCCCCTGCCAAAGCTCCCACTGTCAGCTGAGGTGAGCAGCCCACCAGATGAGCAGCTGAGCTCAAAAACTGGGAAGAAGCAAAGCTGGTCTGTGAATGCTTGAAGCCTGCCCTGGGGAATGCTGGTTGGTGACAAATGAAGAGATCCGGTGAAGAGGAGTTATGAGCTATGGCTACGACGCCCTGCCAGGCAAAGGGGGTTTAGAGGCTTGGGTGCAGTTGGCATAAGCATGCAAAAAGGTAAGTTTTTATTCTCATCTTGCAAATGGAATCCTGTGGTTATTAAGAAAATTTGGTGAGTTAAGACATTCTGCCAATGAGTACACTAGCTCCAGGAAGTCGCCGGAAGTTGCCCAGCTCACCTTTTACCACCGCCCTGTAACCTCGTGACTGAACATCTACTCGCCCCAAGTAATCACTCCTTCCTCCCCACCTCTTCCTCTTCAACAGGGTGAATTACAGAGATGAGCATAATAATAAAAGTGTAATTAAGGAGACAGTGTTGCAAGTTGGGTTCAAAACTGGACTTTGCCATTAAGTAAGTGGCCTTGGGCACAGCACTTACATGCTGTGACTCAGTTTCCTCGGCTGTAAAATGGGAATGATGTTGGATCAAAATGATGATAGCGTGTGACCAAAGTGTACTGTAAAACATGTAAGGTGAAATAAAATCATGATTATCAATTCAACTAACTCTCTTTCTCTCTCTCTCTCTCTCTCTCTCTCTCTCTCGTCTGCCTTGTAAGAAGTAAGGAGAGGTGCACTGGCTCATGCAGAGGAGAGCCCCCGTGGACATACAAACCTTTTACTTATTCTGATTTCTAATTCGGAGGCACCTCCTTTTGAGAGGAGGCTCCAGGTCCTCGGGCCCGGCGCTGAGCATGGGCGAGGAGATGATGCACGGTGCCATGGCAGTCTTCTCCGCGGGTTTTGGCACAGGCTGGATCACGCAGCCCGTCTTGGGCAGCATCCGCAGGGCATACGCATGGTCCTCGTCCGCGGGGTTATTAAGGTTCGGGTCCGACTTGTCGCCCCCCGCCAGGGCCTCCTCCCCCATCAGCTTTTTCGCCGCCTCCCCGTCCAGGTGGCAGTTGGAAGCACAGTTGTTCTCCTTGACGGATTCCAGCTCACTCACCACGGGCTCCTCGGGCGACAGCAGCTTCTTGGGGGCCGCGGGCTGCGGCTGCGGCGGCGGCGGCGGTGGCGGCGGCGGCGGCTGCTCGGGCGGAAGGCTCCGCGCTCTTGGCGCCCTCGGCGACAGCGCCGCGCGTGCCGTTCACTGATGACATTGCAGGCCGCGGCGGCATCAGGGCCCGCGGGAGCGACCGGACCTGGGTCGCCGGCGGCGAGAGGGCTGCAGTAGCCGTCCCTGCAGCCACCGCAGGTCCTGCGATCCGCCGCGCCGGGCTCGCGCTCCGCCTTGACGTGCGCGTGCAGCGCGCGGTGGATCACGTTGTGCAGCCGGGCCCGGTGGCCCACGGTCAGGTCGATGACGCCGTCCTGAGGGCCCTGCAGCACGCCGGGGAAGCCGAGCTGGCCGCCCGCGCCCGGGGGGCTGCCGCCGCGCCGCGTCAGGTCCACCACCTCGCCCCGGCCGTGCTCCGCGGGCGCGGGGGCCAGGCTCAGCGCCTGGCCGGAGCAGCCGGGCGGCGAGTCCGCGGACTTGGACGAGCCCTGCTTGGAGTCCCGCGGGGACAGGGAGTGTCCTCCTGGCTTGCCTCCTGCCGCCGAGGAGTCGCCAGGGGCGCTCGGAATGAAGTTCTCCCCGTTGCTGGAAAATCCGTTGGGGGGCTTGGAATCATTGACGTGAGGGATGGGGATAGGGATGGGGATGGGCACGGGCAGGGGCACGATCACGGGGTATGGCACGAGCAAGGTGGGGGGTGGCACCAACGGGGCGAGTGACGGCAGCCCGAAATTCATCATCTGGGGCACCGGCATCGGGCCATTTGGCATCATGCTCACTGGGGGGAAAGGGAGACTTGGCAGGGGCGCGCCCGGGGGCGGAGGGGGCAGCAGGCCCGGGGGGTTCCCAGGCATGGTCGGGGTGCTCGGGGGGTGGATGTGGGGCGAGAGCATGGGCCGGTGCATGGGACTGGAAGTGGGGCCCAGGTTCCTGGGGCCGCCCGGTGGGGGCCCAATGCCAGGGAGCATGGGGTTGGACAGAGGACTGTTGGGGTTGGAGGCGTGGTGCGGCGGCCCACGAATGAAGGGCGGGCGGATCTGCTGCATGATCTGTTGTTCCATGAAGATGGGCAGCGGCACCGGGCCGCGGTTGGTCATCACCATAGGAGGGCTGCGAGGCGGGACACCGAGGGGAGGCCCGATGCTAGCGGGTGGCTGGACGGAGACAGGAGGGATGTTTGCAGTCTCACTGATGGGCATGGACTTGGGCACTGGCGTGGGGATCTTCGTGACAGAGCAGTTGGCAGTATCAGATGGAGAGACGGTGGTGGACGCCGATGGGCCAGGGCCCTGGCTTTGGCCAGCTGCAGCCACCGGGGAGGGGGCCTTCCTCCGAGCATCTGTTAGAGGAATATTCCAAGAGTCTGGAGTGAGCAGCTGCACCCCGGTGCCTTCTGCTTTATTTTCCATGGGAGGGTGTAATGTGCTGCACAGCCCAGCTGGAAGATTGGCCTGTGTCTCTTTGTAGAAAATGTCCATTTTGTATTGATTGAGACATTTTGCACTGCAGAACTGAAGCCTTCTTTCCCCATCCCCAAAATCCAGGTATTCTTTTGTGTGTCTTATGTGTTTACACCAGTCACATACCTACAACAGTAATAAAGAGAAAAAAGTAAGAGAAGCAATTTCCTTTAGTAGGTAGTGTTTCATGTTTCACGTAAAGGTTCTTTCAAATTTTATCGCAATTTTTCAAACAGGCTGAAGTGTTTCCTTCTAAAAGGTAAAATGCTTACATATTTGTAAAATTATTTCTCTCAGAATTATTTTATAAATATTAACTCTTCAGAACAGCAATTATCAATATCTCCTATTTAAAAATAAAAAAAGAAATTGTGTTGTCCCTTTATGGTGGACCTGACAGAAAAGAACACATATACCTGCCCGTACATTTTCGCTTGTCAAAGAGGCTTGCTGTAAATACAAATCTAAATAGTTTTGGAAAGAAGGATTCTCCAGAAAGTTCAGTGGGCTTTGAAATATAGCCTCTTAACATTCTCCTCATGCAGAGTCATTTTACACTATTGACTCTGTTCGATAATGCAGTTGGGAAGGGTGTGCTATGTTAACCAATAACACAAAGCGCTGAACATCATTATGTCTGCCTTCCAAGGGGAAACTTGGAATTAGTCATGAAGTCTGTGTGAGGTTTAGCTATTCCCAACCTGTGATGTTGCAGCAAGCTAGAATTATTTTTTGAGCTGTTTGCCCACTCTCTCTCAGTAGTCAGAATTTTTGGTGACATTTCTTGGCACGCAGTCTTATTGAACAACTTTTCAAACCCAGAGAACGTTTTCCAAAAGTTGTTATGGCTTTTTCTCCCCTTCGCATCTACTCCTGGCAAAAGAAAGGCATCGCCAAATTTATTTTAAAGTTGGGCTGCAGAACTAATTAAAGGCTGAGAGCTTTTCCCAATTGGAAATCACTAGACATCAAAGTTCAAAAAATAGTCATTCTCGGCTTCAGAACCCATTACTTTGGAGAAATTATTGTGATTTCATTAACACATTAATTTTGCAACACCATCAGCTCTCACAGATGGTGAAGACATGATCTACAATTCAAATATGACTCTTGTTTGCACAAATGTCTTTCCTTCATATGGCATTTTAAACAAGAATTAATATGAGTAATCTTGCCACAGCTATAAACAGATAAACAGATGTCAAAATTTTCAATAGTTCTTTCAGTGCCTTACTTTTTTAACTGAACATTACACACACTATCTTTTTTCTTATTTATTTATTTATCTATCTATCTATCTATCTATTTATTTAATTATTTAAGGTCATTTCTTCAGCACTCGATCCATTTAACAGCAGAGGAAGAATTCTGAAATGTAGTGTAGTGGTAAGTCCATTAAATTTGAGTCTCTCCTCACTAAAGCACTGGTTCCAATATTGCTCTAACTAGAACCCTGTTTTTGTTGAGGGGGGTGTCTATTGTTGCCTTGTTGGTGCATGTTGTTGTTGTTGTTTTTAACTATGGTAAACAGATAGCATTAAAGAATGATACATTTTAATAATTATTGGTCACATAAACAATGCAAAAACAACATATGCTGGGCATTTAATTACTCATCTCATTTAACTCTCGGCTTTCCTTGATCGTAACAGTGGTGGCATGCTAGTGTGTGATTGTGAGTGTACACACTCATGGCAGTTGTAGGTCTGTAAGTAGAAATTCACTCTTCTCACTTTTTTTTTCCACTGATATTTGTATATAATATACTTGATGGTGTGAGATTGAATAAGACATACTTATTGGCACACATTAGTTTTTTGTTTGATCTCATATCACTCTTCAAAATACTTGCCAAAAAAATAATTTTAATGCTAATATACTCCTGTGTTTCACTATAGTGTTTCAGGTTTCTCCAGAATTAAGGGAACTTTTTTTTTTAATTATAGTTGAGCTGTCCGGTTTACAAACAAGTATATAATTGCCTCTGATGAGCAGAATCCATCAGACTCTCAAACTTCTCATGTAGATAAAGATTAAATAAACTAGTAGTGAAAACTTACACATGTAAGTTATTATTTTTGAAATCCAATCATTTTAATAAATTTAATGTATAGTGATGTTCACATTTAAATTCCAAAATGAAATAAAGCCACCTGATTCTGTTTCAATATTAGTTAATTTACAAGCTTAAAGTGAAAGCTCAAATATAGCTTCTTTAATCATGAACTAGAACACACTATCAAAGAATTAAACATTAAAATAATATACCAAAATTTCTGGCATATTTCTTTTGGATCTTCTTTTTTAACCATAAGGGAAAAGAGTGTTCTCTTAAATCTTTAATTGGTTTTTAAATTGCCAGATTGAATTATTTGGCTCCAGAGGATTCCTCTGTTTCCTCAAGCTTAATAAATATTTTCAAGTGGAGTCACAAAAAATAATCTAAATATAACTTAAATGTTCTCCCTTTACTTCCTTCACTTTCAATAAGTCATTGATAAAGAATGCTCACAGAACTATCCCAACTATCAAATGAGAATTCTCCATATTTTAGCTATTTCTACATAAAAAGAATTACAGACATCAGAGTTCAAAGTAAAATTCTATTTCATCAACCTTTCCAGTTAAAGCAAAGAACTAATACTTATAGCTACCTGATCTTCTGCAGCATCCCAAAGTGTTTAGGTAATAGTGTAACAGTTTATGACTGTCTCATTTTGGGTAATGTGAGTGTGAATGTGCAAGTATCCTTGCCTTATTACATTTCAGTTCAGAACACTGATCTAAAAATACAGAAAAGCAATCTTTCTGAGGAAGCAAAAAATTATTAGAGAAAAAAATTGTCACTTAAGAAATAATGAATCAAGTCTGTCTTACAGGGCACATCATTTAAGATGAGGTCAATGAATTTATGACACAAATGGCTATATCATGTGAGGCAATAAAATGCAGTACCATCATTCATTCTCCATCTAACTAATGACACACTTCTAGTAATTAAACATTTCAGCATAAGAGCCTGAGCTGATTGCTTAAGATGTGGTAGTTAGGTGAAAATATATACTGGAGATCTCTCTCTCTTTAATAAAATAACATTTGCATACCCATGAAATACACAGCATGTGTATTAAGAAGTGCAGAGCTCAACTCGCTAGGTTCTGGGATGATCTCCCTGTAATTCCACCCTGGCTTTGTTTCTGTTGGAATCTGGTCCCCTGGGTTCCCCTTCTCTCAGGTCCCAGACTGGAAAAAGCTGAGGCTGAAGCTGTTCAACAATGGCAATCTAGGGACCAAAAAGTCAGCTCATGCAACGCCACTGCATGAGACAGCTGAAATGCCTCATAGCACAAATACATAATGTATCACCAGGGCGACAAAAAGATCACAAAGGAGGTAAACAAATGTGTATTCCATTCAACCCTATAGCAGCAGTCCTCAAAAAGATTAAATTTACCTTCCTGGGATGTGTCCAATTCTAAACAACAGAATGAACATTTCTTTTAGTCCATTTAGACTATTTATATTTTGGTGGCTGGCTGCCAGGGTGGTACTTATAAGCTCAGTGGCCTGATGGATTCACTCCTTTCCTGTGAAATAAATGTGTGGCAACCTACACCACTAAACTGTTCAAAAGACACTGCCTCAGCAGAAATATCACTTGCTCTTGATATAAGAAAACTGAAAGGCAGGACTTCTGGTTCCTATAACTCTTTCCATCTTGTATTTCCCCTGGAAAGAAAGAAAGCTATTCATGTTGGCAACTGAGCCTTATTTTTATGTAAACGTCCAAAGTCAAAGCCAAAGTATGCCATGAGGTTACCCACATGGGCACAATATATACATTCTGCTGGGCTTAAGAGAAGAGTCAAGTGACTGGGAGGGAGACAGAGTTCCTAATTAACACATTAATCCCCTGTCAGCTGTGAGAATGAAGTTCATCCTTTAATGGAACCCACCACTGCCTTCTGAGTGGTAATCTTGCATCAGGCAATATTTAATTAAGAAATCGTTTGATGAAATCTTTCTTATCTGGATAAAGGCATTTATAGCAATGGAACAGTAAAAAGATATTAGTGATCTCTTGAATGCCATCAACAATTTGAAAAACAAAACAAAATCTTCACGTGCTTCTGACTTGCCACAGATATAGCACCCAGGTAACAGCTCAGAAGTTGTAGTTCCTTAAGCAAAACTGTAGCTTGCCATAAGATGCTGGTTCCTTAGATCTTGGCCTGTTAAATGTGGCATTGATCTTATACTCTAGGCCAGTTCAAAGAAATCAAGAGCTCACCCGAGAGTGAAGCAAAGGAGGACGGAGAGACATGCGTGGGGGTGATCAGTGTTTTAAAGGGTTTAAGGTCTGCCCTACCTGTAGATAGTCACCTTTTGGTATGAGTTGAGAGCCTCAGATTGACCCCACCTGAATACTTGCTTCCAGCCTGGTCCCAGCATCAGCTGTTCCTTTGGGTTTAAACACTGCCTCCATCAGGGCACTTGGGTGGCAAAGGATGCTACAGATATCATGTGGGATTTGAAATCAGAAGATGCGAGTGTCATTCTGGACTTTGTTATTTACTAGCAGTGCAATCTTATGAAAATCTCAGCTTCAATTTCTTCATCTGTGAAATGGAGTTCATAGTAGTAACAAGTAAGGCTGTGTGTCAGGTATATTATTAGCTTGTTGCATAGTGTATTTTTTCAGTCCCCCCCTGTTTCCCTCATGGTTACTGATATCCCAGGAACATCCCATATGTTTAAGTTAATTTTAACTTAATGGAAGGATGTGTCTACGGCAGTCTAAGGAGGGAAAAGAAAATTTCTGTCCACAGCTTTCCTATGAGCCTGCGTGTTTTTGAGATAGAATGGAGCACGATTCTCTCTCTGGGCAAATGCATACTGTACCTCACAGACTCCAGCCCCCATCCCCCCACACTCCCAGAGGCAACACTGGGCTGTCTGCAGTGACAAGGTACCACATGTCCCACTATCCTGAGAAGGCTCTTTTCAACTCCTGCTGAGCCCTCTTCTTTTTCCAAGGCCAGTCATTCTCTAACTCAGGCAAAAGCTGATAAAGTAGCACGGCTGCTTGGAAATGAGTGTTAGAACCATTAAAATGAATAATTCCTCTTAGGCTCAACTGCTGTTTGAATAGTGGAAGCCATAAACTGTGCTATTCATGTTTTATTAAAAAACAGAGCTGATGAACGATCTGCTTGACTCATTACATCACAGAACTATCTTCCAAAGGAAAGGCCATAGTCACGGTATCTATCACGTGCTCTTAAGACAGGATGACCCGGGCCCTGCATGGCAGAATGCATGTGAGGACAAAACTCCATAGAGGGCAGAGGGGCACATCAAAACTGACGGGGGATCAAGCCCACAATCCTGTTTCCTTGCAAAGCTGGGTTAGAGAGTAGTGGAAGGAAAAAGATGACCTAGCCATAGATATGCAAAGCCACGCAGAAATCAGAAGAGTCATTTGGAACCATCAAGGGCTATTGTTCTGTTTTGTTTTGTTTTGTTTTGTTTTAAAGCAAATTCATGGAGAAGTTTATTTTCAAAATAAGCTTTGCGGAGGCAGGTTTAGATTCCAACATGATGATGTCTGCTACATAGTTCTTTTTCTTTAAGGGTCTTATTTGATTTTTTGTTGCTTTGTAGTTTGAGAGCTTTCCTCTATCTCTCCTCTCCTCTCTTCTTTCTCTTCGAATGGCATTTGGAACTCAAGGAATGGCTAATGAGCATCTTTGTCAGAATTGTAAATTTCATTAGGAAACTGCCCTGTAGGAACTTTATACCATGACTTGTGTTCTACTTATCTTATAAGTTTTGAACTGGATTTCAGAAATCTTGGCCCAGAGTAGATCCTTCCCTTTCACATATGCCATGAGCTTTGTAAGACAAGAGTAGAGATGGGTTTGGTTCAGGATCTCAATGAGCGCTGACGAATGGCTCATTACTGACCCAAGTCTCTATTTCCACAGCAAAAGCAAGAGATGGAATCCTGGCCTGTATTCAGTGACCGCAGGTCTACCCTCACAGCCAAATACATGATTCAGAAGAAGGTGATTTTTCCCTTTGGTCTGACATATTAGGTTGCCTAAGAACATTAGCATATCATCACAAAACTTTCTGCTTCATTTAAGCTGGATAAATGGAACTTACATCTTCCTAACACAAGTCATCCAGATGGAAACTGAAAAATTCAAACATCGGAAAATCTGGTCTACCTGGTGCCAAATGTCTGCCTCTGTTTTCCAGTTATTTGGCCCTGAGAGGACACAGAAATAGCCTAAGACATCTCAGAGCAATGAAATTTAGCCCTGAAAAGAACCTCAGAGATCAACTAGTCCACTCCTTCAGCCTGCAGCTCTTCCTGGTGGGGTCAGGTACTTAATCACTCTGAGCCTCAGGTGCTCAGCTGTAAAGTGTGATCATCAAGAGTGACAGCATTCCCGGGGAAACACAGGAAGATAAAAGATCCAGCAAATGACTGCAGACATGGAAAAGTGCCACGTAAAAGCAGAGAGGGATGTCCTACCCCATGCTGCTGCCATGTCCCATAACTTTTCTCTCTGTTTTATCAACTCCAGACATAATCTGCCGAAAATCTGCCATCACATAAACCAATTTATTAACTCATAAGTGAAAATTTATTGAGGGCCCACTATGTGTCAAGCACTGTGTTAGGAATCGGGGATATGAGTTAAGTAAAGATGCATCCCCTGACCTTATATAGCTTATTTTTTTTTTTGTATTGTTTTTATTTTACCATCTGCACACTCATTTTATTTTCATTTCATCATCTTTGCTTCAAACTGAAGCTTAGGAAAAAACTGAGCTATTTGCAATGCTTTTATTTATTCAAAAATAAGTATTTGAACTGTGCTCAAAAAGGCACTGGACTGTGAGCCAGTGCAGGAAAGATTCAGTACCTGCCCTCAAAGACTTCAAAATCTTTCTACTGATACAGTCATGGGAGAAATCTGCACACACCTCCTCCCTTCAGAAGTACTCCACGTACTCCAGCAGATGTGTTCTAAAGGTTAAAATTCATCTAACAGTTTTTAACCAAAAAAACAGTCAGTATTTTACTCTCTCAATATCAACTCCCTTTTGTTCTAACTCAACACAGTGACTCCTTTTTTTTTTCAAATGTACATTTAAATTGTTTCAGATTTCTATTTACCTTTTTTATTATAACTCTCGTTTTCAAAATATATTTGAATCTTTTCAAGTGTATCTCTGATCTCATTTATCATTGCTCTCTCTGTTTTCTAAGTGTATACTTGAATATTTGAAATTTCATTATTTGTGACTATCAGAGGCTCTTCTGTGAAAAAGTTGCAGGGAGGGACCTTGGGTTGGAGACCCATCAAACTGATGTATTAAAAAATGAAGCGTGCTAGTTATCTGGCTTATCTCTGCAGCTATTCACCTCATTCATTTCTTCTGTTATGCAGACTTTGTAGAAAATGGCAAAATCATATTTCAAAACATGTGGCTTTAGTTCAACAACACAGTTAATCATATATCATGATGGAAATCTTTGGAAGGACTGCTGTTGTCTGTGACATCTGAAATAGTCTTTTTTTCCTAGAGATTTTATTGAATGTGCCTCCCGGCCTCCTCATCCACCTGGGCTGTGTCTTGGCATTGACAATGGGCACCACCACTGAAATGCCATTATACCAAGGCTGTGTGTGTGCAGGTGGTCCAGGTCAAGGACACTTGGGCAGAATTAACAGCCCCTCTGGCAATCCTGCACCTCAGCTTACTCTCTGGCTGCTTCTAGCAAGCTTGCAGCTGCTTATGGTGACCTCTCATTCACTTATCAACTATGTACATACTGATTGTTTAGAATCTGCCAGGCACCTGGCTAAGGGCTTTCAATCTCTTTCATTCAATCCTTTTAACAGTCTCCTGCACATTTCTCTGCTCCCTGGGTTACGGATTGAACCAGCTCCTTCCTATCTGTGGATGGCCAGGATTGCCCCACTTCAGCCCCTGGTATCCATCTCTTATTCTCAAATCTCTCCAGGACGCTCCATCAAAAATTATGGCTTTTCTTATATGCCTACTGGAAGCCCCAATATGATGTAATCATAATAGATTATACTAATAACAATAGGTAGCATTATTTAACCATGCTAAGCATGTTAGATGGATTACCTCATTTAATCTCCACAAGTACTTTATCATACAGATAACTGGGGTTTAGATAGGTTAAATAACTTGCCCATATTACCCACGCGGGTAATAGATGCCAGATCCAGATTCTAACTTAGATCTGTCTGGCTTCAAAGCCCATACTATCTCAAGGATTTTTCTGCATTTTCCTTTAAGACTACAGGGTTAAGATGGTCAACTAAAATGTCATAACTTTGTTTTAAAATTCCAGAATCGCAGACATTGAAACCTCTAGGGAACTCTACCTGTCAAGCCCAACCAACCTCCTCCAGCAAGTTGGGGTTTCCTTCTACACATAGATGGTCTTCCAGGTGGCACTCAAACTTCCTGTGACAGGAAGGACCATCTGGATCCATCCATACAACCAAAGAGTGATTCACACCACAGACACCTTTCTCCTTTGCACTGACTTCTCTAGTGGCCTCAAAAGAGGGTTGCAATATAATTCCAAAGTGCTGTGTAGCTTTATTAGAAAGTTTAACCATTCCACATCCCCATCACTTCTGCCCACTGATAGTAGGTCTGTCTGCTCACCAGGATCCCCCAGGACAGCTCCTCTTCCAAATCTCAGCCTTCAAATACTTTAAAAGAGCCATCATATTTTCCCCAGATTGCTATTTTTAAACATCTCCATTCCTGTGCTCATTCCCCAGGGGACAATTTCCCAGAGCTCTCCCTGTTTTATGCCTTTTACCTAGGCATATACTTCACCTCAGTAATGCCCCTCCTAAAAAGTGGAGCCCAGAATGGAATGCAGCAGCCTGACCAGCACAGAGTCCAGGTAGAACACTATACCTCCCTCATATAGAACCTATACCTCCAGTAATGCCACCCAAGAAAGCATGTGCTTTTTTAGCAGCCATATTCCACTGTTAGGTCCTTGCTATTTAAAAACAAACATTTATTGAACATCTGTTATGTACAAAGCTTGAAACTTTCTCTTAAGTTATCTACTTTAATTCTGACAACAAACTTAAAGTAGTTACTGTTTTTCCCATTTTACTTTAAAATGATGATATGGTTTCTCTGAACTCTCACAGCCTATGAATAGTCGAGCCAGAATCTCGATCTAGAACTTCCAACCCATCCTCTTTTCATTCTACATGCTGCTTGCCTCACTCTGAGTTTCTGGTCAACCAGAACCTTTTTTTTTTTTTTTCCTAAGTGCTCATCAACCATTTATTTAATGATATATTCAAGGACTTTTGAGCTTAAGCCATCAAGACTACTGGTCTAGAGTTTCAGAAATCATAAACTCCCAATTTTGAAAATCTGGTCAACATTTGTCCACTTCTGTCTTTTTGAAACCTTTCAGATGGAAATGTGGCTTTGGGTGGTAAACACACAATGCAATATTTATTGAATTGTACACTTGAAACCCATATCATTTTAAGAACCAATGTCACCCCAATAAATTTAATTTAAAAAGAAACCTCTCCTATTCGTCACGATAGAACAAAGATTATCCAAAAGTAGATTTGAAATTATCTACAAATTCCCTCATAGGACTGGGAGATCTAAATTTGCTTAGTGTATACAGCAGGTGCTCTCTGCCTATCTTCTTTGCCCCCAGCGTGGGATTCATAACCCTCTTTATGGCATCTGTCCTACCCTTTGCAGTCTAGAGAACATTCCCACTATGGAGATGATGAAAACAAACCAAATAAAAGTTTCCCAGCCCTGCTTTCTCACCCTCTTTTGTTAAACATTACACTATTTTCTCTAAACACTGATCTGTCCAATTCTACTTCTTGTTCCTTCTGTGACAGTAGCCCTAATAGCTCCTTTTATTACCTTGGGCAGTTCCCCAAGGGTTCAGCCTCTCACGTACCCTAGCCTTCCTGACACAATATTCATTTTCAGAATTTCCCACACCCTGGTTTTTCCCCCATCCCCACAAACTACACTGATCCTCTGATTGTGAGGCCAAATCCAACTTTCTTGGAACTTTAAAATAATCTGCTTTTCTACATTCTAGGGAACATGGGTGATCATATCCATCATTCTCTCCCTCTGCCATTGCACATTCCAAGATGGTTGGGTCACTTCCCTTCTCCATCCACATACCAAGAAGCTCTCTTCTATATTAATCAAGTGGTTGTCAAATTAGAATTCCTCTCACTGCTTCTCTACTTTCTCAGAACTATCTGCAAGGCATGAGAAGAATGATCGTTTTGTATTTAAGATAATGATATCCTTAGCAGATGTCTAGGTAAATTGTCCCATATCTTGCTTCTTTACTAATTAATCTGTTTTTAATGTCGGCTTCAGATTTTGTACTCAATACCCAAAAATAATTCTTTTGATGTTTCCCTTTATTTTCCTAAAATTCTCACCTTGCCTTTCCCTTAAAGTGCATGGATTGCCATACAAGGATATATTTTCCTGAATTGTACTCACCTATGAAATATGTTGGTGGGGCATGTTTTTTACATTTTATTTCTATATGTTAGCTCTAATCTAGGCATAATGTTCCCACCCCACCCCCGCCCCCAAAGTCTCAGCGTATCTCTAAGGTTGTTTTTATCTTTTTGTGCCCACGATCCTGGGTAACTTGGTCCTTCCCACTCTCTGCATTGGTAGAGATGTCAGAGCCATTCTTGTCCATGACCTTGTTTACTCTTGAGAAGGACCGGCCCCATCTTCACTACCCATCTCATACCTGCTGCCTTCACTGTGTTCAGTTTTACAGGTCTATTGAACAGTTTTTGCCTCTCTTTCGCACCTCACAATTTAAAGTTTTCTGATGAGATCCTTAAAACTCTAACCACATTCTTCCCAGTTGTCAATCCATGTCCTAGGCTTTTCTCTTCACCGGGGACACAGCGTGATTTGGTGAGGTAAGTGGTGGGCTAGGAATCAGAAGACCCAAGTCCTGCCTTCCCTGTGACTTTAGGTCCTGCTTCTGTGCCATTGGGCCCTCTACCTAACTTCAAGGCCTGCTGTAAAGATCAAAACAAACAGTGCAAATGAAAGCACTCTGAAAAATATAAAGTGCCATGTTAAATATAGATATTTTAATTTTATTATAAATGTACAAGAATAACATATAGATTTTTTTTAAAAAAAAATACAAAGCCAAATGATCTACCTACACTCTATTCTTATTTATCCATTATTCTTCTATTATATCTGTTATTAAAAAAAAAAAACAGGAAATCCACTACTATGAATTTTCCTATGATATGTACTTCCAAGTAAAAAGCATAGCACAAAAATAAAACCCAGAAACCCAAATTGACAGAACACTAGACCCCCAAATTCTCCACTGTGTTCCTAATAGCTTGTGCAGTGTTTGACAGCAACATAATTGCAATAATGAGGAGGCTTGTGGGCCACGTTGTGGTCTTAAGCTCACTACCAGTGCTTTAGCCCTAGGCTCAGCTTCGGGCCAGAACCAATCACCCCTGCCAGAGTCACCAGTGGAATTCCTTATGCTCAGTCATATACAAATATGACATTTATGGCATCTGGTGCACGATGCTGCAAATTTTAAAGGCTCACAGTGCTGGGCTCACAAATTTGGGGAAATGAAATAATTTAGGTTTCCTATTGTCTTTTTACTTAATTAAAACCTATGTGAGACTGCCCACTTGGTGACAGTTTCTTAAGTGTCTAGAAGGGAGGTGCTGGACTGCTTCTGATTTCACATCTAGATGTTGGTTCTTTTGTCTCTGAAAAGCTTCCTAGATGTTTGTGGACTGTCAGTTTGCCTAGTTCTCTTCCATCTTTGTTCTACGAATTTAGCCATCCTGCTGTGATAACTACCTGGTTGAAAGCCAACAGTCCACCGGTGCTAGATTCTCCACTGAGCATCCCTCTTACAACTCTGTGCTTATAAGCAGATACTGATTAGCCCAACTTAATCTCTCCATCCAGGCTGAATGTCTGAAGTGCTAAAAGGTATGAAGCAAGACAACCTGGGACAAAGATACATATTTGTATATATTTAAACAACCTGCTTTTATTTATATAACTCCTTTCTTCCACTAAATTCAAGTGGCTCAATAGACGCTATCACAATACCATTCACCAGAAGTCTGTAAAAAGACAAGCAGCCAGATTATATACCTTATTTTAGAGATAAGTAAATTAAGACTAACAACAATTATATATCAATTGTCAGGATTTGGGCAGAAGCCCACACCATAACCCCTGTGTAGCTAACTACATCATTTTTTGCTCTACTCTGAGGAAGGAAACAAAATGGGGAGGAATACTTCCACTTGACCAACTATAACTGGACTCTTGGCTCCTGGGTGAAAAGAGAAATGAGTATGATAA
Organism: Pteropus vampyrus; assembly: GCF_000151845.1. Classification (NCBI taxonomy): domain Eukaryota; kingdom Metazoa; phylum Chordata; class Mammalia; order Chiroptera; family Pteropodidae; genus Pteropus; species Pteropus vampyrus. The sequence continues at coordinate 508,305 of NW_011888839.1, forward strand.
AGTTGCCCAAACCAAACAACCTGAGCAGTGAGCCCCAGATCTGGAAGGATAGAAAAGAAAGGCATATTTGGGGGATAATCTAAATCTGTGAGGCCAGGCCTGTCTTCCAGTGCTCAGTATCCAAGAGAAAAATAAAAGGCATTTCTGAATGTATTCTGGAATACCAAGGCATGCCCTTGGTACAGTCTGGCATGTGCAGAACTGGAGAGGAACAGAAAAGGGAAGAAAGAGGAAGAGGAGAAGAACTGTGGACTAACTACCTTTGTATCAGCACGGAACCCGTCAGCTGCTGAGTGCCCGCCATGGCCACAGCCCCTGGCCATGGCTGCCTGCACTCAAAGACACCTCAAGACCTCGGTGCGGCTGTGCCCAGCAGGGACAGAGTAATCCAACGAACCAATCAGAATTTCTTCTTTGAGAAGCTGGGAATCAAGATAACTCTAAGAGACTAAGCCGTGGTGGGGGGATTGGTTGTGGAATAAAGCCAGAGGGCCACAGAGGACAGGCAGTATGCAGTATGCAGAAGCCACGGGGCAGCGTAGGTCCTGAGGTAGAGCCGGGGAGAAGGGGGCTGGAAGTGGAGTGGCAGGAGTAGAAGTCAAGCGGCAGGGAGTTGCAAATCTGTAAAAAGCCACGTGCTAAAGCAAGGAGCAATGACGGCTGCTCCCAGGGGGCAGTCCGACAGTCCGGTGGCCTGGTTATTAGCCCCGTGGGACCCCATTTGCTGCCAGAACAATCACCCCATGCTCCATGAGGATGGCAGCCATGGCTATTCCCTGGGCTTTATAGCAAGTCTCCACAATTAGGAAAACCAAAAATCTAAGTCAGTTTTATATACTTTCTCTGATTTAACCCTTACCGCGACCCTTTCAGGTATTACTATCTATGAAGAGACGAGGAAAATCTAGGAAGGGGCAGCGACTTGGAGGCCTTGCATGATCCCCAATACTTCCTCCCTGTGATTAAGAAGCTCCTCGGGACATTACTATGGTACACCCTGCTGTGGGCGTGGAGTGCCCAGGGCTAGAGTGGGCCCACTCACACTCAAAGGCTGGGAGACAGCTGTCCTCTGCAGGTTCAGAAGCAAGAAGCTGACACCAGGACACACCTACTTCATATACCTGTATATACCAGCACTATTTCCGAGGGTCACTGCTACATTCAGTCCGTGCCTATTTCTCAACTCACTGCCACTGCCCTTCTCACCGAGCACCTACCCCAACTCTCTACTGCCTAAAGGGCATTCTGAAAAACACTGGTCCCGTCAGTGCTCTGCCCCTGAAAAAAAGACCCATGGTCAAGCAAGCCCGGGAAATGTTGCATGCCCTATGCTTCTCTTAGAGATTCTCAATGCACATTGCCACCTTTAAGCCTCTGAGAAGTTCTGCAGAAAAGAAACATGTTTAATTTCATTGATCCACAGTTTCCTCACCTTTCCAAAAACAGAACTCCTTTTTCTAGTAGGATCCTGTGGAAAAACAATTTGGAAAATGCTGCTTTAATGAGTTTGATGCATATAAGACAGAGCCAGGAAACGTAGGCCTTACAATTTTTCCTTTGATTAAAGCTTTCTGTTGTGGTATTAGGCCTGGATCTCACGGAACTTTTACCACCATCCATCCCAACACACTGTCTTGCACACGGTAAGGGTTCCACACACAACTGCTGGTTGTTAACTGAACTGTAGGGAAAGTGAAGGTGATTCCTCTTCACCCTTCTGCATGTTAAGAGGCTCTGTCCTGCCAGGAATCAAGGTTACTCATCCTCCTATAGCACTTTTTCCAGCCCTACAGCTCCCCCCTCACCACTCCTCAGCTTCCTGTGCTCACCGAACCCTAGACCCTATTACATTTCACACTGTGGTTTCAGCTTCTGCAGTCACTACAAACTCAACTTCTGTCCTCTCAGTTCCAGTTACCCCACAGAGCCCGCGAGCCCGACAGGATGTCATGAATACCGTTACCTAGTGTGTGACCTTCCAAACCCTGAAGCCCCACCCAAGAGCATTTTAGGACACACCACCGCATTTTCTGCATTACGGTTGCATTCATGAGCACCTCATGAAAAACGAGCCACCACGATCGAAAGACAAACTCTTAAACCACAACAAGTGGCATAGTAGTATTTTCATATCTATGCATAGAGGATACTCCTTATCTGTCATGCTAAATAAAAATATAAAATCATGAAATATTACCTCAACCAGCCATGCTGGCACACTGATTTTGAAATAGATTTGATTGGTCTACGTGGGTTTATTCTACTCTGAGTCACACTGATCACTTTTTCTCTTCCTTTGGCCATTCTCTGCCACAAACCTCTGGGAAAATTCACCCTTATCAAGAGTGAGTGACACATGTGTCCTAAAGGGCCAGAAGAACTGTGATCTCAAAAAGAAAATGGGTGATTGACTATCCCTGGACTAAGTAAATTCTTCTAATCGGACACCCACATTCTGTGTAACACATACTTCATGGCCCTGAAAGACTCAGCGGAGGCATGGATCCCCCAATACTGAGAGGTCTAACAGGTAACCTAACTCTCCCAGGTCCTACCAGTTGGAAGTAACTCAAATTCTTTTCTAAGTCCTGTCAACAATGGACAGTTATTTGACTAAAAAAGGGTTGCAATAATTATTGAGCGAGAAAGCATAACACTACCTAAGCTGCCCATACCTATGTTTCTAGAGACTTTAAGAGAACATAGGCTTGGCACTGTGATGGTCAAAATGAAATGTGGAGTGAACAGGCTCGCTCGCTGGCTAACTGAGCTTTTGCTGTGCACCAGTGAGACGTGAGACATGAGTTCAGACTGGAATTCCATTATGGGTGTTTAATAATTAAACATTACATGTTTGGAACCTCATTCTTCTGTATTACTTTTTAAATATTAATCTATTTACATCAGCGGGACTTCCTGCAGCTTGACACGCAGTAAACAGGAGTCACACTGAGACAAACAACTGTGTTGGTAGCTTAAGATATCTTGACTGTTTCAGTACCAGTAAATGTGACACTAACCCAACCCTACACCAAAATTACTCCACATTTTAGAAGGTGGCTTGTTCCATTTTTCAACACACTCACACATTTCCTCATCATTACATTGACTTTTTAAATTAGCAATAATCCAAATTAATCTTCATTTGAGAGTTTTATAATTCCCCTTGAGCTGTCTGGGGCGGGGAGCACCCAGTCCTCTTCAGAAACAGGGTTAGGAGATGGATGAGAAAGGAAGGCAAGAATTTCCTTGGTTGTTACCCCACGCTGTGATGAGACTCCCTCATAAAAATTTCAAAACAGAAGCACACATAAAAACCTCATTAAGGGCTGACCCTGCTCTCCACAGTGCCCTCATGCCGAGAGGACTTCTCTTTGGGTGCCCAGCAGCCACTGCCCTGGGGGAACACTGCTGCTTTCGCTGGAGTCCTTCCCTCCTCCCATTTCATCATCCGAGACAGCAGCTCCCAGGGAGATGCTGGGGAATCTCTGACTCGGTTTTCCCGACTGTCGGTCCGCATCCTGGCTCAAACACAGAACATCCTGAGGAGAGAGACGAGGCCCTTCCAAACACCTGAACGCAATGGGGGATGGCCTGAGGTCAGACTTCAGAAGGATCTGGGATTCTAAACCAGGCAGGACCATCAAGAGCCGTCTAAATCCAAGGCTGAGGAGAACCGAGGCAGCCAGCGTCACTGCTCCGGAGATTACATACCCCACGGTTTCTGCAGTCAAAGTAATCATCAGACCGGCTTCTGTGCTCGGCCCCTCGCCGAGCGCATCGTAGAACAGCCTCCGATTTGGTTTCAATTTAAGGATTTTATTCCCTTTTTAGACAAAGCTAGTGGCACAGACCAGCCATGGTCTGTTTTAAAGAGTAAAACACCATTTTATTTAATAAAAAAAGATGTAGGACTCAAAGTGGAAAATTACACAGAAGGGACCCTCGTAATAGAAAAGGAGCCCAGGCAGCTGCCCACCTCTGTGACCACAGAGGAAGCGGGAAGTGCTGACACTCCAGGGAGATTAAACATAAAAATCTCCACCAAATGTCAGTATATCTGTCTATTGTTTTACCTGTCAGTATTATTACATGGCTTATGCAAAATATCTAAATGCAAATGTCTCTAATTAATCTCAGAAGGAAGCCTGGCACCGTCTGGGCAATGCATGGTGCCCAGCATGGCTGATCCAGGAAGGCTGCAAGTTCTACAACAATGACTGGCGGTCCCCAGCTGCTGGTCCCTGGAATCGGGGACCACCCTGAAGAGTTGTCTGTACTTGACTTTAGAAAGGACAGCAGATTCCTCGCATGTAGGGGAAATGCTCCAGAGGAAAAGAAAAGCTGGAGGCTTATCGAAGGTTCTGTAATGGCTGAGGCCTTCATCTTCCTCAATCAGCAGGTCCAATTCTCCCTGTAGCAGGCCGTGCAAGACCCCTTTCCACCAGTCACAAGAATGGATGGATTTTGCCTCCTCTTTCTGCCCTGTGGAGGTAGAATGTCAGGTAGGTGCCTGCCTAATCCCAGATTCTTTCCAGAACTTTCCTCTGATTCTCACATTCAGATTATTCCTTTGGGAACACACCATCCTTCGAATAATTCCTGGTTTTAAGAAAAGCAGGCAGTGCTATAGGTGGACAGAAGTCATTCAGAAGGGGATCTCCCACTGAGCTTTTCATGTTTACAAGAAAGATTAGAGGAAAAGAGAGAAAGCTAAGCTCTTTCCTTTTGCCTGATCCCCAGAGGCTGTGGTTTCCTCAAGATTATCTCAGACTGTGTCCGTCTGATTTTCAAGCGACTTGGAAAATACTGAATAGCATTCCCTAGAAAATCTCTAAAAGCTTCATAAATCTATTGCTTGGAAGTACCCCGCTAATATTCAGTCTAAATCTTTCTTTGCTTAATTTCAATTCCATTACTCCTACCCTAATTATACCCCTTGTCTCGAGCTAAATAAATTCCTTCCTTCCTCGGTATTAACATCCGTCAGATGTCTGAAGACCATGATCATGCCAACCACCAAAATCCTCAGACCTCACTAATGTGAGCAGAATGCACTAGAAAGAAGGAAAATACAAACGGTTCCTGCGTGTGCTTCTGACTCCAGCTGGATCTTTCCTGCTTTGTTAGCTCCTAAGATCCTTACCCATGGAGTGGCCCCATTTTGAGTTTTTAAATTATTAGCCTAAAAAGAGAAATACCAATAGGTCAGAGCAGTACATGGTTGTCAGGAGATACTCAAATTGATGCTCCTATTGAACTTGTAAACAGAAGAAGACAAAAATCTCCAAAGAGTAATTAACTCTAAATATTTCCGAAATTTCCATCAGCGATGCTTAGTGGTATATTTTTAAAGGAAGGACATACTTTAAAAGTGAAAATGATAGATCGATATCAAATTCTTTTTAATATTGGTTTTGCATTCAGCGGATAATAATTCAGCGACTTTTGGAAGTTCAAGGTCATAACACCTTGGAATCCAACAGGCACCAGGGGAGTCATTTCACAGCTTCAGTATGCTTGGCTGGTCATCTGACTCAACTGTGATGCTTTTGCCAACAGGGAACTCACTATCTCACAGGAGTGCCCATCCTATGCTTGTTAGCAAACTTTTTTCTGGTACCGAGAAGAGATCTGCCTTCCTGCAACCCCTACCTAAAGCCCCCCACACCCTTTCAGAGCCACCTGGCATGACTGCATTCACTTCCACATAGCCATCCTTCACATATCTGGCAATGGGGTATGTGTTCCCTTGGCGCTTTCATCCGAAGAAGAACATCCTCAGTTGCTTCCACTGTCCTTAAGGCATCGTGACTTCCAGACTGTCACCGTCCCAGCAGCATCTGCCTCACCTTCATTTCATTCTCAATATGTGACACCCCAGATGAAACACAACACCCTTCTGAACCCGCCCTCCAGGGATTTCTAGAACTGAACTTGCAGGAGACTGCACGATATGGTTTCGTAATTGTTGGAAAGGTCTCCTCTTCCTCTTCCTTAGGTATGACATTCTACCTTTAAAGATTTACTTCTTTAGGTTAAAATATTACACACCAAGAGATCTCTGTTAAAAATCCAAATATCCCCGAAGGGGGAATATTTTAAAGCATCAGTAGCCAATGTGAATTGATTTATTCAGTAATTTAAACTGAGACCTGAATTCCAATCCTGCCTTTGTCATTTTCCAGCTGTGCAACCACAAGCAAGTTATTTAACCTCTCTGAATAGGAAGGAGTTAATTAGTTAAGAATAAGATATTGGGTACTGTAAATTCTTAAGACAATAATCATCAAGCATTATCGAACTCTCTGTGAACTTATAGAAAAATCATTTTTTCTTCTTTCTTTCTCTTCCCACTACCACTACAACGCTCACGGAAAAACAACAACAACAAAACAAAACAAAACAAAAAACTGATTTCTATAGATAACAGTAGAGTGGGACTTTGTTATAGCTGATATTGAAGTAGTCATAGAATGACAAAACACCTGAGTGTAACTGCAATCAACAATAATCAAATAGTTATGCATTTGTAATAAATGTTTTTCTACCATCCCTTTGAAATACTTTGAGACATCATCCTTGAAACAAAGTCAAAGAGATAGGTATTTTTCTTCTGGGATTAGTCTTATAAAGACCTTTGAGAAACTCTACATAAAGGCCACATGTTATATAATTCCACTCATGAAATATCTTAGAGACAGAAAGTAGATTAGAGGTTATCAGGGGCTTGGGGAAGTGGGGAGTGAGGAGTTATTGCTTAATGATTATAGAGTTTCACTTTGAGGTGACGAAAAAGGTCTGGAAACAGTGGTGGTGGTTGTACACTGTAAGAATGCCACTGAATTATACACTTAAAATGGTTAAAATGGCAAATGTTACATATATTTTATAACAGTATTTAAAAATAACCCCAAAAATTCCTGGGACACACCCCCAAACTTTCTGATTTAGTAGGTCTGAGGTAGGGCCCAAGAATCTGCATTTCTAACACGTTCCCAGGTGATGCGAATGCTGCTGGTGTGGGGACCCCATTTGAAACCACTGCTCTAAGCCCACAGAGAGGTTAAGCAAACCTTTCAACCTGTTCTCATCTTGCCTTGTTTTGCTGATTGTCTAGAAAAGTTCAAACTTCTATGCATTTTAGCAACGTCAACACAAGCTGGAAATAATAAAAACGGCTGGAGGCTATCGGTTGTCCCCTGGTGCTTTCTTTCTCACTCAGTTTTGAGCCACCATTGACAAGCAGGAATGCCAATAATTAACACCAATTTCAGCAGGGTAGAAACAGGTACCAGTCAGAATGGGCAGTGGGTGAGTGGAGAGGTTATCCAGGCCTTGTCCTCAAAAATCTTGCCCACCCCTGCCATTCCAACCCAATCCAAACTCGCCACCTTAACAGTGAATTATTTTCTAATAGGACTTAGAAAAGTGCTTGCTGTTTAAAGTTTCAAAAGGACTGTGTGCCAGGCTTCCTGATATTGATCTGGGCAAGAGATTCATACAGGGCATACAGGATGTAATGCATATGTCTCATTTGGGGTCTGGTAAACTGCTGAAGAGCTCACATTTCTGGGATTCTCTTTTTTTGACATTGTTGGGTTCACCTCAAGTTCACTGGTTTTCCCGATGGTATTACTTAACATCTTCAAATTTAATATATTTTATTCCTGCTCATTTGAGTGTTTTATTTCCACACATGCATGCTTAATTGAGCTAAGTATGCTGGACATTTTCCCTACTGAGGTAACACTGCACAGCTTTTTCACCTGGAAAGAACAGCATCTTGTCACCACTACTGAGTAGCCTGTCATCAACGGCTGGCACATTAATATCCATGGCAACATAGGTGAACCCAATGCCTGGCTGGACCAGACATCACATGGAGCAGGTCCTTCTACTAGGCTCAGGGAAGGCAATAGTTTTTACTCAGCAAGCAGATAAAGTGTTGGTTCTTTTCAATTTGCAGGGCTGTCATGTTTAAATATGAAAATGTTGCTTATAGCCAAATGTTAGTGACAGCAGCCTGTGGCGCCCATCACAGTTTGCACTCTTACTCCTGCTAAAAATAGACTTGCTTTCTCTGGATTCCTCCAAATTCCACATCTGCAAGAAGTTTTTGTTGCTGTTGCTGGCCCTTTCTTTTTCAAAGATTATCGTTCTTTGGCTCCTGTTCTTTGGATTGGCCAAGGACCCCTCCTTTCTCCCCTTCCTGAGGAGAACACCACTCCAAGCAACAATAAACGCCCCAGGCTCAGACAGTCCCACAAAGGCTTCATATAGATTTGCAGTTATATCACAGGCCTCCGCCTCTGAAGTCTTTAGTGACAAGGGGACTGGGGCAGCTATGAGGGGTAGAATCATTTGACCTTCTGTAGTATAGAATGGAGCCTGACGGGACTGGCTAGGCAGGTTGGGAAGCAAAACTGGAGGGTGATGCTTCTGAGTTTGGGACCCTCTTGGCAGCCACAACCGCACTGTCCAAGCAGACAGCCTGCTCCCTCCCGCGGGCTGGAATCATTTTGTTTTCCAGGTACTAAATTCACACTTAGGTAACTATGGTAATGGTGCATTTTGAACAAATGTTCAACTCTTCTCAAGGCAAGTGTTCAATCGCCTTTATTGTTCTTTCCATTTACTACACACGGTATGGGGGTGGAGGATGGAAATGACATAGTTGGTTTAGGTGTTTTCAGACCAGTCAGAAGAGCTTGTTTGGAACAGGACCTGAACACCCCTAGATGCTTCAAGTGCTTTGAAACACTAGAATTACTCAAGGAACTTTTTCTCTGCACCTCCCCCGCCACCCAGGGATTCTGATTCAGCTAGTCTGCAATGAGTTGGGCCTCCCGAGCGCTTGTGGGGCAGCCACACGGCACCCGCCAGGGCATCCTGAGGAAAGGCCATGAGTTGGCTCACGGACTCTTGGCTGCTAAAGACGTGCTCTGTCCTTCATTCCCAGACATTCTTCCTTACTCCGTGCTTGCTACCTGGCCAGTCGCCTCTCATGTGCCCTCCTCTTCAGGAGCTAACAAGGATTCTGGCTGTGAAATACTTCATAGGAGATAGTCCAAAGAGGTGTTATGGCTCCTCCTTCCCCAGAAGGGAAGAGGGTCCAGCTCTGCAGTCCTGAGCCAGCTGTCTTACTCAGGGAGAGCCCAGAAAGCTCCAGACCAAATGAGCACTGCGGGAAGGGAAGAATCTATCTCATTCTCCTTCTGTTCCCAGCTCTTCCTAAGTGCCCGACACATAGTAGGTGCTTGATAGGGTTTACTGGTGTGTTGGGGGCCTTTTCAGAGTTTTCCCCAGAGCTTACAACCTATGTGGCAGACAGGTGGCTTCCAGTTGGGAGAGGAGATGTGCCTAAGAAGAGGTGTCTGTAAATGAACTTCTGTGAAGTGAGCCCTTTGTGGCCTCCAATCTGGCTTATGGATTGGGAGGTTTGTGTTTTGGTGGGGGGATCCTCAGAGGGCTGGAGGCCCTCAGTCAGAAATGGATCAAAGAGCACAGATGATCAAGACCTGGAACACCTGGGCAGCATTTTAAGATCATGACCCCACTGTCCAGTCCCAACTTAGTGCTTCTCTCCCAGTTTAGTCCTCCCCAGAGATAGTGATGACAAGTCTTCCCCACCAGAACCTCTGTCCTCCTCCTTCTACCTGGGATTGCTAATGCCTAATGGAGCAAGAAAACAAGCTCACCCAGCTCACAAGCGCTGCCAACACCATGTTCTATTGCAGCCTAAAAATGCCTCAGGATCAAGCAGAGAGGTCCTGGGGAAAGTAATACCTAATGTGTGTTAAATACAAACTTCGCACTACAAGTGGACCTCTGACACAGAATCTCTGCATTGTGTTCCACAATTACCCTGTGATTTCTCTCTACCTTCCATAGACACCAATGTACACTTGGGATGTGCTTGGGAACAGGTTGTATAGCCTTACAGTACACATCTTGGGGCTTTTCCTGTCTACAAAAGCTATTACTACAAAACCCGGGTTCCTTCAACAGCCTATGTGCACATCTGTAGAGTAGTGATCTTCAACATGGGATGGGGGTACCCCAGAGGGTGCAAAGATAATCCACTGAAATAATCAAAGAAAATATTAGAATGTCTAATGTTTTTCACTGATGGGGTATATAATCTCAGACCTGCTGAGATCATAGGTCTAAGTGACATAGTCTGGCTTCACTTTTTTTGAAACACTTTCTGAAAGTAGCAGGTTTAGGTGGGGAGGAACATATTTGATGATACTCCCTTGGTTTTTTTTTTGAGGAGGGCGATGCAGATCAAAAAAGATAGATGCCCCCTTGATTGTGTGTTAGCCTAAAGAGGTTTCTGATGCCAAATCTACCAGACCCACCTGATGCCAAATCTAAAAGACCCATGTGGTCTTTTCCTCCTTGGGACCCATCTTGGCCACTTTTTCCCTTGCTCAAAGCACAGCTGACTGTGCTTTCCAATGTCCCTTGAGTTCTTGTCATGGTTGTCCTAGACTCTCAGCTCCTTGCGGGCAGTGTCTCTTTATTAACTCACTTCCTTAAGACCTTGAATACAGCATGTGACGGAGAACCCTTGAAAACATAATCTAAGCTTTCATTTTAAAAGAGATGACCATGGCATAGTGAGATCACAGGGCACTAGACAGTGTTTTCCGAGCTTTGGATTCCATAGTCATTAAAAGCTTAAAACAGCTGTTAAGCTTGCCACCCTATGTCAGTCCTTTGAACTATTTTTGCCTAAAGACATGTTTGAAATTACTATTTATTATCACTGGCATTTCATTTTTAAAGAAAAGAAAAGGGACATTTTAATACCACACAACAAGGCGAGACATAACCTCAAAAAGAAAGATTATCTCTCCCAGGCTGGGACCTTCTACTTCCATAAAGGTCTATACAACGTCCTCATTCATTATGCCCCAGTCTACAGATCACCATTTAGGAATCTCTGAGGTGAAGGGAAACAACAACCAAGTATGTGATAGCCTTTTGTTCCCCTGGGCGGTCAAGGAAGAGACAAGCCCAATTCTGAACAGAACTCTGATGCATAAGATGTAAGATATTTGTCCCACCTTCTCCTTCCTCTGTCTGCCCCTTCGTTATCCATCCTTCTTTCAAGGCCCTATCCTAGGCAAATGAAACCCAAAATGTCAATCCTTATAAGGCTCTTACCTTAGATAGCATTAAAACCCAATGAAAATAACCTCTAATCATGGAATTTCAGGTGAGTAGGTGGTCTAGCCCTTCCATTTGTGTAGCTCCTAAGATCACAGCATATTCATGGCTACAAATCAACCCACCTCCTTTTAGAGATGACCAAAAGAGATTCAAAGCTCCGCAGCCATTAGGACGCTGGATTGACAGAGTCTCTTATACCTGATCAGAGGCAAAGTGCTCTATAGAACCCCATGAAATACTAATTAATGATTAATACCATCATTTGAACTAAAGACAATGTTATATCCAGAAGATATGATTACGTTGACTATACTGCATGTACATAATCAAGAAAACCCAACCTCAAGCCACATACTACCCACATGCACACTAAAGGCTGTTGAACTACATATGATCAGCTTTTTCTAAGTTGTTCAAAATATTTTTTTCCGTTGTTTATTCAGTTTGTCAAGTGCTGGCATATGCTTGCTACAATAGGTGCCAGATATTAAATGCTTAAGAAAAGTTAAGAGAGAAACTCTTAAATAGAAAAAAATTATATTCATTAACTTTTTTGTTGTTGTTGTTGCAAAAATGCCAGTATCTGACATCAACAGAAGAACATGAGGTACAGCTAGATGTGCATCAGTGTTCCTCGGGAGCTTAATGATAACAGGCCAGACTATTTTACATTGGACCTGTCCCAGAAATCCCAGGTGGCCATAGACATGATTCTATAAGTTAACTGAATACTTCCTGTTGTGCAATAAATTGTCAGCAATTGCGCGCGCGCGCACACACACACACACACACACACGCACACACACAATCAGGGCAGTACTGCAGCAACTTTGGAAGTCATCGGGCAGGACAGGAATTGCCCTGGCTACTCTTCCCACAGTGCACGGTCATCTGCCTGAGCAGAGGGAGCTAGCCGAGTGGAACCTCTCCTGGTCCTATAGGTAGAAAGCAAGGATAAATTGCAAAGCAGGAACTCTCACTTGCATTCCAGGGATTAAACAATAAAGCCCGAATTCCTGGCACCGGAGGTAGTTATGGGATTTAGTTTCCCATTAGCTGCCTCAACTTTTCTTCCTAAATTGAAGCCCTAAGACTCAGACATCAAACACGCAGAGGCAGTTGTGGGCTGAACTTCCCAGAGGAGCTGAGTTCTCTCAGGGCTGCTTCTCCCATCACTGCTGTACACCCACCTTCACCCACCCCCAACCTGCTCCTTATAGAGACTCCCAGCAAGATACTCTCTCAGCTGCGGGTAAGAATTCTATCTGTTGCACGCAAGTTTCTCAATGGCTGTGAAAGAGATTCCAGGGGTGGGGGAAGGGATTTGAGGTGGGAATGTGTGGTGGGTTTGTGTCCTATAATGATAAGGAATCCACTGAAGCAGACCCAAATTTACAGGATAAAAACCTGTCATCATACCCTAGTCCAGAGCTTCTCAAACTTCAGTATGCACATGACTCCCCCAGGGATCTTAGTAAAACGCAGGTTCTGATTTGGGGCCGCTGAGTGGGGTCCACACTGCTGATGCGTGGACCACATTTTGAGTAGTGAGGGGGCTATAGGCAAAATGGGGTTGGAGGATTAGCTCACAGTCAAGAGAACCACATTTTCTGAACCCCCAAAGCAGGGGATATGGTCTGAGGAAAGGTTTGGGTTTGCCTGCTGAAGCCAGAGACAGTTCGGGAACCATGCCAGGAGGCTGAAGGTCTGAATTTCCTGGGACGTTCTCAGAGATTGGGGGCAGTGGTTCTCAAACTCAGCTCCTTAGGACACACTGTCTGTAAGCTGGACCAGCTGGAGCTGCTACTGCAATCAAACCGCTTTTGTTTTCTCCCAGACCACTGGAGAGAAATCTTAATGCACTGATTTTGCAAATTTATGTTTTTTCTCCTATGTATTTTCCTCGGCTTTAATTAGAAGCCTTCAAGATTTAGCTATGGCAGGATAATCTCTGGTAGGAAAAGGGCAGCTAACGGAGCAAGAGGCAGTGACTGCCTCTCTGCTCCCCCAATTTCAGCCCTGCTGGCTTCACGCGGGTCTGTGGATGGCAACTGCCTGGTCTTTAACATTCTGGCACAACCATTAGTCCTTTGACTTGCTTTATTCCCTCTGTGACTTTAAAAAGAAATTATAGCGTATAATATATGAGAGCAAAACGAAATGTATCCAGAGAATACAGGAAGCACAAAGGCTGCTTGACTGGTAGCTGGTCTGTTCAGCATAAAGAAATTGAGGAATATTTGCACATAGGGGCAGGCAGGCAGAGAAGCGAGAGAAGGAAGTGGGAAGAGGGGAAGATGGCTCTGAGTAGTAGGCTGACAGATGACTGAAACCTTCAGAGAAATGTGGCCAGGGAGAAATTCCTGGGGGAAGGTGACCAAAGAACTTCTATGAACTGGAATGTCATATTTAAGCTCTTCACAGTACCATAATATAAAAGCCTTTACTAACTTGAACCTTCAGTAAAAAAGTTGCTGCATGCACACGCACACACACGTGAGGACACCCACACACATTCACCAGAGTCTGGCTCAAGAATCTAAAATATCAAACTCACAGGCCCCAAAATGCTAGCACAATTTGCAGGCTTGGGTCCAGACACAAGGACCCAACTTCAGGGCCAACTTGGGGGCGTTGTTACACCACACCTCACTAGGGGGTGTCCTCATAGGCATACTGTCTCAAAAGCCTAGAGAGCCTGCCTGTCCCCTGCCCTCAACCTTCTTGGTTTTCGAAGAGAAGGAGGTGGATAGGGGAGATAGGTGGCAACGGGGGTGAGGGTACAAGTTCGAGATTGAGTTTAGAAATATGAGACACCACACCCTTCAGGTGACCCCAGTTTCTTCATAAGTGGAGTGGCCAGGTCTCCAGAACAGGATGAGCAGGGAAATAAACTCACATCACAAGAAAATAATTGCACCATGCATAAACAAGAATTACCCAGATTCAGTAGAAAAAGACTTATCTCACAGACCAAGGCAGCTGTATCTGCTAACAAGCATTCGAAGATGACAAAATCAACAAGCAAGCGGCAAAGAAATACTAATGGAAAATCAGAAAGTCAATCATGCTTAGTTAGACAGCTTGATTATATATTTGTGAATCTGTTTATGACTTTATATTTCATATGTGTATTATAGATGGCAAAAATCACTCCCAGTTCACACAACGGAGATTAAGTAGGTCAGCAATTCAAGGTATTTTCAAGAGTGACACTTTTCCAAATGCCGGGTACCTGAACCCATTTGCGGACCACTGATCTATGAAAACAGAAAATAAATGTGATATTAGGAAGGCCATGCAAATTCTGGGACATGAGACTATCACTCCAATAGCCAAGGTGCCCCTGTCTGCCTGTGGGTATAATGTCCTGATAAAAAGATGCCCCCACATACACCCCTAAATCCCAGTCCAGCGAATAAGGAAACTTTCTGATGGCAATCCAATTTGCTCAACCCAAACTTATCTCCTTACCCTCTGGTTTTTAAGAAATTATTACAGAGGCTGGGGGTTAAGGATTCTACACTTTGAGAGTTACAGGCATCCTCTGCCCTCTGGCCCTGCTTCCCTAGGGACTCCTGAGAAGACCTCACGGTACCTCACATTTCTGGGCAAAAGGGACTGGTGTGGACATCCTGGCTTTGTACATCTCTCTCGGTGTAGAGGTTTTCTTCATGATCCTATAGTGCTTTCTCAGGCTTCTATTACGTGGCACTTAAACTGCTTTTGAGACAGTTTTCCACTGTGTTTTAAAAGCCAGCCCTGGCATGTCTGTAAACATCAGTTCATATTCCTGGAATAGATCTTTTTTGTGTTCCATCCACTACCCACAGGGGTACAGATGGCATGTTTTATGTGGTGGCCACTATTTACAATTCAACCCCATGGAGGCCCATGAGATGCCACAAATGAAGCCCACACAGGAAGACAGCCCCTTGGACACAGACATTTGTCCCGACAGGCCAGGAGGGCCAGGAAAGGACACACCCTGAAAGTACACGAGGTGCCTCTGCCACTGACACACATCCTCTGTTCAGGGCCATCGGGGTCTTGGGCATCCCCAGGAGACACACGGATAGTCAGGCTTCACCCAAGCAATGATGGGGTATGCATGGCCAGTGGCTGTACGCAGGGAAAACAGCACACAAAATGCCCAAAATTGGCTGCAGAGTTAAAAACATCAACAAAGCAAATCCTTCCCTACCAAGAAGGCTCGCCACATTCATTTGCATGTTCATGAGCATCTGCCAGCTGAGTATCAATGTATCCTTCTTTCTGTTCTGATGGACAGCCATTAATCACGCAGATTTGACTTTGTTAGTACCTCAGTGAATGGATAATAGAAGCAGAATTTGGGTGTTGTTGTTGTTGTTGTTGTTTTTGTGGGAGCAGAGAGCAGGAGGAAAGGGGAGAAGAATCACTTTACTCTGAAGAATACTCTGAAGAAGCCACTGCTGCCTCTGTCTCAGACTAAGATAGCATTTGCCGAAAATGTCAACAGATTGCTTCTTGAGTTAGAGTTGTGCAGACATCAAAGCTTATTTTAACGGGGCATTCTGCTTAAAATCGCTTGGTTGGTTTAGGCATTTAGAATGTCTCTGACTATATAATTTGGATTAAGAGGTTTTTGTTGAGTTTTACTGATTTAGCATAAATTAGAAGGGCATACTGGAATAGACCCCTTCACATAACCAGAGCCTTTAGGCCATTAATGTAGTAAAATTTGCTCTTTGTGTCGCATTTTTAGTGGGTTCTTTCTCTTTTCTTTCCCTTTTTTTTTTTTTTTAACGTGGCTTAGTTGCTATGCAGAGGCTTAGCACTCCTGCATGGGGATCAGTTCCAGACTTCGGTTTGATTTGAAACAAGCCAAGCAAATTTGCCTGAATGTGATTTCCAAACGTTTTCCTGTTATCCTGTATCTCTCTCATCAGGAGATTGGAGGAAGCTGAAAAGCAAGTCACTATTTGAGTTCGAATAACACTGGCCTGTTTTTCTCAAGTATTTGGTTCAGCTGGATGACCACTGCTCCTCTGAAATACTGCAATAGTTCTGGGTTGCAGGAAGCTAATTTTAAAAGACAGATAACTTAATACTGGCAGATGAAGTCTTTTTCTTCCATTTTTACTTTTTTTTCACTCTTTCTTTTTCACTTTCTCCATCCGTATCGCATTGACTAGATGTGACTCGAAAAGTTAATGGGAACTGCTCTCATCTTAATTTAGCAAAGAGAGAGAAAGAGTGAGAGAAATGAGTGTAATTTGCAGATGCGAGCGCAGGTCATTTCTAGGTGTGTTATATTAGTATATTCATGAGCCTCCCAGGACAGGCATGCTGAGCTATCCAATAACTTTCTTAATGTGTAATTACACACCATCGGACTATAATTGATTAATTGAAAAGAGAATGTAGGCAGATGTGAGGGCAAGACTCTTCTGCTGCTCATTAAATGAATATGTCCTTCTTCTCTTTAATAAGTTAAGTGGGACTACTCAAAAGCAATTAAGTAAGTAGTGAAATTCATTAAATTGTAAGTAATTATTGATATTAAATTCTGTAATAAAATTCAAGACTTTGCATAGTTCTATTTCAAAAAGAAGTATGATAATTCTATAGGGCCAATTCAGCGGAATGAGGGTTCCAGAGAAAACCACATCTTGGACCCAATGACATTCTGTGTGACAATCACCTGAGTGGGGGGTTGGGTGGGGGTGGGGAAGAGGGGTGTTCTAGAAGCTCTATTTGCCATCCTGGACCAGCCAGAGGGAGTGTCTCGCTTAAACCTAGGAATGTAGTTGTGTTTCCAAAGTAATTCCTTCACTTAAAATCTAAATCTAAATAGTTCAAAAAGAATGAAAAAATATATTTTTAAAATCTCACACCTTGAGACTAGATCTGATACCTTTTCCAGTAGCTAACTTCAAACATAAACACGAATATAGAGAGTTGAATACAATGTGGAGAAAATTTTTTCCAGGTCCTACTCTCTCATTTGGGAAATGAACTTGGGCTACTGGGGTCGGGAAGAGGACGAGGTATGCCAGGGTTAAGGGAGAGAGCCACAGATGGTTCTCAGAGCCTATAGGTGGCTTCTATATCTTCTGCCACTATTCATTCTGCCCAAGAAACCAGACAGCTCAGAAATGCGTCAGAGAGAAACTCAACTTAGCCAATGCTGCCGCATTCCAGACATTTCTGACGCTCCCTAGACACTGGAGAGACCTTGGAGTCTGAGCTGGCTGTGGAAGAGTGCCAACAAGGAGCCACACCAGTATGGTTTGTTCATTCATTCATACAGTAAGTATTTTCTTGAGCTGCTATTCAAAGCCTTTATTAAGATGATTCTATATGTATCCCTCTAGGTCTATATCTATATATGTGTGTGAGTGTGTGTGTGTGTATGTAAATGTACAAAAATCTTATAAAAACCGGGGGTGGAATTGTGTAAAGATGTAGTTTATTTTGTACCCATCCAAGATGATCTTATGCCCTGCACACAGTAGGCACTCAATAAAAGCTTTCTAACTGAATGATGGAAGGAATCGATGGGCCTTGAGGAAAGCATGATAGTGTGTGGCACTTACACAAAGTTCTCTATTCAATCTATGGAAACAGTTAAGAAACGTTAATGCTTGGCCAGAATAAGGCAAAGAGGTGGTGATGGTGGCAGCTGAAAGTAAAGGAGAAATGATTCCAGAACCTTTACCTATTCCCAGGTTTCTGCTCTAACTATCTCATCCTTAATAGCCCTGTCAGTCATTTCTCTCTTGCAATCAAACACTTAAAATGTATTGTGGTTATTTTTTTAAAACAGTAGATTCAACCATATTTTTTTTAAAAACTTGTACTTCCAAATCTAAAAATAACTTTGTATGGTTAGTTTCACAATCTAAAAAGAAACTATTGCACTTTCATTGTTTGCTGGGACTAACACTTTGATGACATGATAGCCGTCCACTAGATGCGAAACTGTGGGGCTGCTGGTTCCCGGCGGGGCGGGGGGGGGGCGGGCACCGTTGCCACCATGGGCCCCATGAAATGCATCCCTACTGCAAACTGACCAGACACAGAGAGAGTGGGAAGATATGTAACTCTTGCTCTTCCCCACAGGAAGAAAGAAGAGCGTTTTATGTGTACCCTAACTCCTGATGGAAGAAAAGAATTCCAGTCTCCACATACTTTGTAATTTAAAAAATCATAACTAAAGCTTAAACTAAATTAGACTAAATAGGTATATTAGCTCAGAAAGAAGAAAAAATCAGAGTGTGCATAAAAACATTAGATCTGATTTTCTGTTTGCATGTTTTTCTGCTGTAATAGGCAATTTAGTGTCCCATAGCTCATTTTAATCTTGAACATGACCTTGATAATCTGTGTAGGGGCAGCCCGACTCTTTCAAAGAGGAATTCTAACCAGGAAAGACTCTCTCTAGCTTATATGTTAACTAAATGACATCTTGCTCACAATATTTTAGATTTTTGTTTCTTCGTTTTTCATTTTTACAACTGTAACAAGTCCCAAATGTATTCCAGACAGCTAAATCAGGCCAAAGGAAAACTGATTTATCAAATCAATAAATAATTAGGTGCCTAATTGATATATTCTGAAATTTATCAGCATGTGAACAAAGAAGATGGCCAAAGAAGCGGGTGATGGTGTTTCCTTTCCAAAGAAAAGTGGAATTTAAAATGCTCAGGTTAGAATAATTAGGGAATGTAGGATTATAAGAAATTTAATTTAGGAGATTAACTAGAAGACCCTTTTGTGTAAGACATTTTCCCCCAAATCATTTTATATTAATATAATATTCTGTCTTAGTAAACACAATCTATTCAATAAAATATTTTTTCTCTGTTAAAGGTCTTTAAAATCTTTAGGGTCATTACTGGATAAATACCAATTCTTCTTCTAGAGTGCTGTACACATTGAAGGTAAAGAATAAGCTAAGTCTATACGATCAAAAGCTATGTATCATAAGATTTTTCTCTTCGTTTTTAAAAAAGCAAAGATTCTGAATACTCATGTGAGTTTTATTTATTGGCATTTCTTTCTTTCTCTTAAAAGCTGAGTACGAAAGATATATTTTGTCCCCCTTATTAGTTACCTTTTATTGAGTGCTTATTACATGCCAACACTTTATATGTATTATCTCCTTTAGCTTTTACAGGAAATCTAAATAGTGTATACGGCTATTACTTCTGTTTTACAGATGCAGAAACTGACCTTCCCAAGGCCACAAAGCTAGCAACCACATAGCCAGGAAGTGGATCAAGCCAGTGTGATTTCAGGACACCTATCTACACTGCCTCTTCTGGGCTATTTTGTGAGGGAATGGGTTATTGCATTCTTGTTAAGGGAGATTCCATCCCTCTTTAACCAAATTTAAGAAGGCATTTTTTCCCCTAGTTAACATTTTTACAATTTAAATCACACTGATTCCTGAATCATTCTGGATCATAAAAGTTTTCAACTTTAGATGCTTGCTCCTACTTGGATCTTGTTTTTTCCATTGCACATGACTAGCTACTCAATTAAGGCTGTTATCCAAAATCTAAATTTACAAGCAAATTGGCTGGAGATGAAATCTTTGCCAGTTATTTATATTAACGTGGTCATAAAGATTTGATGACCAATATTTTTGGACAATCATTTGCAGCCTCTTTCTCGCCGTTCCAGCTGTGAGAAGACTTTGTCCTCATCACAGTGTGCCTGGACTATTTTAAGTGCCTTCTAGAAGGCTCCCTGCTCCCGTTCTCCAACCTGCTTTCATAATAGTGCTTCTTGGCTCAGGTACGTAATACAGACCCCTATAGCCCAAAACACCAAATGTAAAATTGAGCTGCTTGACTCTCATTGTTTTTATTATTTGACTACAACTTACTGAATTAACACTATTCTCCCTATTCCCAAAGTGATGCCAGTCCAAGCAGTCTCCCAACTGGCCTCCTATGGGCTTACTGCTCACCCCCCTCACCATCATTCTACCTATAGTCTTCTCTTTCTCTGGGATACCCTTCCATTCCCCACCCACCCTCTAAGGACCAGCCCCAGCCCCAGCCCCACCTCCGCTGAGCATCTATTCCTGATGACTCCAGCCCACCCCCTCTTCCCCATTAAATGACCCTTTACATCCTTATTGCACACATGCTGCTTTGGCATGCATTTTTATTCTCTAATCACCACACCACTCCATCTGGTTCTTTACTATACACTGGAAGTTCATTGTTTACATAAGCACAGTTAGTTTATAAACTCCTTATGAGAAGGATCCGTACTTTACACTTTGCTTGCACTGCAACATATGACTGTAGCACAGCACTGGGAGATTGAAAGGCAAATGTCTTCAAAATCTCCAGCAAACATACACCCCATAACCACCTACTCACATTAATTCCACACTTGGAGATGTGTCCTTGACACTAAATATCTAGATTTTAAAAAAAGGTTTTAAATCTTTATAGACATTGTCTTCATGCAATGTATACAAAACAATAAGTTTATATACATGTGTGTGTATTCAGACCAAATAAACCAGAGAAAATATATCCCTAGAGAAAAGGTCTTTTCGGTTTAAATGATCAAGACTGGCTGTCTCCATTGATGCAGCTAAGTTTTCAACTTGGCTGATTTGATGACAGAGCATTGTTTAAAAATCAAATGCTAAGGAAAAATGAAAATAAAAATTTCATTACAACTTTATTTTCTATGTTATTTTTATGTATTCATGTGTAAACGTCAAATTGTTATAGAAAAAAATATTGCATCAATGATTGAGATGTATGAACTGCCATAGGCTGATAAGCACTTTTGTAATGCCCTAGTTTATCTTCATTTTCCTTTATATATGTATCCACATTTCTAAATAGGATAAATTTGCCTTCATATATTGTATTTTATATGTGTATATGTGCAATGATAGTTCATATTTTCAAAATTCAAGCTATCTGGTAAATACATAAATATTTCTCTAAGCCAAAAGTGGTGTTTACTTCCCTGAGAGTGTCCTTACACATTTATCAGACAATGTAGAAGTTAAAAGCACCACTGATTGAAATGGCTATGTAATGAAGACCCCCAAAGTATTTTACATATCTTAATAATGTGGATATTTTTCATGTGAAGAGCTTATCCTAACACATGCTCAATATTTAAATAATTGCCTCCCTTCCTATCTCAGGCTTTGACGTTTAAAAATGTTTATAGGTTTTCCCCTATGTAGGTTTTCGCTATTCACACAAAGAAGTGTAAAACAGATCCTACTGCAATCTCAGAATCAGGATCAACTTTTCCATTCAAAGGATCCCAAACTATATTGAGATCTGAACACTATTAAAACAGCAGTGTATTTCACATAGTTAAGCTTAGGGTGTGACTTTAGCTCCACCGAAGGAAGAGTACACAGCAGTAAAATGCTCAGCCAAGACAACCACAGGCCAGCTCTCCACTCAACCTTGTCAAGTGGCTGATGCCTAATCCAGAACTAACCATTTCATTCTAGTCTAGGTAAAAACCTGAACTAAAACTAGGGGAATATGTTACTGCATGCAGCTCTCAGCCAAAGGAAGCCTCATCTGGAATTAAAAGAGGATGTCTCACCACCAGATTGTATGTGGCCTTGTAGTAGGGTGGGGGAGCTAGGAAGACAGCCCTCCAAGAAAGCCTGACGCTTCACACTGGAGAAGGAGGAAATATACAAAAAAACCATTATGAAAGACACTTCAAGCCAAATGCAGTGAGAAAATAATTATTTTAAAGACTTGTTTTCCTGAACCTGCTCATTTGCAGCTTAATCATGGGCTTCTATCTTCCTTTTTCCCTTTTAAAATTCCCTCTCGCCATTCCCTTATCACCCTCCCATCCCTAGCTCCTATTTCTTGCCTCCTTTATTATTCACAAATATCATTCATCACAACTCCAAATATTTTTTATACCCTTTCCCAAGAGACTTCTGTTAGCTTGTTCTTCTAGACATAAACCAAGCACATGACTGAATATGATTAATATCAGTTCTGGCTGGTTACTTGTGCAATTTTATACTGATAATTGATATTCTATCTGAATTTCTGATTTTGCTTGGCGTATGACCTAGAGTTTCCATGAAGCCATCAGAGGCAAATTCTCTTTGGTACTTTAAGTAATTGTTCATTTCTAGCAATTAAAACAATGAGAGAGATTATGACGGACACCTGACTCCAGTATGCTACTTGATGGCCAGAATTCTCAAAGGTAGTGGATCGGTTCACTCCGAGGAATAAAACTGTACCAAACCAAAGGATCCCAAGCCTTATTAAAATGGCCTTACCAATCATAAAAAGAATCAAAATCTTCAAAAGAAGAATTAGCACTTATCATAATCTATTGCTCTCAGTTAAAAAAAAAAATACACTCAAATGCTTAAATCACATTGAAAAATATATTTTCTACAGTCTACCAAAGTAAATAACATATACTTTGGTTCCTTTGCCTAAAATTTATTACGTACTTGGAATTACGCCTTTCTGAATAAATTCTCCTTCCTAATATTCCCACTGATGTTCTTTCTGGCTTCAGAATTCTACCAAAGAATTGTTACTATAGAGAAGTTAGAGAGAGTGATTCTGAATTAAGTTCTTAATTCCTTCATCTCACAAACATAGATTGAACCCCTTCTCTAGCCCTGGGATAAAAGGATGTATCAGGTTTGGTCCCCACCCTAGGAAGGTGGCAGTATGTCTTGGCCTGAGCACAGGCCGGAGAGATGTGGGTCAAACCTCAGCTCTGTGACTGCTCACTGGATCCCCTCTTCTCCCCCGGGCCAAGGAATATGACATCTTTGAATTTTAATTTCACCATCTGTAAAGTGGAAATAACAATATCTACTTATGGAGATTAGTCATGGAGATTAAAGTGATGGAGATTAAAGAGTCTAAAAAAGGGTCTATAAAGACCACGGACAGTGCTGGCACCTTGGGGGCACCCCACAAAGGATGATCTCCCATCTCCTTCCCCTGACAGGAGTCCACATCCATTTGCTACTGGAGATATTTCCATGTGTATATTACATTTTTTTCCCTTTGCTTCTCATTTATATTTTTGGTTGTTTATTTCTAAGATTAACAATTTTACTACTGAATGGCAAAGCAAGATGATGAAGTCTTGGATTGTATATAAAGGCTTCTGTGAGAGTTACATTTTTACAAAAATGCTTAGCTCTAAGAATTATCTGCCTAATGTATCTTGTCCCCCTCACTGTTCACAAGGAAATTTTGCAGTGTTTGGGTACAAATGTATATACTCTAGACTTTCAGATAATCTGTTGCTAGAAAATTTGGCCAAGTGGTCACCTATGATGTGCTTGAAAGTAAGCAACCTTGGAAGAAACAATCATGATCATAATCACAACACTGGTTAAATGCAAACTCTTCGCCAAATACTGTTCTAAGAACCTTATGAGTATTCATTCATTTATATCTCTCACCAATTCCACTAGATAGCTACTATTGTCCTCATTTTACAGACAAGGACACAGATTCAGAGAGATTTAATGACTTGCCCAAGGTTGCACAGCGACTGGTAGAGTAGTGGAAATTCCTGAATCGGAACCAAACAGCCTGGCTCAAGAGCCCAAGCTCTTCATTACAATACCATACTATTTTTTGGAAGCTTTACATTATTCAGAAAAGTACTCCAACATTGCAGTACCTCACAAATCGGCAACATCTGCTATCCAGCTAACAGGCATCTCTGGTGCTCTCAGCATAAATAGGGCACTAGATGGATGTTCAAGGGCTTTTCTAAAGTTCTTTGTTCTAAATTAAATTATTACATATGGGCTTCTATCCAAACCAATTGGACAGAGATTCTAGTTAGGGAATAAAGGCAAGTACTCCCAGCAACTGCCTTAAGATTTTATTTAAACTAATGGCACCTTCTCGCTCCATTTTATTAGTAATAAGGCTACTACTTATTAAACTTTCACTGTGTGCCAGGCATACTAAGTGCTTCACATACATCATTTCATTTACTCCTCAAAATGGCAGGTACTAGGAGGCAGGTACTGTATTTATCCTCGTTTTGTTGATAAAGACACTGAGGCTCAGGGTAGTTAAAAAACTTTCCCAGGTTGCCTATCTGACAGGTCTGCAGAGTAGGAAGTGGGGCGCCCACTCTAAACCACCACATCAGTGTCTCTCTTAGAGAACACATGGTCCTTGATATCTCTCTCTGGCTCTAAGAACCACTGCAGTGTGAGTACTGTGTGAGAAGCTAGCATGAAAACCCAACCATTATGCCTCTGACCTTCTCGTGCAATGATCATGAAACTAGAAAGGGAAAGATCTCCACACCTTGGAAAAGGGTTCTTGCCAGATCCCAAGGGTCTCTGATCAAATTAAGGGTACCTAAGCCCCGAAAAAGTCCTTACACCAAGGCAGAAGCTGGGGGAACTCTAGCCCTCCACCAAATGATTTCTCCCCCCAAAAGGAAACTAAAATGACAGAGTTAAAATAGGGTTTGCATGAGTGGGAAGTGAAGGGAGGTGGTCTACAGAGGGTCTTTGTACAGGACAAGAAGAAGGCTCTGAACCACAAGACCACAGCAACAGTGAGAGCCAAGAGGCTGAAAAGAAAGAGGGAGAAGCAGCAGACCCGGCGGGGAGCAAGGCGAAACAACAGCACAGATGGAAACAAGGAATGTGCAGATGCGACAGGACAGCGTGAGCAGAATCCGCTTCCTCCATAAGGATAAGGGGAAGGTCTAGACGATATTCCTGGAGAGCGTACCTTTGCCACCTTTATCGGAAGTGCCCTTGCTGGTCCTTGTCTTTCTGAAAATTTCTGTTTTTCCAAATCATAGTTCTAAAAACTGCAGGAGCCCCAGACTAAAAGAATCTGGAGGGTGGGTAGAAAAAATGGTGGGCTAGGCCCACTCTCCTTAGACAGCAATCAGTCTCTGGGGTTTTCTGGGTCATTTTACACTTTGGGGCTTTTAGAATTACTTTGTCAAGAAACTGGCACGCAGCATACTACATCGCATATGTAATATGATATTTTATTTGATGTGATGGGAGTCCAACTGTGTCACCAGGAATTTTAATTCTTAGTGCCTATGCTGTTCAGCTGTAACATCAAAGAAATGGTGTGAATTCAAGTTGAGCTGAGACATGAATCTGGCTTTCAGTAAGGGGAGGGTCTTTAATTAATTATACCTATTTTGAAAAGCCTGTCTATTTTCAAGTGAAATGTTGCAGTTTCTATCACCTTTAGGGGGTTCTCATTAAGTCTCCATGATCTAGTAGGAAGTCCTAGCTAATAAATGACAGCAATCCAGAATTTTACCCGCTCCCCGCCCCCCATGATTGTGATAAGCTAGTATGTACTAATGAGCAGGCTAGACTGCAAAGAGATCTGATCTTATTTTTAAATAAATACATTTAGAACCAGGAGCCTGAGAGTAAAGAAGACTCAAGTCATGACAGGCACTTCGATGTGTTTTTTACCTTAAGGGTTTTCAAACTGGATCTGATTATCTGAGCCTTGCAAGGCTGTGCTGAGTGGAGAGAAGAGTGCACTGCATAACTAAGAGCCACTTGTTTCATATACACATATTCCCAAAGCGCCAGTTCCCAATTTAACCGATGTCAATGGATTCCTTCTAGCCAGAGAAGTGGGGTGCTAAAGTTTCAACAAACAAATACATTTGCTTCGCAACACTCCAGCAGAATAAAGGAGGGGTGGGGTGGGTGACTAGAGGGTAAAGGGATACATGAAGTAAGATTAAGAACCGATCATTGTTAAAGCTGAATAATAGGTACGTGGGGGTTCACTACATGACTCTACTTTTGCGTATGTTAGAAATTTTCCATAATAATTTTTTTAATCCACAGAAGTACTAGAAATTTACATGAAATAGACCTCTGCAAATGGGCTGACCTGGTAGCTCACCCTTATCCTTCAGGTGCTCTATCCACCAGCAAACTTAGACGCCAAATGAGGATCACCTGGCCTGTACCTTCCCATACCCTTGCCCTCGTCCATGCTATTTCCCTCTGCCTGGAATGCCCCCTTCCCTAATACCCTGGATCTGACTATCAAAAATCCAACCCATGTAAGGCCTGGATCAAAGTTATCCCCCCTTTGTTAAGTTTCTAATTACTGCGTATGGAAGTAATCCGTTCCTCCTTTGTACCTCAGAACTTTGCTGGTGCTCTCCTGGGGCACGACTCACTGTGTAATGATAACAATCATAAGAATAAGAAGAATCATAATAATAGCAGCTAACATGTACCGAATGTTTCTATGTGCCAGGCACTTTAAATATGTCATCACTTTCAATCCTTATAATATCCTCTGAGGTTATTTCCATTTACTATTACATTTTACAGATGAAGATCTGAAGCTCAGAGAGGTCCAAGAGGAACAGGGATTCGATTTGATATGATGCCAGATGTGTCACCATAAATTTTAAGCCTTTGTGCTCATGGTCCTTGCTATACCACCAGAACGACACAGTGTAAATTAAAGTCTAGCTTCTGCGCAATTCTAACTTTCAGAAAGACCTGAGAGTCTACATTCTTGATGACTACAATACTGTATATGCCTAGTCCTCCTACTGAATTGTAAGCTCCTTCAGGGAAGGGATTGTGTACTCTATTTTTTGTCCTCCACAAGCACTGTCTAGTACAGTGTTTTATCCATACAAGATGCTCAATAATGTCTTGTTAACTGAACACTACATTAATAGAGAGCAGTTCTGTATTAGCGGTTTTGATGAAGGACTATATCCAGTTCTGGTGATCTACCTGTCTGTCTGCACAAGGAAATGAGATGGACCAATTAGCCCACAGCAGAACTACCTAAGCATCTCTCCTCCTCACCATCTCTGTTCACAAGGCCACAAAACTAAAATAGTTTAAAATAGTTTTCATCTTCCCCCTACACTGGCATTGTAAGTGACCAGAAAGAATTCTTCCCTGATGCTATTTTTACTTCTCCTCCCAGCTGAGGGCTCCCACTGCCTCCCTCTACTAAATCCCCATCCCTAACAGCCTTAGGAAAAGCCAAAGGGAGTTGGACTTTGTCTAGCTGAAGACTTAGGAATCTGGAACTGAGGGAGGCAGGCTGATTTCCCTCTTGAGTTTCCTTTCTCTTATTTCCCTTTCAGTCGTCCTAAACCTGCTTTCTTTCCAAACAAATTACCCTACATCTTAGCCTCTTTGACTGTATTTTGACCTTTGTCGCAAATATAGTAATGTTCTCTGGACTGGCCCTAAGAACACTTGAGGAATAAGCTTGGTTGCCTTCGGTTTCTGCCCCAAAACTCTTTCAACATTCCTCTTCTTCCAGCTACACTTCTTCTTCCTCCAAGGACCCTGTTTATGCTACAGTTCCGTAAGGTCTTACTCCTACCTGGCTTTCGAGAACTAAGAAAGTACTGGCTGATGAGAAGATGTCAACTCATAATATGATTAAGGTCCTCTCTTCTAGCTCTTAATCCAACATCTACCATCAATATGAGCATTTAAATAGAGGAAATGAGAAGGCCTACTAGTCCCAAAAGGATGAGGCAATAATGGTAAAGGGACCAGCAATGGAGTTGAAATCTGGGGCAAAGGCTAGTCACCCATGGCTAGCTCTAAATGTTCCCTCTTCTGGGCTCTCATACCCATGTTACTGTGGTGTTAATATGATGTGAATCTCCTGAAGTTTCTTTTGTTTAGTTATTTGCCTTGGTCATAAATTTTGATATGCCAGTAAAATACCCTGTGTGTATGTGGTGTGTGTGTGTGTGTGCGCGCGTGTGTGTGTGTGTATAAGCACCTATCTACAAAGAGGTAGATGGGGCCACACTGAATTGTGATATATCATATAATACTCAAGTTTTACTTGTCACTCATCTTGACAGCCTTGCATTTTCAAAATTAATTAAAAGCACAAGGGAGCTGTAGCACAATCACCAACCAAAGAATCTTAGCCACTAAGCTAAACATTTAGTCATCAGTGTTGTACATTAAGTTTGAAGGCACATATCACCATTTAGGATTTAAATGCAATAATCAATACCCTACAGGAAATCTACAGTTGCAAAGCAGAATTTTCTATCAGCCAATGCTTTCATTATCAGTGCCTTCTGATGACACATAGTAGTTTATTCTAGGCATTGATTTTACTTTGCTTTCGTTTAAGTTCCTTAATATTTCTCCCTCTTCCAAGAAGCAGAGGCTGGGGTGTGGAGATAGGACAGAGATAGTCAATATTCAATAATAAAGTCAGAAGCAATGTCTTATCTACCTGGCCAGGACACTTTTCTGTCAGCATATGTGGCCCAGAGGGGTAGCTTTCCAGCCATGAGCTCCTAATCACCTGGGCCTAGAAGTAACCTGTCTCCTCAATGCTTTCTTCCAGCACCCCCACAGGGCTTCCCCACTTTCTACCCCGCCCCCCACCACCACCAACCACCACTACTAACTGCTCTTGCTGCAACAAACTATGCAAGATGGCAGAACCACCCTTAAGCTAAGAAAAACTTTGGAGTGAGTTTGCAATCTTCTCTCATGGATTCTTTAAAAATTTGCTCTAAACCTAAGAAAACTCCAAGGACTTCCTATTTCTCTCTTAATAATGAACAAGTCTCTTTCATATCGAAGCATAACTTCTCAAGGTTTCATAATCAGCCAAACACCATCGCTTCTCTTGCCGCTGAAAAAAATCAAATTTCTCCGTGGAGAAATAAGCTTACATGCTTTTTCTCTTTATTCTCCTTTATCTTTTATCACAAGAAAATATGCTGACCAAAATAAAGCATTTCTAATAGTGACTTAGAAGAACAAGGATTGCACCAATCTCTCAAAACTACTGCCAACACATTATCGTGTTTAAGCACAGCAATGACTAAACATGTAATTTTTCTAAAGATAGCTGGAAAAGCTGTTCACATATACATTTTACCTCCTTCAGTATAAACTGACCACAACCAAGACTCAAGCATAGTCATTTTTCTAATAAATAGGAAAAATATCAAATATGGCATATCACTTTTAACAATTTCTCTGCAAAGTAATAAGCGACTTCCAAAAGCATTCTGATACCAAAACATAGCCTAAATGGCCCATATGGTCTTCTGCTGGATAACCATAGTTATGGAGTGAAACATTAAAATGACAGTAAAGGGTTTCCTTAAAATAGGTAATGGAGGCAGGCCTAGAAGTTTAAAAGCCCTAAGATAATAAAATATAAGGTGAGTTACATTTTCAGGGGGGAAAAAAATTGCATTTATAAGCAGCGAATTTGCCTGCTGACTGGTCGGTCAAGGGATGAGTGGTGCTACTGTAACGGAGCAGACTGTGGAGCAGGGAAAGAAGTTTCTTGCTGTCATCATCTAACTACTGCGGCTAGGATGGGTAAGAACTGTATTTTTCTCTCTTCTGCTGCTCTTTGGACACTTTGTTTTAAACGAACAGTTGGTATCAGAGCTAAGTCCAAACACTGTTACATGTGGGATTTCCTAATGCTGAGACCTGGCAGAGCTGCACCGTGTTCGGCCAAAAAACTAAACAGAAATGAGACTACCTCAAAATGTAACAACTGAGCATCCTCATTCTCTTTCAGTGTTTTCATTTAGTTGGAGCAAATGTTTTGCTTTAATGCAATTGAAAAGAAAAGAACATTTAGGGACAACATAGCTAGATCCCTCATAACGCTTCATTTTCCAAAGCAGTGTTTGAATCTCTAAATAAATGACAATTCATTCTCTGTTTACTTTAGGTAAACAGAAAATGCATTGCGGAGCACTCATTTTCAAAAGCTAATCAAGAACATTAGGTCCCAACAGATTCATTTAATAGAAATATAATAGGCATTCCTGCTTGCTTTTCATCTTGTCTCGCTGTAAATGCTAAAATGAACAGCAAATTAACCCTGCGTTGGAACAGAGTCCCTGTCACAGCTGATATCCTCTCTCTCACGACTTGTAAACATCCCCGCATCCTGTCGCTGCTTTGACTTCTGCATAGGAGAGAGGAAAAGTGCCTGATTGAGTTTGGCAAGAGAGTGTAGGAATACTTGAATTCTAAAGGGAGTACTGCGTGTTAACTCTGCTATCTTTCCTAGCAGAACAAAATATTACCATGTTGTCTCCTAAAATAGTGTACAATTAGGAAGTAGGAGGAGGGGTGGGGGAGAGATTTTTTTTTCCCAAGCTACATGTATCAACTGTCTTTCTCTATATTTTTAACTCTACTAGCCGTTCTCCAAATGGCTGCTTATAAACTACTATACAAAACAAGCTAATAAAGACAGGGCCATCCAAGCTCTATAATCAGATATAAAAGATTTGCAAACAATTTGAGATCTTATAATTAATATTCAGCGATATCAGAATTAGCATTTAGTACTCTACACAGAAAAACTATAATACTTCATAAATTATGTAATAATGAACAAACCCTTTCAAAAACTCTTTTCACTGTGCTAAAGTAACATTCTAGACTTGTTGTAAGTATATTATTCTTACAAGTAGTTCGCAGTTATTCTTGAAGGCAAGCCTTGGAGTTTCCTTAGCATAGTGCTGCTGGGGAAAATTTTCAGCATGTCCATCTTCATCTCTAGCCTGAAGGGAAATATAATGGCCTATTTAGGGACTTACAAATAATGGAAGAAAAAAAAGCTAAAAGCATAACAGCTCAGATCATTAAACAAACGGGAATCCAGAAATAACAACATTATTAAGAAGTTTGTTTAAATACGCAGTACGCCTTTTAGATATAAAAATTTGGGATTTTTTGTTTCTTTACGAAGTTTAGTTTGAACATGCAAATTCGTTGTGGGGTAATATTTAAAACAATATGATAAAAGCAAACCAAAATAAAATAATTTTGTTGGAAATTACCACCACTTCAGTCTTCCAGTGACTTTAGTTGCACATTTAGGATTATATGACATACGTACGTGTTTAAACTTTTTGGCATGCTTAAGCAACCTCTAGATAATGAATGCACTTTTTAAAAATTCTAATAGCAAGGCCATAAGAAAAGCAATTTGCATAGTTATATTTTGCATTGTAATACTATTAGAGATTCCCCTCAATTTTTAAATAAAAATCTGAAAGGAGCAATGATCTAGTAAGAACAATGATTCTTCAATCAAAGGCAGTTAAAAATAGATTTAATTAAGAAGCTGCATTAAAAGTTACTGGTTATTTTGATCTACACTGTTAATTAAGAAAGCTGAAGTTTAAATGGAGACATTAACAGAACCCATCAGCAATACCACTTGCATACAGTCTTCTCTTTCTAATCTTCATCGGTTTCTGGTTTGGAGTTGGAGAGAAGGGAGAGGTAGGTGAAAGGAGGCGTGTCTGCAGCACACTCATTAAACCACTCATTTGGGTGACACTTGCACTCTGTTCTGCTCTCATCTCATCTTAGCCCTAACTGCTCTCTCTTTCCTGGCCTCCTGAAATTCACAGCTGAGCTGTCTCCCTCACATATGGCTTGCATATAATTATGCATATTCCATTTTGCACTGCATTAAAATGATGAGCTCCTGGCTCCCTGCCAGCTGAATTTAAAAAGCCCAAGTGAAGTAGGAAAAAGGAGAGAAACACAGGGAGAGCCGCACAGGAAGCAGCAGGTAGTTCTGTCTGCTGTCTCTTTAGATAAAATGTATGTCTGGCACCAAGGGAACAGCTGAGAACTACCTGTTGTGATGTATGGATTGAGGTGGAGAAAACAATGAGCATAGCGACGACAGCGTTTATGTATTGTTCCTCCTCTAATGGAGTGAAATCTGCCCGCTGACAAGTATCACCCAGAGCTCCTCGGCTAGACTGCAGATTATCATTTTAGAAAGGGATCCGTGGTTTGTACATTTGAGAATGTATAGCTTGGTTTCCATAAAGGCTTCTGCTACTTATTGCAGGGTGGGAAACGGATGGAATTTGGAAGTGGAATGTCACTGGCACTAATACTTGAGTTTCTAGAAGTTTGTGGGGGGAGAGATCACATGCTCTGTTTTGATTTCATTTTTGAGATTTATGAACATCTCTGGGATTTGGTGTCTTTTTATTGTTCCTTTCCTCCCCCTTAACAAATCGGAATAAAAGTAAAAATGCAGGTATGAGACTGGACTATATGTGACAGAGGAAAATGTGTAAGCAGTGGTCGTGTCTAATGGCTATCAAGGCACTGAAACCCGTGATGTTTCTTCTCTCTGCATCAGTTCTAGTGTGCAACTCCATCAAGGTTTAAGTAAATATAGCCTTAAATGGGACCCATTTTAAAGTGGAACATATAAATAAAAGGCAGCTAAAGAAAGCAGTGAGATGTCAATAGGCAGGGACGACGTTAGATTCTTCATAACTGAATTTTAAGCCACTCCGTGAGGTATAGGTCTCTCAAAGACAACAACGTCTATTTTATCTTTCTTACTCTGCCATGCCCAGTGCCTTACTTTTACTTGGTACTTAATGAACATTTAAGTGGTGGGGGAAAAAAAAATTCATACATGGATCGCAACTAGACCCTACCATAAACAACTCTGTACAAAATGCCACCTCAAAATATGGCTAAACTTGGTGGAGGTTGATCGTATTCCTGATGCACTCTGATACATATGCTTGGAAACACACTTTGCATATAGTTTACAAGGGCTACTATTTACATATGTATGTCTATGTTCAATATATATGTATCTTGTATATAAATATTCATAAGGTAGAATATGTTTATTATGCATGTACTATGTATACACATTCATACACACCAGATGCCTGGGGATATTTTCAACATTAGTGGTAAAAATACATTCATTCCGCTTACATGTAAGGTGCTCACAATGTTTTTTATGTTTTTAAAGAACAAAAAAATTCTAAGATTTGAATATGCTTCCTCAAAGGGGCTATAAGATTTCATATAAAGCCTCATAACTTATGAGGCTAAATAAAGCAGCTGTGTAAGAGAAAGGAGAGGGGAATTAAGGTGACTGGAAGTGGAGAAAGCCAGAAACTTGCTTCTTTATTGAACCACATATTTGCCTCTGCATCAAACTCATGTGGTGCTGGCAGAATGGTCTGCCTCTGACAATCAACTTGATTCCAGAGTCTAAGAAACTATTTGCTGCATTTCCACAGCACGCCACAGAGACGGAAAGCACCTGACGTGCAAGGAGACCCAATACGATCACCTCCGTGGGTACGTACACTCGCACTCACGCACACTCGCACTCACGCACACTCGCACACTCACACTCACGCGCCCTCTCACCGAAGTGATTCTCTGCATTCCGAAGTTTTGTAAGGTAAAATTTAAAATTATTCTTACCAACTGAGTTAAAAGAATTGCATTCATCTAAGGAAGTAGTTCTGTACTCTGACTGCAATTAGAATCTTTTTTTTTTTTTTTTTAATAACATATTGGTGTCTGACCTCTCTTCCCGGCCTCCCCAGACTTTTCCAAGACTCTGATTTAATTGGATCAGGGTGGGGCCTGAACATAGGTGTTTTTAAAAATTAAATAAATAAAAAGCTCTCAGGTGACTGTAATATACAGGCAGGGGTGAGAACCACCTGTCTGAGGAGAGTGGCTACCAGTATCAAGAGGAGGCCTTGGCAGAGTTGGCAAAAAAGATTCCAGAGATTCCATGACTAATGCCTTGTGGGCAAAAAATTCTATTTATTTTTAGTGTCTGGTATAACAAATAATCATAGAAGAACTACTAGACCACTTCCTCAAAAAGGCCTTACTGAACCTCTCTAGCCAGGTGAAATATCTCCATTCTCTTTCTCTTAGACTAGACACGTGCACCCTTACGTGGGCTGGCGTGATTTTGGCTGCCTCCACTCCACTGTAAGCTTCCCAAAGGTAGGATGGTCTCCGGTTCATTACCACTGGATCTTCAACAGTAGGTGCTCTGTAGGCGTGGTCTCTGTTATCAGTCTATAGCAACTTGGTGGCAACATTAGACAAAATCCACAGGAATTCCCTTTCCCTCCATGTCGAATAATCCTACAGTGTTTTATAACCTCTTATATATTGAAGCCAGGGCCTTATCCTGCATCTACCCATTTTGGGTGGCCGACAATGGCGTATCAAGGGGGTGGGGGTGACAAGGGAGCTGACA
Source organism: Pteropus vampyrus (assembly GCF_000151845.1). Lineage (NCBI taxonomy): Eukaryota > Metazoa > Chordata > Mammalia > Chiroptera > Pteropodidae > Pteropus > Pteropus vampyrus. The sequence continues at coordinate 542,576 of NW_011888839.1, forward strand.
ACCCCTACAGGGAGGGGTGTTTAAACCCTGAAGACGTTCAGAATCACCAGTCATGGTAATAACATAAAACAGACTGACTTTCAGCTGGTTTTACTATTGTTCTTAAATTCTCTACAGATGATGCCTTCTCTAATTGCTTGTCTCGAGGCAGACCACCCCACTGCCAGCTCTTGCTATCCACTGGGGCCAGGAGGCCTGTGTTGATGTCTGACTTTGTTCCGGAGTGACCAGTTCTGACAGAAGGAATGTCAAGACACATCATGATGAACTAACTCTCTCCGTGTGTCTTATTCAACAGCCTTATTCTGACTAATATGATAGATATTTGTGCCAAAGCTGGAGGAAAGCAAATGGGAAACTGTTTTTTTTGTATTTGACTACAAATGTGACTGTCAGACCAAAAGTGCATTTTTGATCTATTATTCTAAGACAGCTTCACTTCTGCCATAAAAATAGAAATAAAAATTAAAATCCTTCAATTAATCTGCAAGGGGATTTCCCAGTCTTGCTGACAGTCATGCATCCATTCTCACGTTGTGCCTAGCACTTGAATAAATGTTAGATTATGGGAGAAACTTAGACTAATTGCCTCTCTACTTCAAAAATCTCTGGCTTAAACAAACTTTGTATTCACCTCTCCCTGTGAATCATCCCTAATTCACTTTTTTATTATGACTGTTCCATACAGCAGACTTTCGTTCTCCCTCAAAGAGTTCACTTCTTCCTTTGGACCAAACTTTGGTGCTCATGCATATTCGAGCAAGGTCAGCATTCTGCCTCCTCTAGAAGACTCCTTTAGAAAATGTGGAACCTTCTAAAAACAGCTCCATTTACCTACCCCAGAAAAGTGAGATGTTTCTGACTCAATGAAAAGGTTAACACTGCTGCCATTTAAGTAGAAAGGTAATCAGGCTTCCAGAGTTAAGACCTCTCTGCAATGAATGGGAGTTTACACCTCTGTGTCATTGTGATTTCAGAACTTCTTTTGGAAACAAGAAAAGGTTCTGCCTGGGGAGAGTTCTGCAGAGTTTCCAGACTTAGCTTTCCAGAGCTGTGGCGGATGTAACACATGTCATCTCACACATGTGGTGTCATCACCAGACTTGGGAACATCAGAAATAGTGCATCTCAAAGTTGTAGAAACAAGCTGAGAGATGAATAGTGGTAGAGAAAAAAATTTATATTTTATAAATAATTTTTTGAACCAGAAGTAATAGAATTTCTTTTTCAAAATTCAAGATAAAAGCACAGGGATACCACTTCTGAAAATTTTTGGAATTTTATTTTCTGATATCTCATTTTCTGCTCTATCCTTCCTTTGTCAAATGTGTACACATGTTCTCTTGAGGAAGCTCAGAGAGAAAGAAACAACGCTGTCACATGCGGCCTTTCAGTGTGTTGTGAACTTGACATAAAGGTCAGCCCATTTTCTTTGCCTCTCAGTGAAATTCCCTGGGCTGGAATAACAAAAGGAAGCCTGCAGAGTAGTTACTGCTTCCGCTTGAGTTACTCCCCAGTTATTCTCATCTTGGTGGCCCAATTCCTCATGACTAAAGTCCCAGTTCCCTTCCACTGAGTTCCTGCCCTTTACCCCATTTTCTCAGGGTAAAATCCGATTCCACCCCTCTTCCCCACTTCTCTTAGAAAATTCTAATGCATCCTTTAAGACTTTGTTCAAACTGCAGCTTCTTTAGGAAGCTATATAAGACCGCTTCCTCCTGGTCCTAACTTGGGCTCTGTGCCCCTCTGTTCCTGTATATGTGTCCATTCTATCCACCACATTGTATTGTGACCATGTATGTGTTTGCCCTCCCCACTAATCTGTAAAGTTCTTGAGTGCAGAAACTGTTCTATTCAGCTGCTAATCTCCAGAGCCTCCTCTAGTTCCTGGCATATTTTAAAGGCTTCATAAATGGTGAGTGAATGAATGAATGGGTTCCTATCCTTTAACTCTAGCAGCTGGACATTCTGCCTTATACTCCAGTCCTCAAAGGCAAGTGTTCTGCCCCTAAACCTCAGGAGTCCTCTCTATCCCTGGGTTTCAGCAGGCCTCTGCCAGAGTTCTCTGATCACACTTGTCTCACACCTGGACCTTCCTTGACTATCCGATGCACTTCTGCTCAACACTTTTCCTCTCATTTGGTTACATACAAGGGTCTTAGCCTCACTGTAAATCTTGTCCTTGATTCAGACAACAACCAATAATCCTTTTATCTCACATGTTTCTCTCCTCTGCCTCCCATCTAAACTGACCTTTGCCTAACAAAGGTCACTCTAATCTCTGGTCTTTGTCTCATCCCCAAAAGTCCATTCCTAGATTAACCAACCTGGTGCCTTGCTCCCTGTTTCTGATGTCTCACCTAGTTATAGTGCCCCAAGTCAGTCTGGGTATAACTTGGTGCAACATCTTAGTTCTGACTCATGTCTTATCTTCCCTACCACTGCTTGAGGTTAGAGACCAAGCATTATGGACGAAGTCCCCATGCTCAGCGGAGGACCTTGTAAAACAAACAATCCAGTCAATATAAATTGAATGGATTCCTTAACCCTTTGCTTTTCCTAAGCCAGGGCCCAGAGCGTTTTTGTTTTTCTCCACTCTGAATTCCCTACTTCTACAAATGGAAACCCCTTCGGTATCGGCTGTTTCTCTGCAAATATTCAAGTCACTGAACAGATCACAGAGAGTTGCACAGCTCGTGGGCAGGACTGTCTATGCACACAGCGTGGGTAGAGCTCTTTCTCTTAGACAGAGGACTCCCACCTGGCATTGGGCTCCCTGCTCTGGAGATACCCCAGGCATTCAGAAACACAAATCTGTGGATCCAGGCATCTGCTCAATTCACGTTACTATGCATCTTTGCATCAGAATCCCTTGCCCTCCCTTTCATTAGCTCATCACTGAAGACTGACTATGAGATTCCAGCAATAGTGCTATTTTACTTTGTTCTTTTAATAAAAGGTATTTAAATGCCCATTTTGCATGTGAACCGAAGGAGAAGCTATTTTCCTAGTGACGTTCTTGCTACTTCTCCATCCTCCTCAACCAGCAGGCAGAGGGGCTCTCTCTACACCTCTTCAGGCTCCTCTGACAGCTCACACATCTCTGATGAATGAGGGGGACTGATTGGCTGCAGCTATTTTTTCACTCCCTACAAACCTTTATATATATCATAAATTTTTTATATCCAATTTGGAGTCTTCAAAGAATAACGGTAACAAATATGCAACATGAAGATAATGGGAATCGAATCATGTTTATGGCCTCCACGAGCATCTCCTTAAACGATGTCAGGTCAGAGCCACTCGGAGCTGTGAGTGCGTGAGGCAATGGGGCCGATCTCGTGCCTGATTAATGGCTGTCCTTACTCAAGGGCCCTAATGGACTGCATGACAGTTACAGCCACAGATTCCACATCAGCCTGAAATACAGCTACCACACAAACTAAAATACATCATGCTCTTCCCAGCACATTCCAGCTGTGTCTGGAATAATCAGAGCAGTTGCTAAGTGGTTCTGAAAATCCTTGTTTCTGCTTTTCATTTTTCTGATCTATTTTTCCTTTATAAGGTCACCTGACCCTTCTGGATTTATCTTGCACTGCTCTTTGTTAGGTCACCTGAGTGTCTTTGTTTGGTAAGAACTGTTTTTTCAAAGGGTCTGCAGGTAAGGCCCAGCAGCTGGGGCTCACAGCCTTCTTTTCTATTCTCTGCTACAGTCACACACACCACCATCACATCCCAGGCAGCTTCTGATTTTCCCAGAACCCTTGATCCATGGTGGATTATCTGGGCTCCTTGATTGCTCCCCTCCCCCACCTCCTGCCTCCACCCACCGCTTGCCTTTTGGCTTTTTCACTATTCATTTGCATCTATTACCCAGAGACCCTAGAGTGGAAACAAAAGGCAGGGAACCACAGATGACTCCACTTTGCTACTGGTGGGTGCCTATAAAATGCTCGAATAATTGGCCTAATCTAGGCATTTCAGGTGGTCTTTTTATTCCTCTTCTCTGAAATCACTAGGCAGAAGGGGCTGAACTCATGTCTTCATGTACAGACCTCATGATGGACCTGAGAAATTAGAGATAATGTGAAACAGGCAAGGGCTGGAAGGGGCCTCCAGGACCCCATCTGTAAGGCTAGGAAAGGATCCAGACGTTACGGAGATTTACTAACCACAGGAAGTCTCCCTAGAAATAACCTGGCCTCCAATGGGAATAGGAAACACACTAGAACCAGATAAAGGTACCGCTCTGGATATTATCAGGGATTCCTACGAACGGCTGACATTCCTACATCTCTTACGTAGGCACCAGACACCATTCTAAGTGCTTCGTACGTACTAATCCATTTAACACACACACACAAACAAAACCAAAGCAAAATCTTACAAGGTGGTATGAGCCTCCATTTTTGTATGAGGAAATTGGAGCACAGCGAGATTATGTAGTTTACACAAAGTCACACAGCTGACAAGTGGCAGAATAAGGATTCAAACCTAGGCGGTCTGCCTCCCAAGTCCACACGCTAAACCCCAATGATCTACTACCTCTCTGCTAGTGTTAAAAAAAAAAAAAAATTACATAAAATAAATGTGGAATAATTCTAAAATACTAATGTCATTAATTTAACAATATATATATCATCAACTAAGGGAGGTTTTCATAATTCTTTGGTTTTAGCATGCCAAGATTGAATATACCAAGGCAATTAAGAAAGACGGGTATTTAATGACAAATATAACTGAAGGGGGCAGGGTGCTCTGAAAAAGAGCCTAGGAAAAGAGAGGCCAGAAAAAAAGCAAGCACAAGTCAGTAGGTCTCCGGCACATTCTGAAGGAGATGGTATTTCAAAATTTATAAAATTAATTCTTAAAACCAACCAACCTCTTTAACCTCTTATTAAATAACCCTAGGATCACTGATTATACACCTAAACCCATCAGCTGCAGAAGGACATGTCCTACAGAGCTCACTCAACTATTCAGATCCTTTAGCAATTTCCTTTGTGAATTTCTAAAAGCATTATCAATGTTATCATATTATTTTTTATTAATCCCATAGAGGATGCTGTACAGACTATAAGGGACGTCTGTGTGTCTTATCTCATTTAGTCCTGGCATTCTGGTATACAAATGCAGATGGTGACTTTGGTTAGCATCAGTCAGTTCATCAAAGCAATGCAGACCCTTGAATGAACTGGTGGAACTGAGTCCCTGGACTTGACTAAACTGTGGAGATTCTTCAAGGTGGGGCTATGGGGAGCCAAAGGCCAGTTCACCAGCCTCCGTTCAATACCACAACACCCTCCACGACTAGGAATGATCGAGACAGAGCAATGTCAATGGCTAATGAGCACAGCTGGTGGGAAGATGATACAAGAGGTTTAGGTCAGGGTCCTCCTAGGAGTGTTAGCTTGCTGTGTCCTAGTCACAGAACAAACCCTTCATAGTGACCTGCCACATCACACGCATATGGGTCTTGGCAAAAGGGAGCTGAACACCAGAAAACACGTGAGAGGATGTGGATGAATCAGTGCACATTCTCTCACTACTTACAGAAGAAATAACTCAAAGGGCATACCCCAGGGATGGTGGTCATGGATGGCTGAGTCACAAGCTGAAACAAATGGTGTCCTTGAATCCTAATTCTGAGGTCAAGGATTATAAATTCTGAATTAGCAGCCATACCCGTCAGACACCTTGATGTCACAATTGTTATCTGTAATAAAGCTTTTCTACTCAGCCCAACTTAACTTTCTTTTCTTCCACCAGCAACCACAGAAGTGCCATAAGCAGGGTCCAGATACAACAGGGATGCCTACAGCTTCTCTGGACAGTTCATATGCTGAGCCTCAGTCTACCCCATCCTTAGGTGCCCACCTGTAAGTTTGGCCTTTAGATGCCCCAAGGTGTTCTCAGTAACCACCCTGTACTCTTGCCACTGGTTCTCTACCAGCTCTGACTTGAGCCCACTTCCATATCGTTCCCAGCTCTGGACCCTCACCCATGACTCCGACCACACCTTGAGCCCTTTGACCTGTGCATTTGGCCTGGCTGGAGCTTCCTGTCCCTCCTGGACATAGTCTTGGACTGGCCATTCTGGTCCTCCACTCTGGACAGCCACATGAGGGTCACCCTGGTCACTGCTCTGGCCTGGAGCAGTTTTATAGTCAACATCCTATAATAGTGGCCCATATACAATTTATTTTAAAGATACGATTTCTTTTGTAAGAAGTCGAAGTGAGAATATGCAATGTTTGTAAAGATCTAAAATTGGCCTGAACACAAAGCAGAAAGACCAGGACTAGGAGTAAAATCCCAACTGTGACTGCGTGCTCTCCACATAAGTGCCCTGACCAATTGTGGAGTGGTGCTGTGCTTTACACTAGTAGAAGCAGGCAAAGGAGAAAGACAGGGAGCCAATATCCATTCACTCTGCCCCTGGGTCTTTCAGAGTGTGAGGTGGGGATGTGACTCTGAACAGCATGGTCTTCCTGACAGCTTCAATTATAATCCATGTGCCACCTGACCTGTTAACAGAGGCTTAAAGGAACAAAGTCTGAATTGTCTTTTTCCCAAAACCAAGACCAAGGGGCCTCTCTGAGGAGCCAAATGCAAAGACAGCAGCAAAGGGGCTTCATAAATAACCTCCTCTGCTCAAACGACACTCTCCGGAGTCCTAATTTTAAATCCCAGTCATTCTGCAGATGATAAACGGAGGTAATAAAAGTAGGATTGTGGCTTGTTTAAATAGGGGGCAATCGCTTGAGCAGAATTGGTGTGGAGAGAAGGGTCTGTTGAAGCCAATAGCTGAGTATCAGGTTAAGGTCCACTTCTAGATGATAATTTCACCTAAAAGTTGCTCCTCTGTCACATTATTATTATTATCATCATCATCATTATTATCATAACATTTCTAGGAGGTATATTTTGGAATCAAAGCCCAGGTGACAAAAGATAAGAAGTTATCTGGGTTTCCACATCACTTCCCTTTTTAGTATAACTGAGAACAAGATGTGTTTTTTCTCTGCACAGTGAGCAGCCCTATCCCTCCTTCACCCCACCTTTCAGGTTACCAAAACTCCCAAACTATCCCAGTTCCTCTGTACCCTCATATCGCAACTGCCCAGTGTGGTTCTAGATATGAGATAATGGGGAACTGCATTAGAAGGAGGTTCCCGGATCACAGACTGTACCCCACTGGAAAGAATATCACCATTTCCAGAAATTTCCAACTCAATGCCTGCTTCATGGAGCTGTCACCACAAAGGAAGAAAACTCAATATAGAAGTCACTTTGACAGTAACATTAAGACTAAAGTTTGTGCCTTGCCAGGCACCATGCTAAGCATTTTACAGACTTCGGCTCATTAAAGTTCCCCAAACCCTTATGAGGCCCAAATTACTACTACCACCTCCATTTTGCCAGCAAGGAATCTGAAGGGTGGAGAAGTTAACGAACTTGTCCAATGCTAAAGAGCTTATCGTGGCAAAGCGGGAACCTGAACGTGGGTGTCAAGCCACCAGGCACAGGCTCATGACCCCCACACCATACTGGCTCTTCCTCAGTAGCATAGTCAGCAGGAGAAGCTGGGCTGACGATAAGCAACAGAAACTGTAGTTGTTACTAGATGGCAGAGAAGTCATGGCTCAAATGTCCCTGTGGTTCCATGTAGGAGAGAGGAAAATCACCCCTCTTTGTGGTGAAGCACCGATGACCAATGCAGCTCAAATGGAGGTGAGCACCTCCCTGGAGGTAAAGGCCCAAAGGTCAGTTTACTAGGCCAGAGGCAACACAGGCAACAAGAACACAGCCAAAGCCTGATCAGATCGAAACCCTAAGCCCCCCAGGATAGAAGGCAATGGCCTTTTCAAGATTCTGCACTTGAGGTATGAGACAGAGAGGAGGAAGCATGGCAGGACGGGGAGGATGGGAAGCACACATGGAAACGGGAGTGTGCTGGGGGGCTCGTGTACATCGGCAGGAAAACTCTGTGTGGAGATGGGAAAGGACGCATTCCCTGAAAGTGACAGACTTCTCACTAGCGGGCCTGCTCAACTTAAAGTCTCTCTTATATTTCAGTTTCATCTGTACATCCTACAAATTAAAGCTTATGGATTCCAAGGTGAAAGTGGGAGCCTGAATCTTTTCTTGGGTATCAAGATACATTGAGATGTGTTTTCAAGATTCTAAATTCATAGACCTCTTCTTGTGGTTCTTGCCTAATCATAGAACAAAAAAATGTTATGGTTTGATGACGAAAACAGTAAAAGGAGAATAAAAATGATCACTTGATATAAATATTACTAATATTAGCCTTCCCTTATCAATAAAAATCAGTAGTGTTTACATGTAACCTAGTATGATAAAGAAATTTCACTCATTTCTTTGCCTTAAGGAAGAAAAGAATTTTGCCTTTGAATTACAAAAATGTTTTGCCCGATTCCATAAACTGTAGGATGAACTATCATATATTTATGCAAAACCACTATATGTGGCAGTGTGACCCACAGAAAGCAAACAGCAATGACAAGGGCACTTATATAACTTTTTCCTTAGGTCTTAATTCATTCACCCATTCATTCGTTCATCGTTTATTGAGCATCTACCATGTGCCCAGCAATTGCAGGTAATCAAACAACTAAGCATCTAAAATGAATGGTAGTCAGCCCAAGCGTTCAACACATTTTAATTTTTTAAGTTCAATGATAACAATAAAGCAGATGACCCCAGGCCGAGGTCTAACCACACACCATTTAGAGTATCAGATTTCATACATTTATATCTTATTTAAAATTTAGATTTTTAAATAGTTATAATTTTAAAAGGTAAATAAAAGTAAATCACAAAAGGCAGGAAGTAGAAAATATTCTCGTAAGCAGACAAGAATTATGAGGAAGTAAAAAGCAAGAAAAAGTGAGAGCAAATTCTTAAAGGCCAAGTCCTCCATGTGCCATTTGGTTGAGAATATTAGTACAGAAAAGGGTGTGGGGGTGGGTCATTTGGTGTCGATACTAAGTTTGATTTCTGGTGCCACCAGTAAAACGGGGGGCGGGGGGGGGAACATAATATTCAGCTCAGAAACTCATTGCAAAGATTAAATGTAATAATCCATCGCATGTCCCACAAAATGCTTGGCACAGAGTAAGTACTCAATAGATGACAGTTATTTACATTTCATGAACCTATTTTCTTTTCCAGAGAGAAAAACTCAGCTGGCAGGAAGGCAATAGAGACCCGCTATCTTTTCTTATCATTAAAGTCTTGATTAGAATTGAGTTGTGTGCAACTATAGAGCATGCACAGTAGCCAAAGGCAAATGACAATCAGAAGACACTGGCAAAGGCTTGAGGACTTTTAGGAATGCAGAAACACACCCGATAATCAGGATCCTCACCCTTTACACAGCCCGGATACATCGATATTTAATGACCACTCCTCTCTCTCTTTGGCCATCTGACTACCCACTTTGCTCTCTGCAAATAAGGCATCATTTTGTTTTCTTTTGATCTCTTCATTTCCCCTTGTGTTTCATGAGTGGCATCTCCATCAAGAAACTTTTCACGCTAGCTGAGCGGTTTGGCATTTGTGGAGACTGCTATATGTTGAATTCCTTGGCCCTCATCTCATTTTTGCCAAAAACAGTTGTCCCTCAGCATCCATAGGGGTTTGGTCCAGGACACCCCTGCAGATACCAAAATCCACAGATGCTCAAGTGTCTTATATAAGATGGTGGAGTATTTGCATATAACCTACACACATCCTCCTGTATACTTCAAATCATCTATATTACTTGTAATACTTAATACAGTGTAAATGCTATGTCAATAGTTGTTATACTGTATTGTTTAGGGAATAATGACAAGGAAAAAAAGTCTGTATGTGTTTGGTACAGGTGCAACCGTAGCAGGCCTAACTAGACAGTACACGTTAGCAACAACGTAACTTTTTTCTGAAAAATTTTTTTTTATCTGAGGTTGGTTGAATCTGTGGATGTGGAACTCGTGGATACAGAGGGCTGACTGTAACTTGACCAAGGATTTACTGTTCATCCGGTTCATAATTATTCATGTTATCTCCCTTTATTCCTCATTTTCCAGCTACTAACTTCACCGTGTATCAACTTTCCTATGCGGTAACAGAAGACACCTATATTATTTGCTGATTTAAGTACTCAACAGGGCTCAGGCACATATACCTTGTAACCCACACACTCTTTCCAAGCTGAATGGCTTCACCAAAGACAGAGAGGTGCAGACAAAATAAAGGAGAGGGAAAATTTCTGAATAATCTAAATTTGATTCATCATTTTCAGATAATGTGCAAATGAGCGGACACTATTTTTTTATTTGAAAGGCTAGGGCTTTCTTTTTTAACTACATGTTGCAGCATCTATTAGGTCTCTACTTGTTTTAGAATGCAAGTCAAAATTGTTGCCCTCAAGTTTTGTTTTTTAAATATGTTCATCCTCATCTTTCTGACACATTATCTCATCTTTGCATTTGGAAATAGCTTTCATTTATTTTACAGATTTATTTCATCTTAAAGTAAAATGTCTTCCTTGTATGAAACATTTTCATCTATATTTCTCCCCATTCCTTGCTCTGTTACAGGAAGCTTCTCTACAGGTACCACAAACTATTTATGGTCATTTGTTTCTTCATATTATACCCTGCCCTCCTGTGCTCTAAGATCTGATGTCTCCAAAGATATAATCAAAATGAAATTGTATTAGTTTAGATTAGCATCTGTGACAGCGATTCTTATAAATGATACAGACAGGGCCGTAGCTATAATGTCTGTCTTGTTTCGAGGTAAAAATGAAAAATGACATCTTTGATGGGGAAGATTCCACAGAGACCGAGTAGAAACGCGGCCTGTTCCTCCGTTCACAGATAGCTCTCTTTCCCGTCATATGGCTGACAGGTGTGTAATCATGTTCCTTAGTCACAGTTTGTGTTAAAATAACCAATTACCAAATGAATGAGAATTGAGCTCTGGTGTGACTTTCACCACCATTACAAAGTGATGATGTGCATCCAAAGCATGGGTTTGAAGGGGAGGCTCTGACAGGCATCTTCTCAGCCAAGGGTGCTCTCCGAGGCTGAGAAGACATTCCTGCTCTATAACGAATCTCCTAAAATGCAGGAGTTTTCTCCTCTGGCGCCAGCCCTTAGGAATGAAGATTCCAAGAGGGCCACTAGGGACGGTCAGTTGGATTTCCTGGGCAGCTCAATGTTCCTACTATTTCCTGTCCTTGACCTTCCCAGAACACACACTCTCACCTCTCACTGAGCACTCACTAGCACAGCTGTCTCCCTTCCCATCCAGATTTTCATGTGAACAAGGTAGTATCTACCATCAGCCTGTTCCTTCCCCTAAAGTGAACATCACCTTCCACTAGACCCCTCAGTGACAAAAAATAATGCTGAAATCCAAGGGCCTTGCTGTTCCAAACATATCCTCATAGGAAAAGAATTCCCCAGATCTCCTGGTCAGGAAAGGTGAGGCAGCAAGCAGGGAGCCTACACAGCCACACACTGTTCTATGTTGTGCGTATAGGCAAAAGCAGCGAACCCTTTAGCATTCACGAAAAATGAACGCATAAAAAAAAAAAAAAAAAAATCACGCCTTCAACTGGCCCAAAGTTATTTGTTAACATGTTGGGAGAGAATGCCTGCAAATAACACAAATAAAGTCAATGTAGAGAGTTGAGATAATAACTTATTTACAACAGATGGGTTACAGTAGCACTGTTATTATACTTAGACCAACCCCTCTTGTCAGATATACCCAGTTGCAGGTGGAGAAGACCAACCTCCCAGACTGGTAGCTGAAGTTGAAGGACAAGTGAAAGAACATGACTGCCCTACGACTTTGATTCCCATTGGTGAAGTGGGGCTAGTACTTGTTACCCATATTTGATTAAATGAGAGGGGTTGTAACCACCAAGCAAAACCGAAGGAGAAGCTCAAGAAAAGAGTCCGAGTTGTGCGTCCACCAATATCTTTTGGTCAGAAACACTGTACACTTTCAAAAAATTAAGTTTTCAGCAAAGCCAAAGGAGATGATGATTCGCATTTTAGGCAGCAAAATCAAAGTAAAAAACAATTAACCTCCATAATCTCTGGATTGGTTTACTTAGGCTAAAGGATACAAAAGAGATTTGATAGATTCAAAGAGGTGAGTGAAAAATATAGTTCCTTTATATCACTCGCTGTTTTTTTTTTTTCTCATAAAAGATGTTCTACTGAAAGATATACCTACAAAGACCAGACCAATGTTGCTTTCCTGCAAAAAGGCTTGTATGCTATGCTTTGCATGAGACGAAGGACAATAAATATTTAAGGGGAAGGGAAAAACATCAGCTGTTTTCACTCCCGTCATTCTTCTGTAACCAATGAGTTTTTTCATCACAGTCTTGTCATCCTCATTAACATAAGTGATAATTATCCCCTCTCCTCTCCTACTGGAAGGGCAACCGGATTCCATGCTGGCCTCAACAATGGCAGGCACTCTGGGGGTGAGGCTGAGGTAGGAGGATGAGGTGAGGGCTGTGTAAAGGTGAGTGGGAAATGTTGTGACAAATAAGCTTAAAAGGGGGGACAAAAATGCAGGTGGCTGCCAGGGTGTCTTTCCAAAGAGGAGGCGAGGCCTGGTGCTGGGTACGAGGCTCTCTCCTCCACTTATTCATGTGCTCCTGGCAATTTTGGCAGTGGCAGCTCGAGTGAAAAGCACACTGCTTTGCACATATGGTGGAAAGAATCTCGTGCATCAGTTGAATGCATACTGTACTACATACACATTCTGTTTTATCTCCAGGCCCAGCCGTGCTGCAAACGCTTGCAAATTGGGAAACCTTCTGTGCAGTAAAAATACGGACAGGAGAAGCTAGACTGTGACTTATCAGATGTGACACTAGCCAAAAAAGCCAAAGTAACTAAAAGTTAAGGCATGTGCTTCACACTCATTGCAACAAAGGCAGCTCTGCAAGGTGGGGACTCACAGCCAGCATTTATTTCATTTCCCTTCATCCTGCGCTTTCAGGCCCAGTAAAAGGGCTTCCTTTCCACACACATGATCTCTGGGAACCTTTGTCTGTATCCATATATATTTTAAATTTTATATGAAAAAATTGTCAGTGAAATTTCTGATTTACCTTGGTAGGGGATAGGGATGAAATTGCTATGTTCATCCTCCGATTTGTCCTTCGGTCTTCAGCCTACCATCCTGCCATGGGATGCCACTGTCCTTAGCGAGTCACAGGCATCGTTTTCACATCTAAGTGTTTCTAACAGCAAAATCTGATACTTCTCAGGATTCAGAACTCCCCATATATTTGGGATACAAAAGGAACAAAGTGGTGGATTATTCTGACTTTCTTCCTTTACCTGACCCCCAAATAAAGTAATGATTTTTTAAAACGACTGGTCCCTAATTAAGGAGACTGATATTCCTTCTCACTTCAAATCACAGATATTCCTTTCTTTTCTATTAGCCTTGTATACAAGTAGGAAAAAGGTATGAAAGTGTAAAGATTTCTTTAATAAATTAAGACAATTTTAACGGGAGTCAATGCATTAAAGCTTCTATTGTTCTTTTTCAGCTGCCTCCTTGTTTCACAAATGAAGAAACCAAGATGGAGCCAGGTGATCCAACCAAAGGTATAAAAGAATTACAATACAGGGTTCTTGGCAAGATACTGATTGCTTAATGTACAAAAAGAAAAGAGTAGAGGGTACCCAGAAAGATTCCCAATATTGTCCCCACTACCTCCTTGCTGGCAGCTCCTTCTTATCAAGGACACACCTTTCCCCCTCTTAAGCCTTCGTCTGTGCGACATCAAAGATTGTAAAGGAGCAGCAGGCTTAATAATGCTGAAGTGTGTGTGGCTCTTTTCCTAATTTATTCTGTGTGTACAATTCATGATTTCGTTTCCATGTTATTTAGAGTCATCCTCTCACAAATGTTAGGAGTGATGGAAGTTAACCCCAAACCGGTGGAAGCTTTGAGTTGCCTGAGGCATGCTTTGGCTCATTTCAGTCAGTTGTTCATTTTCAATATGGTTTTAATTTGTTGAGTTGCTAGAAACAATAAAATACATATTTAAAAGAGTGTGTTTTATAAGAACTCCACAGGCGACTTGCCGTACTTTCCACTGTTCAGCATTTTGTCCAGCCTTTTCCTTCTTCGTTTTGTTTTCGTGACCGCCCTTTTTTTAATGAGTTGAAATACACAGAAACTACAATGAAGTCAATAAGTGGAAATAAGTCTTGCCGTTTAACTCTATTAACAATAACGCGTGACAACTAGTATTGACTTTTCTGAAATTCCTAAATGGAGATTTCTGAGCAGGATATATAAACCAAAGGGAAAGAACTCTTAGAAACTTTTTTTAAGAAAAGTTCTTAAAACAGACCTTTCCACAAGGTCATAAGAGAACCAGCCAGTTGGGTTTAAAAACGGCCCCTCCTTCCACAAATCCACTCTAAGGCCAGAAAAGGCGGAGCTGGAGGGATTCTCTGTGCTGCTTGGAGTCTTTTCTAGTTCTTCCTTTTGAATCTCCCTGTGTGCTAGGCCTCCCAGGGCAGAGGCACACCTTCGGCATCACAGCTCGCCCTTGCACGAGCAACTACTTTCTGCACCATGTCCTTACTCAATCAGGAAACTGCCCCCTCAAAGTCTATGTTCTTGGGCATTTCAAGTACTGCTATTTTGTTTTGTATCATCAAAATACCTGTGTATTTTACTACCCAAATTCTGGGATTGGTTTGCATTTTAATACATAGTATATTCAATCATTAACCAAGGCTCCACCTAGAGGAACTTCTTCTGGTATTTTAAATTCATTCTACTTCAACTCACAAAGTCAACAATGGTATTACGGGAAAGAGGCACTGTAAGATCTGGTCCCTTCTCTCAAGGACCTGAACTAGGAGTTTTCCGCCTAGTTCAGATGAAGCACGGTACACATCACAGGGAGGGGGAAAAAAAGTGGCAGATTCTAATTTCAATGCGGATCCTGCTAAGGCAGCCTAGGGAGAGAGGCATCCCCTCTCGGCTGGAGTGGTCAGGAGGGAATGGGGTTTTAGCTAAGCCCTGGAGGTAAGCTTTCAATTGGAGTTTTATTCATTTTGAAGGACCAGTCTATCTTTCAACTTCATACTCAAGGAGCAAGACTGAAGGGGAAGAAAGTGTGTTTTGGTTATGGATTATTAAGTCCTAAGCTTCTAACATCATCCCATGTGCTCCCTGTGAAAGACCTTTGATCATCCTTGATGACTAGCATAGCACTTTGCCATAAGTGAATACTCAATAAATATTGAGCAGTGGACCTGAAATAGCAATCAAGGTGTCTGCCCACACCATTCCCTTCTAAGGGTCTGTGTTCCGTGTTTTGTACCACATGACCCAACCTTAGCTGACTGGACCAAGGATATGCACGTGACCCAAGGGCTGCCACTAGATAAGGTGTCCAACAACCCATGATGTGCCTTGTTGCAAAAAGATAAACTGATTAATTCAGATTTCCTCTCTCAGGAACGAGAACTAAAATATACAAAAGACTACAGTAGGTAATGATGGGAGCTCAACCGAAAGGTCACAATATTGAGAGGAGCCATGTTGGAGTCATACCTGCTGAAGTGATGAGGAGCAGGAACTATGGGGAGGAAAAGAAATCTGGTTGATGCAGAGAAAAACACGGAGCAGACAGCCAGAGAAAAATCAGAGATACCATGAGAGGAGGTGGAGAGAAGCCAAGCCCTAAAGCTGCCTTGGTTCTCACTACTTTCTAGTTCCAATTCCTTCTCCCCTTTCCTAAAAAGCTGGGCTAAAATAGACAGTAATAATCTTCTGTCTTCAATTTAACTCCACTCTCTTCGCTTTCAAAAGTCTCAACGCTTGTTTTCTTTCTCTCCCATGGCGGAGAGGGGAAGTGGCTACTGCAGATGAAAGGCCTCGAAGGGTGAAAACACATGAGGATTTTGGAACCATCGAATATCTCCACTGCCTGCTGGGTCTGATGGACTGGGCACTGCATTAAATCTTAGACAGGGAAGGAAGGCACAAGCGTGAATGGTCTTTGTTTTGTTTCGCAGGAGAAGACAGCAGTGTGAACAAGCAGAACCAGGTTTCTGTGCATTTCTCTTCATTACCTAAAATCACCACAAACTGCGGATTAGACAACACTGTCTGTTTGGGGAAGAGTGGAGTCAGAGTGGATTCTATGTTTTTACAGAAAATCAGCCACGGCCTTTCGCCCTTCAGGGTGTCTGTCATTTCTAATTTCTGAGAGTGGCAGATGTCAGCTCCCTTACTAAGGGACAATTTTTTAAAAATCTGTTTGTACAAATAAGCTGACACAAACTGAGCTGAAACCCACTGGGAGAAAGTACAATATTATGCTTGAAGCAAATGAAGAACACGGCTTCGACCGCCTTCACTGCACAGTAGGAATGGGGTGAGCCGGGACGCCTTCCCACCCCACTTTCCTTTATTTCTATTCCATGTAGTCCAGGTTACAGTTTGGGAAGGTACAGAGACTGGTCAATTAACCTGAATACTTAGATTAGGTTCATTTTTCGGTTCGCTTTGATTTTTCAGTCTCTGGCTCTGCACCAATATCTAGAGATTAGGTATACATTCCATAGTTTACTAGAACCTCATTTCTGTTTTCTGTTTCCATTTTTTTAGTTAATATTATTTACTTACTTCATTTATCTCCAGATACCTCCAGTATGCAGCCAAAGTCCAAGAAAGTGATGAGGAGTAAGGAATTACTCTCTAAACTCTGTCTCCTCTTCTTGGGCTCTACTCACCCTGTCACACACCTGTCTGCTTCCATTCTCAGCACAGGAGCCCTGGGAACTTAGAGTAGGCCCAGGTCACCTCCACCTCCTACCCAGATGACCACATGGGAACTGAATCAGTTTTAGATGTTGATCCTCTCTCTCTCTGTCTCTCTGTCTGTCTGTCTGTCTGTCTCTCTCTCTCTCTCTCACACACACACACACACACACACACACACGCACTCCTTCCAGTAATCACCCGATCTGAGTCAGACCCCTTGTACTGGATTTAGAGAACCCAGCATGAGAAGGTGGGGGTGGGAGGTACAGGTAGAACTCTGCCATGGTAAAGACTCAGAGGCAACCTGGCTTCGATCAGACTGAACCTGCAAGGATAGACTTGTGGAGACAGTCGATAGCAGATTGAGCAGCTCAATGGGACCTAACAGAGACTCGAACCTGTGGAGACCTAGGTCCTATTTTAGTTGTCTGTCACCTCCTCCTTTGTGTCATTAATTATTATTGAGTCCTGAGGAGACTTCTTGGGGTCTTGACCCTTTAAATAGAGAGGGGGCTTTACTCCATTACAACAAGAGTTGAAATACCACGGGTCGATCTAGCCATATAATGCAAACCAAAGAAAAAACATGAACGATCTCAAAATCTGTGCTGCAGTCATCCAAACTGCAGCTTTCAATCGCCATTTCTTCTTTCTCTCTTGCCCTCTTTATTTTGATCTGCTGCCCTTTCAGGCAGTGATTGTGTTTTCTTTAGCAGACCAAAGGCAGTTTGTTTCTGAGTTAAATGTCACTTCAATATTTCCCCAAGTGAGATGTTTGAACCAGTTTATGAGTTTCCTAAGCAACAGAGAAATGCTGGAAAAAACATTTGGTATCTCAGGTCTAAAAGCTGCCTTAAACTTTGGCTCCCGGACACAAATGAAACAGATAGATTGAATATTCCAGTCTCGCTAAAGTTACAAGTTGAAAAATAAAGCACAGGGCTGTAAAAAACAGCCTCCTAACACCATACCACTCAGGTGTGTGCCCCCAAACAATGCTAATACTGAAATATTCTAGTGACAGTAAGAGAAACAATCACGGCACAAATCCAGAAGTATGAAGCCATGGTCAACAACTAATGTGTGAGGAGGGAAGTAAGCTTCCCTAGCCAAACACAGAATTCTGCAGGAAAATTCCTGTGGGAACCCAGATTATGCCCTGAAGGCTGAGATTTGATTAACCTTCTTGGAGCATGTGTAACGACAAATGTTATTGGTCATAAAATTATCCAGTCCTTATTAAAACACAGCTGCAGCTCTGGGCTCAGTGACCTCCTGGGGGAGAGATTTCCATAAGATAGCAGTAGACTTTATGGAAGAAGAGTGCCTTTCTAGCCTTGAAACTACAGGAGAGTGTTTTATACTTTAATGAGGAGTTCTTGAGAGAGACCAGGCTCCTTCGTATTAAAAGCTTTAAGAAATAGAAGGGCCAGATTACATTCAGTCTGCTACTTGGTGGGCAGGCGGCCCACAGCTCACAATATGGATACGTCTTCCTTTATGGGTAATGTGCAGTCGCACTCACACAGATGTACCTATCTTCCATCCAACCATTATTCCTGAGGATGTTTTCTTTGTCTTATACAATCACAGACTCTCAGAATTTGAAGGAAACTTAGAGAGACTCCCTGGCCCAACTACCCAACCAACCAACTCTATCACTATGTAGAACTGTACGAAAATGGAAACCTGTCTTTGGAAGCCCCAGAGGGGCTACAACAGGGGTCCCCAACCCTGGGCTGTGGACAGGTACTTGTCTGTGGCCTGTTAGGAACTAGGCCTCACAGCAGGAGGTGAGTGGCAAGCAAGCGAAGCTTCATAGGTATTTGCAGCTACTCCCCAGTGCTAGCATCACCGCCTCGGCTCCACCTCAGATCATCAGGCATTATATTCTCATAGGAGCACTGATGCCGGGTGCCAACAAGGTTGGGGATTGCTGGGCTACACAACCCTATGGGGTGTTATCGAGGGCTACCACAGTCAGTGGAACTGACTCCTCCGAACAGCTGGGGCTGGCCCTCTCAGATTGTGGGAGCCTTCCTGTGTTTTCCTGATACTCCATACTCATGGAGAGTGTGTCTCTGAGGCTCCATCTCCTACAAGCCAAATACCACTGTGGGAAGGGCACCCTCTGCTTTTCTGGTCATACTGGTGCATCCCAGAGTGACACTTTTTTTGTCTATTTCAAGTTTTTAAATAGCTAGGGATAAAATAAGAACAATGAAAATGCTTATTCTTTTCCGTAGTTGGTTCCTCTCTGTTTATATCTTACTTTCCTTTCCTCCACATAAGCCACTAAATTCATTTTTATTAATGAAGTTTCCTTTGTGAAATTTAAATCTGCTCCTAGAAATCCTTCCCCCCCAAAAAAAAGATTATTTCTCCATCTTAATTATTCCTAAATTGATAATTTAACTGCTGAAAAAATCAGAACCTAAATAATTTTAGAGTTGTGTCTCATTAATTTTTGTCTCAATGATGTAAATTTCCTAATGGTATATAATATTTTTATTTAAATGACATAAAGCTTTTCTTGTGAAATTATTTTGGACCATCGAGTTCCTTCAATCCACGATTCTTATTTTTCCATCTCTTGCATATCATACTTCTACTAAAATTTTATCACTTTTAACATTTTTATTATGAATTTTAAAAATACACACAAAATAAAAATAGAATAGTGAATCTCCAAATTCCATTCACTCAGCTTCAACAATTGTCAAATTTTTACTCCACTTATTTCATCCATCTCTTCTTTTAATTTCTTCCTCACAGAAGTATTTACAGTAATCCTGAGTCATTTCACCCCTACATACAGCAGTATACATTTTCTTCTATCAGTTTTTACATAATTTTGATATTATTTTATTTTCCTTTTTTGAGATATCAGCATTTCAACATGTCACATTCACTGTCTCTACTTTGTATCAGGGCAGGGGAGGGGGAGAAGATTTACCTCACAAAATAAGAACACTCTATCATGAAAGATGAAATTCTGGCCATGAATTGAAAGTCTTTTAGTATGTCAAATTGGCATATAAAAATTATTTGGGGAAGATAAGTGAATGTGCATAACTACACTTACTCAGTAACCATCAGATAAGGAACGCTGCTGCCATATTCTCATCAAGACATCATGGCATCGTGTACCAAATGACCTGCCAGGGCCCAAAGACAATCTTTCGTTTAAAACGTCCTTTTTAACCTCTAAAAAGGCTTCCTTTTAATATTCAATCATTAAGTGAAATTCAGTATTGAAGAACCAGGGAGCCGTTAAGAAGCAAACGTGTGATGATTTCATAATATTTTAGTACAAAGAATACATGATTTGAATGATCTCTTTTGAATACCACAGAATCCCGGACACTGGAAAGAAATAGAAACATATGACACACGTTTCTCTCTGTTGTTCTTATTTCTTTTTAAACTATCAAGCTGTAATAATTATTCAGTCTAAGCAGCCCCCAATAAATGAAACAGTCCTTAGACAGCTGTCAAAGCTCAGTCTTCCGGAAGCTTTGATTTTAATGAAACTCATTAAGGAAAGAAATTAACAGAAAATATCATAATTTGTCTTGTTTCAGAAAACTAAACAGAAACAAAGGGCTTCTTAACCTGACAAGGAATCTGACCAGCCAAGCTCCTTTATTATAGTCAGAGCTCGCCACCAGGCAGCTCGGCACATGGACAGGACTATGTTAGAAAAAGCGCTTCCTCTCAGAGGAATGGGCCAGCCCGGCCCAGCCTGGCCCAGTGACTTGTCTCAGCTTCACGGGGAAAGGCTTCCTTGGCCAGAGCTTTTTGGAGCCATGCTATGTGAGCACAGAAGATTCAAAGAAATGAAAGACTATAGAAAATGTAATTCCCATTAAAGGGTTACAGTTGGAGAAACTGTCCACACATTTGGCTGAAAACACTAGGTCTAACTTCTCTCCAGATAATGATGAAATTTTAGCTTGAATTTTTCTTTTTCTTTTTTATAATTTAAAGAAACCCCATGAAGTATATGCTTCTTGCTTTTCCTTTTCATAATGTTTACCAGCTCAAATTAAGTTGGAATGTTTCAAGGAAGAAGCATTTACCGACACTGCTATCTACTTGCTAGGACATTCTCAAGGAAGACGCTGATGATGCCCACAGACCTAACAACGATAGGTTAGGAACAGCCCTGATGTAGGTATGTTTAGTGGATAAATATGCATGCAGATTTAATTGGCATCTCACCCTCATAGGTGAGATATCACCAGAGACAGATCTTCCCAGGGGAAGGGCATCAGAAGTGTTTGTGAAACCAAAAGCAAATATATTATTGACAGTGGTCTCACTGCTGCGAGCACTTATTTGAGTCCCTTGGTGGGAGTGGGGGGGGGAGGGAGGAAAGCCTGAAAAGATGGTTGGGCTTTTCTGGGAGACAAGATAAGGAGCAAAACAGAGCAGGGGCCATGTACATGGTGCCATTGCACCCCTGGCCATGCACACCCACCTTCAGCCTGATGCAGGAAGAGTCAAAAGCACAGTCTGACTGGGAAAGAGACCTGAATCCATTCCCAGCACGGCCAGTTAAGGGCCATCTGACCTGGGTAAGTTATTTAGTCTCTCTGAGTCTCAGTTTCCTCCCACGTAAGATGAGGACAAAATGCCTTTTTCCATCAGGTTGTTATGGGGATTAAACAACATAAAGTGCTTAGCCCAGTATCTGATATAGTGGTAACTTTAAAACTGGGAGGAACTGTGAGTTTCCACAGGTGGGTGAGGAGGGTGCTAGCGTGCTAACCCTTGCGGTTTAGGAAGGCTCTTGGGGCCAGGATTTGGGGAAAGACAGGATGGATCTTGGGAGCTAAATCCTAGAAGGAGAGGAACCAGAGAGGAAGGAACCCCTCACGAGGTGGGGGCAGCAGTGAGACGCTGGAGTAGGCAGAGTCCCTGCACTTTGCTGACCTCCCTCCCGTCACTGCACTGTCCCACAAGCAGGTCCTCAGGAAAACCCTCAAATCCCCCCTGGGCTAGTCCTATCCTTACCAGGGGCTCTACCCAGGAGACTCAGGAGAGAGCTGCATAAAGCTTATCTGAACATGACTTGGGATAGGGAAGGTTAGGTAAGTCTCCTGAAATCCTCTTTTTTAGAAGCTGATTGGTAAGATAAAGGCAGGAAGCAGCTAAGAAAGTAGAAACTACTGGACAGACGGGAGTGGAAAAAACAAGAAAAGTTCTATAGAACACAGTATTATTTCAACAGTTGAAAAGGTCATTTTGAATTATTTTCTACCTTTTTCTGGGTTCCATGTGATATACACTGAGACATGAGACCCACCCCCCCCAAAAAAAGGTGCCTCCTCCAAAGATAAGTCAGTCCTTTGTAATGTATTGAACATCATTCTTTTTCAAAGGAGAGATTGCCACGTATATTGCGAACCAGTGAGTGAGTGTGTTTGCTTTGAGGTTCAAACTACATGTGGATGGTATTAAGGGAAAATAATCAAATCTATGTGTCACTTCGACCTATATTCTCTCACACATTACAAAATAAGAAGTTTCAAATGGTGATGTCAGGGAATGGCTGAAGATGAGATAATTATTCCCACCACTAGAAACCTGGGAAGACAGATTAGTTGACCCGCAAAGGTTTTATACAATCCAATGATCTAGGGACAAAGCCCTGTGGATGGGTGATGAGTGGATTAAGTGCTCCTGACTCCGGGTCCATGGACCCAGGCAGGATTATGAATACACTGTAATTCTCAGTCTTTTTCCAGTATCTCCTCTTTTTCTTATTTAATGCCTGTTTCTATTCTTTTCTTAGTTAAGATAAATTCCACCTGAATTTTTCATCTCTAATCCATTTAGATTCTTTGTGCTGAAGGATTTATACATTGAAAGAGGAAAAAATCATGACGATCAACTAGTATACCTTTTATTCTTGCAGCTTCCACAGCCTCTGTATGGATTCCCGGGTTCAAAGAATACACCCAACACTTGATGGTAGAAATGAGGATATCTATTAGCCCACAAACTAGCTCTTTTTAACATTTAATTAATCTAATTTTGTAAACAAATTAACATTCCTTTCAGTGCTCCTTATTTCAATAAGTCAGATCTAGTTTACTTAGTTCAAACCTATTTATTCATTCATTCAATGAATATTTATCAAGAATCTTCTATATTGCTGACACTTTTTTTTTAAATAAGTTTTTATTTTTCAATTACAGATTGCTGACATGGTTTTAAACATTGGCAATATAAGACAGACAAAATCACTATCTTCATGGGGTTTTATTATAATGGGAAGTATGGACAATAAACGAACATCTATAAAATATATATGCTATCCAGTATAATATACTATGAAAAGAAAAGCCATTGTGAGAAGTTACGAAGTAATGGGAGCTGCTGATCTAAATAGATATTTGTTGAATAAAATAACAAGTCCTCAATATAACTAAGGCAACTTTTAAATTTCTTATCTCCTGAGCGTGCTATGAATTAGAATGTTAGAACATGCTAGCCATGATATTCTGCAGTTTTACTTACTAATTCAATTTTACTTTTTAATTTACTTGTGCTCTGCCTCATTCTAGAAAAGCTTTATGGCAGAGCTACTATGCAGTTGCACAAATTGCCCTGACCCTTCGCTATTAAAGAACTGGATCTTTATGAAAAAAGTAGAGACACAAACTCTATATATCCAAAGGATTTCATTTCCTCCATCTGAAGTTGATTTCCTTGACAAATTAAGTATGTCAGTAAGTACTCAAAACCAAGATTTTCCAGGAAGATCAAATGATGAAGCTAAAAATCAATACAGGTAGCAACTACTTCTTATAATCACAATTTTCATAGAAATTTAACTTTGCCAATTATTTTTAACAACGTGTCAGTCTCAAAAGCGTATCAGGATTGATGCTGTGAATCAGTATCCTAAACCTAAAACATTCGAATGTTGCATTTTAGTGACATACAATGAATGTCAGTATTACAAGGGAGGGCAGAGGCCAGAGGAAGGAAAAAATGATTCATAAATTATACAGAGTCATCCTTTGCTGATCCTCCTTTGTAGAATGGGAGAAGTCTACATGACACAAGACAAAGGATAACCTAAAAACTGCAATGTAACATGTACAACTGATACGCTCCCGTAACCAATCTCAGCCCCTCAAAGTTCCTCTCAGCAGCCAGAATTCAAAATGATGATGATGACAGGCAACCCCTTTCATTGCTATGAAAACTCAATTTGTGAAAAAACCAGGGCAGGCTACACAAAATGCAAGCAGATAAAGGGAAATCCCTGTTTTAAAATCCACTACTTGGCATGCAGTGTCCATCTGTTGCAACATTTTATAACAAGTTTCCAAGTGCTTGACTTATTTTGACCAAACCTGATAAACAACTAAAGGACACGATACACTTTAATTCCGTGGTTCATTTTCCCATTCCCAAAAGAGTATTCATTAAGTTTTTGAATGGCTATATCTTCCATAATTTTTAAGTTTGAGAAAAATTTTATATAGAGGTAACAGAAACAAATTTCTGCTTGTAACAAAAAGCCTATAGCTCACAGAAACACTAATATTTATTTCATAAACATTTATTAATACTCCACTTAGTAATAAAAAATTTTAATATATTTTATTTTTCAAATAATTTCTAGCAGTTTTTCCTATTACTTATGCAGAGTTTGTT
>NW_011888839.1:567153-569351 GCF_000151845.1 Pteropus vampyrus
GACATGGTTTTAAACATTGGCAATATAAGACAGACAAAATCACTATCTTCATGGGGTTTTATTATAATGGGAAGTATGGACAATAAACGAACATCTATAAAATATAGATGCTATCCAGTATAATATACTATGAAAAGAAAAGCCATTGTGAGAAGTTACGAAGTAATGGGAGCTGCTGATCTAAATAGATATTTGTTGAATAAAATAACAAGTCCTCAATATAACTAAGGCAACTTTTAAATTTCTTATCTCCTGAGCGTGCTATGAATTAGAATGTTAGAACATGCTAGCCATGATATTCTGCAGTTTTACTTACTAATTCAATTTTACTTTTTAATTTACTTGTGCTCTGCCTCATTCTAGAAAAGCTTTATGGCAGAGCTACTATGCAGTTGCACAAATTGCCCTGACCCTTCGCTATTAAAGAACTGGATCTTTATGAAAAAAGTAGAGACACAAACTCTATATATCCAAAGGATTTCATTTCCTCCATCTGAAGTTGATTTCCTTGACAAATTAAGTATGTCAGTAAGTACTCAAAACCAAGATTTTCCAGGAAGATCAAATGATGAAGCTAAAAATCAATACAGGTAGCAACTACTTCTTATAATCACAATTTTCATAGAAATTTAACTTTGCCAATTATTTTTAACAACGTGTCAGTCTCAAAAGCGTATCAGGATTGATGCTGTGAATCAGTATCCTAAACCTAAAACATTCGAATGTTGCATTTTAGTGACATACAATGAATGTCAGTATTACAAGGGAGGGCAGAGGCCAGAGGAAGGAAAAAATGATTCATAAATTATACAGAGTCATCCTTTGCTGATCCTCCTTTGTAGAATGGGAGAAGTCTACATGACACAAGACAAAGGATAACCTAAAAACTGCAATGTAACATGTACAACTGATACGCTCCCGTAACCAATCTCAGCCCCTCAAAGTTCCTCTCAGCAGCCAGAATTCAAAATGATGATGATGACAGGCAACCCCTTTCATTGCTATGAAAACTCAATTTGTGAAAAAACCAGGGCAGGCTACACAAAATGCAAGCAGATAAAGGGAAATCCCTGTTTTAAAATCCACTACTTGGCATGCAGTGTCCATCTGTTGCAACATTTTATAACAAGTTTCCAAGTGCTTGACTTATTTTGACCAAACCTGATAAACAACTAAAGGACACGATACACTTTAATTCCGTGGTTCATTTTCCCATTCCCAAAAGAGTATTCATTAAGTTTTTGAATGGCTATATCTTCCATAATTTTTAAGTTTGAGAAAAATTTTATATAGAGGTAACAGAAACAAATTTCTGCTTGTAACAAAAAGCCTATAGCTCACAGAAACACTAATATTTATTTCATAAACATTTATTAATACTCCACTTAGTAATAAAAAATTTTAATATATTTTATTTTTCAAATAATTTCTAGCAGTTTTTCCTATTACTTATGCAGAGTTTGTTCTCATTTTTCTATTGATTTCGAAGGAAAAACCAAAATGCAAAATGTTTTCTGTATTTTAGTTTTAGCTCTGCTTTGCATTTATACCATGTTCATTTTATTCACAAAATAGTCTCTTGAATCGATCACAAAATGAGTGTACCAAGCACACACAAATATATGTGCATTAAAGAAAAAAATTGGTAATGATCGAAGAGGAGAGATTAAGTGGAAGTCTAGAGGTATGTAAATGCTTTATAAATTATAAAATGTGACAGAAATGAATGTTTATTATTGCTATTATTGACATCCTGTCTATTAATTGCTTTTGAGGCTCATTAAATAATGTTAGGCCACAGCTTTTTTTAATTACCACGTGGCTATCTTTTACCAGTCACCTGATTTTCAGAATTTCCAGATGGACACATCTGTTCTGAGGTCTGACTAGCCTTTGATTCAACCAGGAAGAAGTAAGGTTCAAACTAGCTCGACTCCTACAGCTGCTGAAAGCTCTGTCCCAGCAGATTATTTACCTGCTACGTCTTTTTCACGTATAACTGTGATTCTCCTGCTCAGAATCTAAGTTTGTAGACGAGATTGTGCCACTTGCTTTGTTAGGCACAATGTAATGCGGTTGAACTATATAATTCATACCATTGTTTTTCAAGCCAATTCACAGAGAAAGAGCACTGGGAAACCACACCGTTACCTCCTTTGATATCACCAAATTGTGTTCAGTCATCTGCTCTCAGGTTC
>NW_011888839.1:570114-571334 GCF_000151845.1 Pteropus vampyrus
ACCTGAAATAATCTAAATCACCCCTGCCTTGGAGCATGCCTCATCAGCTGTGCAATGCAATACAAAAGGGGAAATGTTTTCCCAACCTAGAAGCTCATCAACTTGAACCCTGAAGCATGTCATCTGAATATCTTACTGCAAAAGCAGGAGCAGCTCACAACAGCTATACACGACCATTAACAACCTGCTTCCATTTCCAGGACTGCCTTGGTGGATTAATACATACACTACGTATTAAACCATCTGCCATGGAGTTTGAACCAGTCTTTCTCCACGTGGCCAACTGCAAAGGTTACCCATGAGTGTTAAGAGGCATAGTACACTTTCATTACATTTATCTTTACCAATTCTTTAGTTTTATTATTGGTTCTATTGGCCTCAACAGTATACCTTTTCGAGCTCTTGTAGCACATATTTGTATAGCCTGGAATCTAATGAAAATATATTTAATCCTCTATTATGTCAATTCTTTTAAAGTTCAGCATTAACCTTTTATAAAATCAGGTTAAAGAAGGATGGACTACACATTTCCAGTGAAGATGGGATGATGTTTGATGATCGGCCTATTGTCTGACATACTTTTATATCTACTTTAAAATATTGTCTTTAATATAGTCAAACATTTAAAAGGTGTTTGTTCGTTTGTTTGTTTGTTTGTTTTACTCTAGGCAAGGAATGCAATTTAGCCCCCTTCACACTGGACCAAGTTCCCTCTCTGCAGAGGCTGAGAGGCAGCCCATATAGGGAACTACGAAGATTGAAACGTTTTGTTCCCATGTACTAGCTAACAGCTCAGTGAATGGAATTGCATCTGATGTCAGATTACCTCATTAAATTTATATATTTGTAAAGCAGAGTTTTTTGGGGGGGGTGGGGGGCTGCGGCAGTGGGAAACAGAAGTAATCCTCTGTTTTTTTTAAATGAAAGCAACTTAGAGAAAGTAGCAAACTTCCCTTCTTTCCTGTCATCTACTTCTAAATAAGCAATCAGTATATTAAGTGACACTACTCTTAATACAAATCCCTGGGGTGGCATGCTGTTAATTTTTCTGTACTCTGAGGAATATCATCCACTCCTTACTCAGGTTCTTAATCCCCAGGCAATGTTTTATTCCTTGCTTCGAGTTATTTATTTTTCTCAAGGGTGTTTTCGGAGGGAGTCAGCCAAACTCTAAGTGAATAACTTGGAGTTTGAAAATCCAAACAACTTACCTTTCTTTT
>NW_011888839.1:571384-576775 GCF_000151845.1 Pteropus vampyrus
GCGCGTGCACATGTGCATGCATGTGTGTAGAAGTATGGCACAGCTTTAACAGAAAAACTAACTATATGGAGATTTTGGAGAGGCCATTATTAGGTCATTCAGCATATCAAGGACAAAGTACTGATTTACTGTATTGGCTTCAGAGTGCTCATGTCCGCCTTTTATGAATGATAAGACACTGCCTGGGATCATTAGACACCACCCTTGACTCAGGACCATCTTAGAACACTGGCTTCCTGTGCCCTGTTATAACACCTCTATTATTTTAACAAGCAGAGCTATGGTCTGGTTTCCCTGACTTACCACGGAATTCTCAGGTCAAGTATAAATGCATATTACAGAGCACCCTCTGGCATGCATTGTTAAAGACCTCATTAAAACCTCCAAAAGTCTTCAACTGTGCAACTGGAAATGTTTCCAAATCCTCTTATCCCCAACATAACAAATCCTATTGTTTATTAAATCTGATGTTTTGTAAATGTGATACTGCCTGGCTTATAAGGGAGGAATATCTTCCAAAACAACCCAAGAGAGTTCTTATGGAAAGAAAAGCAAATCAGGAGAACCCCCTTCCATGGTAAGAAGACAATTCTAGGATTAGGAGACACGACAGTATTGCTAACCAATTATGGTTCTGTCTGGGTCATGCGCTATCTGTAACAGAAAGAGGCAAGATGGCAGATGCCCTGGGTTATTTTAATTAATTTAATCATGTGACTAATTGGTCTCTGCTGGGTTTCTGTGGTAACTGCTTCCTAAGTGCTGATGGGCAATTGTGTTAAATGTAGCTTGGAATCCGCACGTAGGGCGCAGTGCCTTGGAGAGCCTGTGAGGAGGGCTGTGCAGCTGCGCTCGGAAGGTGCCCTGCTGGGCCTCTGATTGTCTGACTGCAGAGCGCCTACAGCTGCAGCGTCCTCTGGATTCAGGCCCTGCCTCCCTTTTCTAAAAGAACATTGCTTACCTACCTATGTGGGTGAGAACTCACCATGGACAGAGGAAAATGATCTGTGATCAAAGAATACTCTGGTTCAGCAAGGATTTGGAAATTAGATGGAGAAAGGTATCTGTAATAAAGGCATGTTGGAATGGGAGAGAGAGGGAAAATTAAGGCTACTCTTCTGTGAATAATATGCAGCCCCAGAAGCGATCATGTGTTATTCATAGCTGTCCAAATGATACTAATAAGCCATCTTTTTAAATGCCTTGCGGGGTTTATCCTTTTTTTTTTTCATTCTCTTACAATGCCATCTCCTCCTTGTCACCGAGAAGGTGCGTGGGAGAATGGGGGGGTGGATGGCCAGTTTTAGAGCACAGTCTACTTCAGGCAGATGGAAGGAAAATGACTTCCAAATTTTCTCATGAAGTGGGATATGTTTGTATTTGCGCAATGCATTCTAGCACCTGTGCAGAGAAAAAAAATGTAATCACAGATTTCCCTCAGAAAAGGATTAAAAAAAAAAAAAAGTAAAACCACTAACTGTAGCACAAAGACGCTGCTGTACTTGATCAAGCCCTTCCATCTGCAGTCCTAGGCAGACTCCCAGGACGACAGGTTCTCCCCACCCCACTCCCACCCTGAAGAAAGAATGGCCAGTTCTTAGACCATTCTAGAAACTGCTTTCTGAGATCATTCTCATATCTATTGGAATGGTAGTGTCAGCGACATTTCCAGAGCAGGAGTGGGTGGCAGTAGCAGGATGGCGTAGCTTTTTCTTAAGAAAATGCCATCGTGACCCACAGAAGCCATTCTGTGTCCTGTGTACCCCAGACTGCAGCAAAGGGGGGCAGCTCCAATGGACTGCTCCCCGCCTACACACACCCAGACATGAGCCAATGTCTTGGTAAATTAAGTTAAAATGGCTTCATCTAAAAATTTCACATTAGGGATGAGCATTAAATGGGCTGACAGTTTAAATTCCTTTAAGAGGTGGCTCGGAGTTCTGTTAAAGGGTTCCAATGCGTCTCACAGGACATCCAGGCAGCAAGCGTTATTTAATCCAATATCTTGCTAAGACGGGGAGCCTCCCCACATCTGTTATGTTTCTGTAATGCAAACGGAAGAATCTGTCCATAACATCACAGTTTTGTGACTTTAATGACATCCATTTTGAGAAGTATCTGTCTGCTCTAAGTATTGGACAAATCGTGTCATTTGCTTCTCAAGGTCTACATAGTGAAAGGAGCATCATCTCTGGCACTGAGGCCAAACTGTCCTCTCTCCTAGTACTGTAAAGTTTATAATTGGATGCTTGTTCGAAAAATCTGCCTGTGGATACCAAGTGTACCAGTCAACCTCCAGTCTGCTTGTACTGTCCTTCATGCTGATAGATTTCCAGCTCACCTCCATCTGTTCTGAACCACTACTACAGGCTGCATAGGTCAAAAACCTTCCATCTTCTATTTCTGATTTAAGGGAATAACTCTAGTTTTTCTAGTGCAGATGGAGAGTTGAATTCTCCCACTTCCAATAACCCTTCGTTACGATTCTAAACCTGGATTCATGAAGTCCATGAATGAATTTCAGAGTCTATGAACCCATGACATTACCTGTAAAATTCTGTGTGTATGTCTATTTTCTGGAGAGAGGGTCCACCCCGAAGTTTTCTTTGGATTTTCCAAGAAGGCCATGATGCAAACAAGAAGGATCCCTGCCCCAGACATGCGTGTTTATGCCCCAGTCCAACCCCAACCTGCTTGTAATCTGGCTGCGAGTATTAAATTATTTAAATGGGGAAACCTTAGCTGTTATTTCTTTAGCAGTCTACTTTAAAATAGATTCGAGCGCTCTTTCTCCATGTAGCTAAGTTGTCCTCCCAAACTACTCTCCTGAGGTTGCCCAGACCTTATGAAGAAGGAGCCACGATTACAACACAGCTTTGTGGAACAGGCCTGGGCATCATCTCATTGACTGTGGCATGAAGAAGACCAAGAGAACGTGGCAAGAGTCAATCCTTCCATTTAACTCCTCATCACTGTTGGCCCAAGGCTCAGAACTATAGTGAAGTTGCTCAGGAGGCTGTTCCTTCTCTTTTACGTCACTCCTCCAGCCCCTCTGCAGTGTCTGGTCTTCCTCTACCCCCCTGGCTTTCTTACCCTTGCCCTTCCCCCACCAAGTCACCTTTGCCTTCCTTTACTTCACTTTCAACTGATACAAGAGCTGAACATAGCACATTAAAAAAAATTGAGCATTCCCTTTCACTGTCTAATCCATACATCATCCCCACACTGTTTTCCATCAAGATAAATACACGCTTAAAAACAATTTATAAATGGAGCAGCCACTGGCCACTTTAAGAGAGCCCACAGTGAAAAGTTTAGAATAACTGATCGATAGGAATACCTCAGATTAACTTTGCAAAACTGCAGAGTTAAGGTCAAGGAAAATCCAATGATGAGACCTTGAAGGCCCCCTATCCTTCCATATTGCATTTAATACAAATCGAACTATTCATCTAGTATTTTCAAGCTGGTTTCTCAACCCATTGATGAGTCTCAACCAGCAGCTTTTTAATGAAATAGAACAAAAAAGAAAATATCAGAGTGCATCACATAGAAATATAAGCATTGTTCCATAAAACTTCATGTTAGTCTTAAATACACGTGCCCTGTTTTGTATATTCTAAAACCTAAACATTTTCCACATTTTAATATTCTTAAAATCATGATGCATTTTACAATTGTTGTCAGCCAGGTTGCAGTTGTGACATAATTGTGTGAAAAGCTCCTGTTGACACTTTCTGGTAAAATCAAGAAAACGCCAGCATCAAATGACTTAGACACTATGAAAAGGGTGTGTGTGTGTGTGTGCGTGTGTGTGCGTGTGCTAAACTGCAAAGCAAAATGTATTTCTTACCAAGGCTCATGGTAAATAAAAGTTTGAAAAATGGTGTACTAAGCCCTTTTATAAATTTTATATGAACACTTACTAAATATCGACATTCTAATCATGAAAAAGAACAGCTTCTCCTGCTCTTCAGGCAACCGGCATTACAATTCTCCTCTTGTTGTTGACATCCGAGACCACATCCTTGTTGTACCATCTGTGGTATCTGCCCTTCGCTAACGGTGCGACCCCTTGCAAGTCACTTCTCTTCTCAGGACCATAGTTTTCTCACCCGTAAGAGGAAGATGTTAGAGAAGCTTTCTTATAGCACTTGTAGTTTGAACAGTTCCAGAAGTGTGCAGACAAGCATTCAACTCCTCACAAGTCTGTCATGAGCCCTCTGTATATCCTCTACTTCTCTGCCCGCTTTATGTCTTGTAGGCTTCTTCATGATATAAGCCGAAGATAAAATGATGTCATGTCAAAAATCAATTTTTAAAGTCATGTAACATGGTTTTAACTATTCCGACAAAGTCTGTAATATTTGTAAATATTAAAACACAATGCAGGAATTACAGTAAAGGTTATACATTTGTTTTTTAATGTGTGACATGTGGAGGTCTTATTCCTGACTCAGAGCCTTTTATTCTGTCTTCCCGCCCCTAGCTTTTTTCCTATTCATCCCATTTCCTGAATTTACATTTCAGTCTCCAGCCTAGCATGTGCTCACTCATGCATACAGCCTGGCCCCTAGGCTGAGGAAGTCACTCTACGGTCCCTAGTTCTTCACATCTGTTCCAGCACGCCACATACTGCATCACTTGTTTACTTGTCGATCTCTCCACATACTGCATCACTTGTTTACTTGTCGATCTCTCTTATTCAACTGTGAGAGCCTTAGAGGCAGAGACCTCTCCTTATTTATCTTTGTAGCCCCAGCCAGAGAACAATGCCCAGCATGCTGTGGACGCTGAATAAATGAGTAAATGAAGAGACGTGCGGCATGAGGACAATTTCCACACAAGCACAGGGAAACTCACACACTCAGGCAGACATTCCTCTGAGCATAAACCGCGTCTCAGATTTCTGTGTTCCATGGCGCCCAGCCCTGAGATAGGTCCCAGCCTCGGAGGACTTAACTGAGTTGCTGGTTCATTCACTGGTTGAACAGACACTGATCTGTACCCAAGTATGCATTCCTGTGCTTCTCCTCAGCCTTTCACTTCCCAGTATCTTGGCCCAAGCCTAGGATGGTAGGTCCAATTGTCCCTGGCCCTGCTAGCAGCAGTCTTGAGAAGGGGCTGAGTGACAGACAGCATGATTTCAGCTTCAGGATCCAAAACCAAGATGAAAGCAACCAACTTCCTTCAGGTCCCTACTAGGAGCAAGCTTAGCCTTCCAGGTGTGGAAAGGAGGGGTGCCACAGTAATGGCTGCCCAGGAGTGAGATCAGCCCACCTCTCCACGTCTTCTCCCATGCACAGCTGGTTCAACACAACATGGCAGTGGCTACCACTTCTGGGCCCCTAGGTGTCCCTCGAGAGTACAGGCGATGGGAGCAAACTGTAA
>NW_011888839.1:578335-582382 GCF_000151845.1 Pteropus vampyrus
GGGGGGGTGGGGGGCTGCGGCAGTGGGAAACAGAAGTAATCCTCTGTTTTTTTTAAATGAAAGCAACTTAGAGAAAGTAGCAAACTTCCCTTCTTTCCTGTCATCTACTTCTAAATAAGCAATCAGTATATTAAGTGACACTACTCTTAATACAAATCCCTGGGGTGGCATGCTGTTAATTTTTCTGTACTCTGAGGAATATCATCCACTCCTTACTCAGGTTCTTAATCCCCAGGCAATGTTTTATTCCTTGCTTCGAGTTATTTATTTTTCTCAAGGGTGTTTTCGGAGGGAGTCAGCCAAACTCTAAGTGAATAACTTGGAGTTTGAAAATCCAAACAATTTACCTTTCTTTTTGCAAGGTTATATTTGGTCACTTTTATTTAGGTTTATATTGAATGTTAAGACACAAGTACTGTTTTTCTTTTCTCATAGGAGGCTTCTCAGATGGCGACCCTGCAATCTTTGTACTGTTCTGTTATTCTCCAGAGTCTGACTTTTCTCAAAATTATAATAATGGCAGCTCACCAATCTAAAATCTGGAGACTTTCTGTGTACGCGTACACGTGTGCCTGACACGTGCACAAGAACGCACTTGGAGGACTACATCTATGAGCACTCAGGGTTACCCCTGAAAGAGGCTGGAGACCCTCCCACCCCAGTGATTTCCCAGTTCTCACGTATGCTTACAGTTTTTAATAACACTAGCGGCAACATCAGACCTTATTTCTTCCATATGCTTTGGACCTTCTCATTTATGGCACTGAAGCTCCTCAAATTTGCTCCAGTTGATTTACCTTGGAGATTCAAATTGCCATTTAAATCGCATTGAACCACTGAAAACATTGTTCTACCTCAAACATACAAGACTGGGGAGCCACACCCAACACTGCACATACTGCGTCTCTCTGTCACACTGCTTTCTGATCGCCTTGGAGCACACCTTCTGGTGTCCAATACACGAAAGCACACTGTGAGTTTTCACTATCTTTGGTTGCTTTTTGAAATGTCGTCTGTTTGCCCTTTCCATTTCCAATTGGTTTTTAACAGGTCTTCTGAGTTTCCTGAGACAGATTTTTCACTTTTCAAAAAAAATGCCTTTTTAGTACTAATAAAACTTTCATATTTGTCTGCTTAATCACGCCAGCTTTACTGTCCCCTTTTTACTTTTTTGTTTTTGGCTCAGAGGTATATGAACCATCTGTGCCTCTAAAACAGTTTGCTTAAATAGCCTCCAGGCAGATTTTATGGTTTTTAAGTTTTTTACTTTAACCTTCAGCCTGCTGTTAGCCATTTTCATCACAGTTTTAAAATCAGCCTCTTTTGGAAACAACTGTCACTATATGTGGTTTTCAGAAGTTACTGGAACTGGAGAGGGGCTACTGACTCCAGATAAACTGTACTACGGTCCTCATTCAGCCACCTGAGGCAGGTGCAGGTGTGGTTAGCCTCAATAGGGTCATCTCGTCCCTCTGGCATCGCAAACAGCAATGTGGACACCACTCATTTAGAATGTCCATGTCCACATCACCCAGGTAAGACTCAGGAAGATAAAGTCTGAGTTACTTACCTGCCTATTTATTTATCACTACATTTCTGCAGAGCTGTCATCATGATCCTAGGCACTAAATGAGATACCAGGAAACAAAGAATACAAAGAAAGGGAGGATAATTCCTTCCCTCCTACTACACCACTGTGCCATGAGAGTCGCCCTCTGTTATTGTGCCAGCAGACGTCCTATTTTGTTTCCATTTTATCACAGTTGTCTAGTCTGGAGACTTGAGAGTCAATAAGCATTCCTCTAACCCGGAATTTATCATCACCCAAACTCCTGTCTGTCCTTGCATTAATGTTAACATAGTTCTATAGTTCTCTCTGTAACAGAACCACATCCCTTCCTACACCCAGCCAGAGGTGGTGGAGAGGGGATATCCCTTCTGTGGCTCTTTCCGTCAAAAGTAACTTACCCCACTTATTTTCAGTTATCCAGCCTTATCTGTCACACTGTAATTACATTACTTTCTTCTCTCAAATCAGTGCATTTTCACCCAATCTTTTCTCTGTTGGCACTGTTGCTTTAAAACCACTTAGGCTGTTACAGCTATCATTATTTTTATTATTATTTACTTATTTATAACATACTTCTACCTTTAGGAGTTACGAGCTGTCAATACGCTCCCTGAAATAAATTGAAGCTGAGCGTAAAGTCAGGGAAGGCAGAAGCCAGCAGCAAGCAACAAATCCCCAAGGGTTGGTTGAATGAATAAATGAATGAATAAATACACCAAAAAATGGATACATGGGATTATTGTTCCAGAGAATATTTGTTTTCTTGTTTGTAGGTAATGTCTCGTTCCTTCACAGAGAACCTAAAATTAGCAAAGAAGTGGCAAATCAGGGCCAGGATTAGATATAATG
The DNA here is from genome assembly GCF_000151845.1 of Pteropus vampyrus. NCBI lineage: Eukaryota > Metazoa > Chordata > Mammalia > Chiroptera > Pteropodidae > Pteropus > Pteropus vampyrus. Next base: position 580,755 of record NW_011888839.1, read on the forward strand.
CTGCCGTGTCCTCAGCCCAATAGCCCTTCCTTCTCCTCCCGCTCTACTTAACATCTCTTCATCTTTCAGAATTCAGTGTAACCCCTACTTCCTCAGGGAAGCATCTAGATTTCCTGACTGACTAGTCCAATCTCCCTGTCAGCGGCTCTCCAGCACTGTGCCCACACCACCATCGCACTTGTCACAGTGGCAAGTTCATATTGGTGTTATTATTTAAATAAATGTCCACCTCCCACTGGGCTGTAAGCTTCATGAGGGCAAGAACCAGGTTTTCGTTGTCCACTGTAACTTCAATATGACCAGTGTAGGGCCAGGCACATAGCAGCTGTTCAACAAATATTTGTCTGGTTGATTAATTAATTAATAACTGTGAAAGTTGCAGCCTTCAAAGTCTCTGCTCCTTTGGCCACCTGAACTTGATGCACTCACCCTCAGACTAAATCACAGTTTGTTTCAACACTCCCCTTTCGCTTCTGCTTAGCAGAGTTTTTAGCGACAAAGTAGCTTAAATGTGTCGGCAGGCGGCTAACTCTTGATAAGTAACTGCAGCCTCATCCCATCACCCATCCCATCCCAGGCCTCTGCCTCCCCACATCCAATATGGTCCTCGGCCAACATCTTCCCGGCCACTTACATTGATGTAACGATATACCGGGCTATCTGCTGTTCTAACTGCACCATTGTTTCTCTTCATAAATGAGCATGTCTAACAGCTAACTACAATCCCTTTGTCTTGTTCTGAGCAATCTCATGTTCTATAGAGTCCGAAAAGAATAGAAGAAGTGCTGACTTTGCCTGTTAGAATAGCTGTTATCAATAGGACAAGCAATAACAAATGTTGGAGAGGATGTGGAGAAAAAGGAACCCTCATACACTGCTGGTGGGACTGCAAATTGGTACAGCCACTATGGAAAAAACAGTATGGAGGTTCCTCAAAAAACTAAGAATTGATCTACCATATGATCCAGCAATCTCTCTACTGGGTATTTACCACAAAGACTTGAAAACTCATATTCGAAAAGATATATGCACACTGATGTTCATAGTAGCATTATTCACAGTGGCCAGGACATGGAAGCAACCAAAGTGTCCTACGATAGATGATTGGATAAAAAAGCTGTGGTACATATACACAATGGAATATTATTCAGCTATAAGAAGCGATGAAATACTGCCATTTGTGACAACATGGATGGACCTTGAGATAATCATGCTAAGCAAAATAAGCCGACAAAAAAGTTGAAAACCACATGATACCATTTGTATGGGGGATATAAACCTAAAAGCAACAAAAGAACAAAACAAAGAGAGACTCATGACATGGACTATAGACTAGTGCTTATCAGAGCGGTGGGGAGGAGGGAGGTAGATGGGGTAAAGGGGGTCAAATACATGCTGACAGAAAGAAATCTAACTATGGGATGTGAACACACAATACAATATATATACTGTTAAATTGTACACCTGAAACTTGCTAGATTTTGTTAACCAATGCCACCATAAAAAAATAATTAATTTTAAAAAATAATAAATTAATTAATAGATAAGTGCTGATACTAAAACCAACATTCTAATAACCAGGTTTTCAAAGTAGCTGGTCCTGGATAGAAGCAGTTTGTTTAAGCACT
>NW_011888839.1:582432-584533 GCF_000151845.1 Pteropus vampyrus
CTTACTAAATATCGACATTCTAATCATGAAAAAGAACAGCTTCTCCTGCTCTTCAGGCAACCGGCATTACAATTCTCCTCTTGTTGTTGACATCCGAGACCACATCCTTGTTGTACCATCTGTGGTATCTGCCCTTCGCTAACGGTGCGACCCCTTGCAAGTCACTTCTCTTCTCAGGACCATAGTTTTCTCACCCGTAAGAGGAAGATGTTAGAGAAGCTTTCTTATAGCACTTGCAGTTTGAACAGTTCCAGAAGTGTGCAGACAAGCATTCAACTCCTCACAAGTCTGGCATGAGCCCTCTGTATATCCTCTACTTCTCTGCCCGCTTTATGTCTTGTAGGCTTCTTCATGATATAAGCCGAAGATAAAATGATGTCATGTCAAAAATCAATTTTTAAAGTCATGTAACATGGTTTTAACTATTCCGACAAAGTCTGTAATATTTGTAAATATTAAAACACAATGCAGGAATTACAGTAAAGGTTATACATTTGTTTTTTAATGTGTGACATGTGGAGGTCTTATTCCTGACTCAGAGCCTTTTATTCTGTCTTCCCGCCCCTAGCTTTTTTCCTATTCATCCCATTTCCTGAATTTACATTTCAGTCTCCAGCCTAGCATGTGCTCACTCATGCATACAGCCTGGCCCCTAGGCTGAGGAAGTCACTCTACGGTCCCTAGTTCTTCACATCTGTTCCAGCACGCCACATACTGCATCACTTGTTTACTTGTCGATCTCTCCACATACTGCATCACTTGTTTACTTGTCGATCTCTCTTATTCAACTGTGAGAGCCTTAGAGGCAGAGACCTCTCCTTATTTATCTTTGTAGCCCCAGCCAGAGAACAATGCCCAGCATGCTGTGGACGCTGAATAAATGAGTAAATGAAGAGACGTGCGGCATGAGGACAATTTCCACACAAGCACAGGGAAACTCACACACTCAGGCAGACATTCCTCTGAGCATAAACCGCGTCTCAGATTTCTGTGTTCCATGGCGCCCAGCCCTGAGATAGGTCCCAGCCTCGGAGGACTTAACTGAGTTGCTGGTTCATTCACTGGTTGAACAGACACTGATCTGTACCCAAGTATGCATTCCTGTGCTTCTCCTCAGCCTTTCACTTCCCAGTATCTTGGCCCAAGCCTAGGATGGTAGGTCCAATTGTCCCTGGCCCTGCTAGCAGCAGTCTTGAGAAGGGGCTGAGTGACAGACAGCATGATTTCAGCTTCAGGATCCAAAACCAAGATGAAAGCAACCAACTTCCTTCAGGTCCCTACTAGGAGCAAGCTTAGCCTTCCAGGTGTGGAAAGGAGGGGTGCCACAGTAATGGCTGCCCAGGAGTGAGATCAGCCCACCTCTCCACGTCTTCTCCCATGCACAGCTGGTTCAACACAACATGGCAGTGGCTACCACTTCTGGGCCCCTAGGTGTCCCTCGAGAGTACAGGCGATGGGAGCAAACTGTAATAATCACTTTGATATAGATTTTATTCGATGTATCACTCCATCTCCCCACATACATATTGAGAAAGAAATTGAAGTCCACATCACCATTACCAACCTCGACCAAGTAGTTAGCCAAATATGTAGGCCCAGGGGATGTCACACATCTCCTTAGCCAAAGCTGAATTACATGGTCATGAGGAATTAAATTTAACTGATATTTATTAAGGGCTAAATGGCTGTATTAGAAACATAAAGGAAGTGAGCAAAAGGGCTTGGCGGAGGAGGGGCGCTCTGCTCGTGGGGGAACAAAAATGTTAACGTAAACTCTACCTCTATTTACTTTCGTGCACTTTAATTTGCTTCTCTCACCACACTTAACACAAAACAATGCCCTAAATTAAACACTATAAGGTATCTGTACTTTTATCCAACTCTTCCTGAATTTATATTTAATTCCAGTTGTCTTGATTTAAGCCTCAATAAACACAAATAATTTCTATGAGCTCCATCCTAGGTAGAGGGCTTGGGAGTATGCTTCTTCATAATTGATTCTGTGGGTTTTATCTGTTTTTAATTTACACTTTAAGTCAAGTTTAATGCTCTGGAATTTGGGAGGCCAATATTATTTTCTACTTATTTAACGATTCGGGAT
>NW_011888839.1:589593-637437 GCF_000151845.1 Pteropus vampyrus
AAAAATAATAAATTAATTAATAGATAAGTGCCGATACTAAAACCAACATTCTAATAACCAGGTTTTCAAAGTAGCTGGTCCTGGATAGAAGCAGTTTGTTTAAGCACTCTATGATGAATGTTAAACGCATTTTCAATCTTTCAATCCACACTTGGATTCCAGATTCCTTCTTCCACATGGCAAGAGTAGATGGGCATGGTATGTTCATTGTATAAAGAATTCAACCTCAGGAGATCATCTCAAGAGATCACCTTTTCTTCTCTCTAGTGGATATTTACGGGCGCTAACCATCAGCTATCACTCCGATCCCTTCCCTCTTTTAATAGTTTCCAGATTCTCATTCTCTTCGCCATGCAGCCTCCCAGGGGCTTTAGAGGAAAATAAGCCCAACTCTGATGTCAGAGGAAAACCTGATTGACTTAAGCGAATCAGAACATATCAGCTCTGGTCGTAGTCCCCAGTTCAGAGATGACCATGAGATCTAAGCATAGGCAATCAGCGTGAATTTCAAAATTCTTGCTTGGAATGCTAGGTACTCTGTCTTCTATTGGATGCAAATAAGTGCTGCCAGCAGTCATCTCGTGATCTCTGGGCACTTGCTTTGGAATATAACTAACACTCTATAAAGAAGTATATAGAGATGGGAAGAAATGAGACCATGATAAGACCAGTGAACTGCAGGACTAACCTATCTGAAGCATGCTCTAACTTAGGACTTTTCAATTCTATCAGATAAAATATACCATTTATTGTTTAAACCAGTTTGAATTGGGTCTTCTGTTACTTGCATAAAAATTCCTGATACATCTTATAAGTCATCGCCAAATCAAGTCTACTCTTAAAATAAACATCAGAATAATTTTTTTATCCAAAGATAGTTCCCTTAAAGTTACCATCTCTTTTTCATCACACTATTTCTAGGGGTAGAGCTTGAGAAGACCTGTAGAATCTATAGGTCTCCCAACCCAAGACTTGGGTTCTGTGTTGAGGTTGCCTTCTGAGGCACCACTAGGTTGGGGGCAAGCCCCATCTACTCTACAGAAAGAAAGTAGCTATGTCAGAACATTTAAGCAGCAATGTCCATCCTTGGTTCACTTCCTCCACACTTTAAAAATAAAAAATAAAAAAACCTAAATTGGTTCAACACACTTTTGCTACTGGGAAATGTTTCATAACTACTAGTGAATAATTCAGCGAATATGATATTTTTAGTTTTCTATTGCCAGAGACACTCAGCTTTGATGGGAATGCTGTTGCCTTTCTTACTCTCCAAATCCCCTTTGCATCTAGGATCTCAAATGTACTACTTCCTTAACAGAGATCCAATCAACGATGGAAATCAAATCATATCATACTCCCTGCTCAATATCTCCCAATAGTTGCCATCACACTTAGAAAAGAATCCAAACTACTACCTCTCAGGCCTACATGATCTGGCCCCCGACAACTTTATCATTCGACTGCAGTCTGACCTTCTTGCTGTTGTTAAAAAATGCCAAGCCTGTTCCTGCCTGAGGCCCTCTGCTTTTCACTAGGTCCCCCTCCTCTCTGAAACCCTCTGCTACAAGCTCTTCACATGACAAGCTCCATCGCTTCCTTTTGTTTCTACCCACACATCACCTCCTCAAAGACAACCTCTGTGATGACCAGACAGAAACAGCACCCTATCACTATCCATCTTCTCACCCTGCTTTTTCGTCATAGCATTTATCACCTCCTGGGGTTGTGTTACATATATGCATATTTTTACCTTGTATATTATCTGTCTTTTTTAGAGAATAAAATGCAAGTCCCTTTAAGGCAGGGACTTTTCTCTTGTCTAATAATGTATCCACCAAACCTAAAATACTGCCTAGCCCATTCTAGGGGCTCGATATATCTTTTTATTTTATTTTTTAAAGAATGAATGAATGAATGAATGAATAACAAGGTTTGTTTGTTTTTTTAATCTTGGCTAAAAACAAACAAAAAAGCATCACAGAGGAACTTGTCTCCTGTTGGGCAAATTCCCCTTATCTTTAACAATTTGCCCAGCTTTATCTCACCTACCTCTGGATCTCTGTATCCCTAAATCCTTTGACACCAACAACTTAAATTGCTCCAACCTATAAAACATACAATCCTACAGATGATCACAGAAAGTGTCAGGGCCTTCAAAGATTCTTATAACAAAGAGTTGGATGTACAGACATAGAACTGCTCACCATATTTTAAATAACATGAAATCATTCTATTTAAACAGATTATAAAATAATATATCATTTATTGGATCCATATAGAAATCACTACTTTATCATGGAATGTTTGGCAAAAGGCCTGTGAAACAGGTAAGCAGTCATTAGATCTCAAAACTCCTATTACCCACTGAACATCTCAAATACACTTATTGGGGTAAGGTCCAGCTCTCTTAATGCTAATTAGCTAATCAAAAAAGTGAAACACTAAGAAAGTTTGTGTGACAAAAATTGGATATAAAATCCTTATGTCATAAATATTCCACTATGTCTGTGGAGAAAAATAATATTTCAAAGTAAAGGCTGTAGTTTTTCCATAATCAAAAGTGGTTAAATATTTTTAAATACGTTTCAACATATTTATGAAGAAATTCTCCTACATGCCTCCAAAGCCCTCTCATAAATCAGTATAATGTTTCCGAAGCACATTTGGAAGTAAAAAATTCATACCTATCAACTATATTTTTTTCTATGAGAAGAAGAATTAAGCAGCAAATACATTAATGTCTGAATTTATAATAGGAGTGGTTAACTCTTAGCCATAGCGAACTAATGAGGAATATTTTACTATGGAAGGATTAATCATGACCCTCCAACACTACGTAATTTGACATTTGGAGGACTTAATCATGAATGGATCTTATTCCCTTATTTACTTTTCATCATGGAGATGCCTTACAAAGACAGCACATGCTAGAATAAATATAACTCGTAAGCTCAATAGCTTAATCTTATTGCTTTAAAGAAATGGTTTTTAAATAATATTCCATAGCTTTTTAAAATAGTCCTCACAGAAGCAACACTACTATGATTATGTCATCTCTGGGCCAATGCAGCTCAAACATTGAGAAAATATCAGGATAGATGTAGAGGGCCTCGAAGCCTGACTAACCCTCTGTTAGCAGTGAGGTGACAACACAAATTCTGGGAGGTTGTGATTACTGCACATTGTCTTCCCTCCCCAGCCATTGATTATCTCTATCTTTGTTAAAGACTACAGGAATTTCATTTAACTAGAGTGCTCAGTAAATTGCAGCAGAGTTCAAGCATCTTTTACAGATTCATTAAACCATTGATCTGCCTTCTCGTGCTGGTAGTAGTTCCCAGCTTTGGCCCACAGCCTGGGTTTGCAGAGAATGCAACAAACTGATGTTTGTAACCTCTAAAGACAGTCTGTCAGTAGAAATTAGATTCCACCGTGTGCACGGCCACCCTAAGAGTGGATTGTGACACAGGGAATTTCCTATTCTCAGTGTGAAATGCTGGAGCAGAAATTAAGTAGCCATCCACAGCGAGATTTTCTTTATTCCATTCTAATAATATGAACAAAGAGCAAAGAGCTCACAGAACAAAGAATTACACATGGCTTTCTCAGTTCACACTCCTGCTTTTGTGGACAAAAGTATCCAGAGGTATTGAGATAGGGGAGAAATAAAAATAACTATGGGCATCCCTACAGTTTGCTTGTACTAGAATTTGTGACCAAACCTTGCAAAAGTATATGAAAGAGATTCTGGACTCAAACTAATACTTTAAAATATCTCGAGGCAACCCACCAAGCCTGTCTTATGTATGCACTTATTTAGACAGTTAACATTTTCAACAAAGCATCTGAATCAATAGAGCATAACTATGATCCTAGGAAGATGCACATTCATTCTCTTTTGGCTTCTCTGGACAGAGCACTAAGACCTCTTAGAAACTTCTCCCCCTCTGATCTTTATAATAACGTCTCATGACACTTCCTTTTAAAGTCAGGCACAAAGAGTAACTCTGTGCTTGATGTAGCTTATGATAGGAGAAGCACATCAAAATGACCCATTAGCTATTCTTTAAATGCTCATTCTTCAGATAAACCTGAACACTGTTAGCAGCAAGGTGAGAAAGTTGGCAATGCAAGTGACTGGATCGATAAGGAGAACGAATGTCCCAAATAACTAGATCCCTTCCTGATCATTTGTTTTACTGAACTGCCCATTGCCCAAACAGGCAGCCAGACTATGGACTCAAAGCAGGCACATTCATCACCGTGCAGCCGTAGTCACCAGAATACAATGTAGCTGATGCAATCTGACACTGTGGTTAATGTTAAAAGGGAGCGTGCCTTTGAGATGGATTGGATAATTACCAGCAGTTCAGATTAGAAAAACCTGATTTAAGTGTATAGCATTAGCTAGCACCAGAAGGATGGCCAGAGATTGACTGTGTCTGAAAATTAACATTCAAGTATAGATGTCAATAGCCCTGTGTATTGATCTTTGGGGGACTGGATTCAGATCTATAAAAAATGCCCCCTTTCCTTCTGCTCAGTGAAAAAAAAAAGGTTGAACATAGATTAGGGCTTGAAGCTATTTGGAGTTTAATCATCTCTTCATATTTAATCTAAAATGTCTAATATTATTCAGAAGTTGACATCCATTCTGGGAAATTAATTAGAATTAATTTTCCTCTGTTCTTCCCATAACCTCCCAAAATGTAGCCCATTAAAAACTAGATGTGGTTGCTATTCTTTTCTTTCAATACAAGCTCACTTGCCCCAGTCTGTTTGTGTTCCAGGTATCCCTGAGACCAGTATTTTTCAAATGGTATTCAAGTGTTCCAGTAAACATGACGATCACACACCTCTTCCCCAAGCTTCTGGTGACTTTGTAGGGCATGGCGTCCCACCCAGCCTGCAGAACCTCTGCCTGGAACTCTTTCTGGCTTTCTCCAACAGCACAGCATCACTTTAACCTGACCCACATCTTACTTCAGCAGAATTCTTACTTAGCCAGAATTCTCCTGCTCTAACCTCACCCTAAATGTGTTTTTAAGGGCTAACACCTTCCCCGCCTCGTCTGCTCTTGCTTTTTTCATAGGTTCTCATTTGCAGCAGCTCATCAATATTCCATTCCATATTTCAAAACACCAGAGAACAAGAAAAGGTACGCTCTCCTTTCCCCAGAGCTTCCCTGTTTGTTGTGACCAAAAGGGAACTCGGCCACTGGCCTACGGGCTAAAGCTTTGGGAGGCAGAGGCCACACTACATGCAGGTAGTGGGGTAGGCCCGCAGCACAGTTCCAAGGGACACTGCAGAACCAAAGCAATCATCCAGCAGGTAGACAGACCCAACAGGCTCAATGGTGACCCATAAAAACAAGGTGAATCCACGGAAAGAACTCTGGTGCTCCCTTAGCACATTTACTTGTTGATCAAGAATATTTGCAAGCAACTGGCAGCAACGAGTCTGTGGCCTGAGCTTCAGGCAGTCAGGGGACAATAATTACAAGTAATTTCTTAATGTCCTTCCCCAAACCTTCATGAATGATAGCCATTTTGCAAATTAAATCTTGCAGGTGTTTGAAGAAAAAAAAGTAGACAGGTTAATCACTAGATTACCAGGGCAACTGTTACACATTTCTTCTGTACTACTAGGTTCTATAATTAAGTCTGAAACTGAGAATCTTTCTCAGGATATATTCAAGTTTAATAAAAAGGCCAAAAGTCTAAATAAAATGTAACTCCAAATAATACGATGATACGTGCTTATTAGTAACAGGTTCTTCCAAAAGGGATCTCTTCTAAGAAGAGATCACTAGGTATCCAGCGATATAGTTTGAAAGTAAAAGAAATACTTATTAAACAATAGTCCCTTCACTAAATATTTGTTATTTTTATCATGATTTTTAGGAGGTCTTAATAACATCATCTGAAATGTTGTTTGTCTATATAAGCTTCTTATTTTTAATTCATCCCTATCTTTATCTCTTATCTACACAGGTTCCTTCCCACCACGATCTGTCAGGGAGCAGCAATATTATGATATTAAAAAAGGATTTCTATCTATTCTTGTCTGAAATTTTTGAAAACTAGAACAAGGAAGCAAAACTTTGGTGTTCTTAGGAATTTGTGTCTATTACTAAAGTATTGGTGCTACTAATCCATGAAGAACACTATAAATTTGAGATCTGAACAAGGAAAGAAAACAATCATTTTTACATTGCCTAAGCTGGCCATTTGTCTTGAGTTTTGATTTCCTGTTTGATTTGCAGACATTAGTTTAGACAACAAAATATTTTCCACGCAGAAATATAAAGATCAAACACGGGATATCTGGAAATGACTACTATTTGTGGTCTTGTTTGTTACTCTCACTTTTAAAAGGATAATGGTTACAAGGCATTACTCACTTAGGAGAAAATATTTTTAAGGGTCTGTTATTGTGCAAAGTAAAACTGGTATTAGTTGGACTAAACACTTCGGCATCTCTTGCAAAACCACTAAGGAGTCTCTGCAACTTTCCAGTTCCTAGGTCAATCACTAGGCTAGAAATATTCTCAAGCCCTTCTCTACTTGTGGCCTCAGAAAAGGGCTGGGAAAAGAGTGAGCTATTAGTTCCCTGACAAGTCTCTAGTGCATCTAGTAATGAGACTGACATCCCATTGTTCGGCCAATGTTCATGGACGACACAAGTATTTTTTTTACTGGCTGTTTCAAAAACTTTTGAGCCAGCAATTGAGCCTGCTGGGGATAAGGATTCCACAAAATATAATTATGAATTAACTCTATACACATCTTAGGGACAGCATCCTGAAATGCATAAGGCAGAAGTTAGGTTCATTAAATGAATATGGCCGTGATTCACAGCCTTTCTCCAACAGAAGCATTTTCGAAGAAAGCCTACATACTTGTAGCAATCCAAACAATTCTTCCAATAAAATTTTAAGTTTCGTTTAAAAATATAACCTACATGTCATAAAGGGTTAAATTTGGCTTCAAGCCATCCCACCTTACTTCACAGTGCCGGGCGCTGGTAAGAGAGGGATGTGGCATTCTTAATCTGCTCCATCAAACGAACCCAAAGAGAAAGAAGGTTCGAGAAGCAAATGAAATTTAAAGAGCCAATTTTCGGTGGGCCTTCATTTTGAGGGTTGGGCTATTTTTGTCCTTGTTTTTAGCAGAAAATCAGTTCCTGCTTCTATACCCCAGCATTTGTGAAGAGGATAGCAGGGAACCACAGGCACAGCTGTCCAATTTACATTCACAAATGCAGGTGTTGCTCAGACACAAAACAGAGGTCAGCTGAATACTGCTCCTAATTAGCTACCTTTTTTACTAGGATTTTTCTTTGTGAAGTTATGCATGCAATTTGGGTTCAACTTAGAGCCCATTTTTAGATCCCAGCATGCTATCCACCAAGAAGCAGGCTGTCATTCTAAAGCATAATTTACAGCATAGTTAATCTTACATGTTTTTTTTTTTAATCTACATTATACCTAAAGCAAAATTCTGTTCTGCACACACATTCCTTACTCTATTTTCCATCCACTTCTCAGTATTTAGAAGTGTAGAATTTAGCCAGAAAATTTTTTATGTAGGAATGGGAAGAACTTTGCCCTTTCCCTAGGATTAAGAAAGTCCACAGTTTTAATAATGGGGACTAAAGACTTTATTAAATGATACAAGAATAGACTAGCTATTTGCTATTGTCTTCAGCAGGGAACGCCCTGGGGCTGATTTCAGCGGTTCTTAGAAATGGCAGGATGGAGTCTGCTACCTAATACAATCCATTAGGAAACCCAAGCCCTAAATGAAATGACCACAAAATCCTATCAGTTAACAGAAATGCAGCAGCTGTACATGTTTATTGTAATACAATAGGATATTGTTACAGAGATAACACTCTTAAAATTAAAAAAAAAAGAAAAAAAGAAAAAGAAGAATCCAGCCAGCAATGTGACCAGTTTTTCTCTGTTTGAAAAGTGAGAACGTATAGTGTGGCAGAGATTTGGAATACATAAATAAGCAAGAAGATTGCAGAGAAGACAGCCCACTAACGTGCTTCTGGGATCAGCCGTCAGACAAGCCACTTTGACTCCCAGGTTTGCAGGATGTGAAAGATAGAGGTCCTCCTTCCTCCCCCTGCTGATTTCACCTACGCTAAGTATTCCAAACGCTGCTTCTTATCTTGGCTCCCAGTTACCCAGTTTTCAAAACTAAATGCAGTTGAAGTTTAAATTCGTTTGACCTTTAACTTTATAATGATGTAATATGACATATTATTTATAATGATATAAATATATATGGTATCATTATATATGGTATTTTATATAGATAGATATAGAGATAGGTTATAGATTATTTGGGGCTGTTTTTCCAATTGAATTGAGTGTCTTTCTTCAAAGGCTTACTAAAGTAAAACCACATTTCAAAGTATATAACATGTATCACCAGGATTGTGACAAATTCTTCTTGCTTGATTTTTTTCACTACAGGCAGTCCATCAAAATTCAGGCGCATAGCCCTTTAGAATCATAGAAAGACAAAAACCCTGTTCTCTAACCGTCTTCTAGGATGGAATGCAAAGTATTTTGTTGTGGTAAGTAGGGCTTTGAAGACAAAAGCGCTGGGTCCACTCCTGTGACTGTTATCCCAGAGTTCGGCACTCAAAAGGGGGAGCCCCCGGGTCTCAGAGATCACTTTTAATCCCCTTATATTAAAACAAAATGTGTCTCCCGTGCATTGCTCTCACCACCCTCCTCTGAAGCCTCACTGGTCCCTCCCAAAGGAACGTGAACTGGACTGGTGACTGTCCCAAAAAAATTCCAAAACAGTTTCCTTACTTGCCTCCCTGTTCCAGTGAAGATTATGAGCCTAATTCTTAGAGACTGCTTCTAAAATTCCACCCCACTGAATCCTGCAGCCTAATTCTTTCAGCATTATGTTTTTTGGCAGAGTGATGTGACCCAAATTTGCAGGAGATAATTTGCTGCAACAGTGCTTCTTCAATGCAATGAGCCCGAGATTAGCATCTCAGGATTGCAAATCAGACTTAAAAATAATAATAATAATTGTTTGCTTTAAGAAAGGACAGATTTTGATCTTGAATTATAGAAATGGCAATGCTCAGCAAAGTGTGGACAGTTTTATGAATTAAGGAAGCTTTACAGATCAATGGGAAATAATCAAGAACTAGCCATTTACTTCAGTAATTGGTGGCAAAATGCTATAGAGGTTCTTTAAAAATTAAGAAATTAGCTGTGTGTGTATGTGTGTTTGTGACTGTAAAAACATCATGCATTCCATTTCCCATCAGTGGTGGCCAATACTATTCTAAAAGGACATATTCAAATCTGAGATGTCTTAAAACAAACAAAAAAAACCAACCAAAAAAAAACTACAACTATGGCTGTTCCTGTGTTCACCCACCATGCTTCTCACAAATGCTTGGCTATGTGAGCAATGCTGGTTCACATATTCATTCTTTCACCTTTTCTCGATATCAGTCAACTTTAATAGAAAGTGTCAAGAGAGACTTGACAGGTTTCTTGATTAGAATTTGTGGATCGGATTTTGGAAAGAGCCAGAGCAATATTTCCATTGGGAACAAGTATTAAACTGAGTGGACTAAAGCTTTCTGGCCATGTGTCTGCGGCTAGTTTCTCAGCCTTTATAAGAAATCTCTACCACTTATCTTTCAAGACTCTAGTCTATGCACTCTACTGCTGGAAAGTCACTGTCACTTAGGATACCAGCTGCGATCACCGTGTCCTCATCAAATTCATTCACCCTCTCAAAATTCAAACACCAAGACAAGAAAAACTGAAGAACAGGTTACACATTAGAAGGGGATTCCTTATTCCAAAAGGTTAAGTATGACAGAGAAAGAGAACAGACAAAACAGAAAGAATATAAATGACAGATGCGCAGTGCTGTCAGCTAGAGGCTAAGAGGCACGTGCGCATGTGGTCTGATGAGGCCTGTGTGGGCCGCCTCTCTCTATGTGCTCTTACCTTATTTCTCTTGAAGTAGGCTCGTCGGCAGGCTGCAAAGCACTTCTCGCTGCAGAAGCTTTTCACCTCACTTCCCATACTCAGGGAATAGCGCTTGATTCCCACTTTCTGGCACCAGGCACACATTATTTGTACATTTGACACATCATCTTCTATAATAAAAGTATAAGAAAAATGTTCATATCAGAAGCAAACATCCCTTCAAACTTAGACACACCCTGAACCTGAATGAGCTACTTGAGGTGTGATTTAATATCCACACCTCACCGCTTTCCGACCTAGTAGCTCTTGGTGGGAAGACTCCGTGCTTTTTCTTTTCCTTTGGGGCGGGGAGGTGGAGTTGCTCTTATATTTCCAAAAGATATCATTTACTTAAAAACCAGAGCATAACTGCAGAGCCATAAAAATTCCTAGGGCTTCTTAGCCCGGCAAACATGCTTATTCTGCCTGGTTGTAAAAGGACTCATTTCTTCAAAGGTACTGCTGAAAGCCTACAAGTTCCACATTGAGTGGGACGCTTATACCCACCTATGTGATGCCCTAATGTGAACCTGGACAGTCAGGAGCCAGGATCCATCTTGGCATGTTCCCTATTACTGTTACATGATATGGGGGTGTTGTTTACTCTTGCAATATAATGATTCTCAAGTGATATGGTTAGTGAAAAAGGAAAGATGTGATGGCCAGATTCTGCCGACAGAAAGGCACTAGCCTGGCTCACTCAGTTGTCTCCTATGATGCAGCCTTCCCACACGGGTGTCCCCAGGCAGGTGCAGGCCTGATTTAAACTCTCCTCCATGTGATGAGGTTCATGTTCCCTAGAGAGAGTAGTAATGGAGTGTCAGCAATGAGACCTGAGGTCACATAGCTTCCCAGATCATTCTTGGTCAGATTGGTAGTCCTCGTCGCTCCTGTAGGACCTGGCAACCATGTCATGGGGATGCTCAGAATGATGTTAGATAGTATGCAAATATTTTCAATATTTAAAATACTGTATTTCTTTTCCTTTGTAAGAGAAGAAAACAAATTTAAGTAGTAAAACAAGCCCATGATATCACAAATATTAGTGCTTAAAACAAAGGCTTTTAAAAGCGAGTCAGTTAATCAAATGTAATAGTAAATCATAGTACAAGTGGTAAGATACTATGACGAAAATGTGATGGTGATATTCAAATGACTGAAGTCTGGGAAACGTTGGCAGAGGTCTAAAAGGAGACTTTAAGTAGAATTTTAAGAATTATTTCCTAGCTGTCTTGACTTCCCAATTGACAATGTGTGTGTATGACTGATCGCCACTTAGCCACATCTCTTTGTCCTTTACGGATTTTTTTTTTTTTTTGGTACTAACCCAGACTCATGCTCCAGACATGAATGGTAATCACAAAATCCCCAACAAGCTCTGGTATAGTGTTGTCTGATTTCTGAATAAAATCCCCCAAAGACTAATTGCTAAGCAAGGCCTGGTCCATGAGCTGTTGACATATTCATGGTTCATAGAGTCTGTCATGCAATCATTCCATTCCCAGGAAAAGATTTGGTTTGAGGCAGTGCGGTCATCAGCCTGCAAAATTAGAAGCAAACTAATTTGTAGTGCAGTGATACGGTTTCTTTTCCCCCTGAGTATCATCACTCAGAACTATGTGCAGCATTTTTTATTTACCTTAATGGAATAAAAATTCTAAATGACTGTTTTTATTTCACAGTTATATATTATGATTTATTATTAATTATAATAAGTGAGAAAGCGTAAAAATGACCTTTAATGTTAATCAAACATTTTTGATAACATAACTTTCTTGAAATGGAGTCAACACTAGTAGTTTCTGTTTTTCCCAATAGATTAGCTGCTTTAAAATCTTAAATTCCTGAAAAAGAAGATGATACAGTAGAACTCTCACAAATGATCCACTGGCAATAAGCTTGATTCTGGTGAAATCTGTAAGGAAAAAAAAATTTTATGGGGGAAGTTATTTGGCCTGAGTTCAAGGAAGAAACTCTACTTCCCAAGGAAGAACTTTAGGATTCGTATTAGGTTCCCCTCATTGTTTCTTCCTTTATATGGTCTGGTTTGGGAAACAAAACATAAGATTTTTAGTCCTAGCTCTTTAACTATAATGGACTAAAACTGAGATGACAAAGAGTAAGAGAAGCAAAGGCACTCAGCCTGTGCTCTGGCCAGGCCTGGAGGAATGACACTTGGGGCAAAACGGCTGCTTGCAGGTTTTTTTCATGCTTCATTATCATCATTAGACAGACCCGCTTCTCATTTTTTTTTTTTTTTTTTAAGGAAGGCAAGGGTATTTTCTTAGAACAGACCTGATGAATAAAAAAAAAGGAGAATTTTTAAAGCAGATTATTTTTATAAATCATTTGTACTATAAAGTAACAATATGGTTGTTACAATGGGAAGATGAAACAAAAGAATGTGCACTTTTGTTTTTTTAATCTGGTAACTGGAAAACTCTTAGAATGGTGGTTAGTATCCAGCTTACTAAATAATTCAGTATTCCTACAGTTTTTCATAAAATTCTGTTGCATAAAAGCAAATACTGAAAAACTTCTATCAGATTTCTCTTTTTCTATCATCAAACTGTTATCTATAGCTAATACTCCAAAGAAGAGTCTGGTAAGTGGATTATTCCAAAAGTTCAATAAAACATTTTTAGATATCTCAGGTATTCTAGTCTTATAAAAGTCACTTTTATTAATATTATATTTTTAAAACTAAGAAAGAACTGTGATTTTCTAAATTATTTCTGTCAGCAAAACAACATAGCTCAAAATTCTGCCACCAGACATGAGATGGTGCCCCATCTTAAATAGTATGACTGCTCCCCTAGAAAAGTGAGATTTTCTTAAGTGCATTTCAACAACCACATCTTTTTTTTTTTTACCTGAAACCCAGGAATTATGTGGGTGCTTTACACTGGCAAAACAGAAGGCCCCAGCACTTTAGCTTTTTTAACTTGAACTGCTTTAAATTTTTTTATTTAAAAAAACATTTCTTCTAATTAAGAAAACTCTGATTTCCTATTTTATAGTCAGGTTAAATGTTTGTGCCATTAGAGATTTAAGATTACTTCAAAAATGATTCACATAACGAATTTTTCCTTACAGCCATTAGCCTATGTATTTTTCATAATGAACAATGCAACAAATGCAAAATATTTACAGCATTAAATCACACTGCCAACGTGAACAGTTTGTATAACATGATAAAATTTTCATATGATAATGTCATATAAATATGTATCAGTCAAAATATGCATGTTTCAATTAATCATGAATTTTGTACCACCTCTTTAGGACTTAATTAAGCAAAATGTTTAGGGCATTTTCTTTCTAATCTAATGTTCAAAGAACTATAGAACATTATTCTGCTTTACATCCCAAAAGGAGTAATTCAGATTAATTACTCTAAGATGAAATCAAATTGTATTTATCATAGTTCAGAGAAGTATGAGATCAAGCATTTCTGGAATGCCTTGCTAAAGTTGTTTGAGAAACTGCCCTATCTGGTGACTTTTGAAAATAAAGACAGCCACTGGTCAGTATCATTCTGGAGACATTAGAATTGGCTGTGAACATGCATGATTGCTTACCTGACCAGAGCCCAAAGAAAATCAGGGGACCTCATGGTCCCCAAGTGATTAGACTACAGATTTACCACCCCTTTGCAACTTCCATGGGAGTCAAAGACTGAAGAAAAAATCTGAAAGTATTTGCTAATGATATTTTTCTCTTCCAATAGTTTCTAAAATGCACACATCCAGATAATTATTTCAAGACTTGAATTACACTTGAAACAAGTTGCAAGGCAGTCTGAATTGACTGTGTGCTCTCCACGCCATGAAACGAAAGATGGCACAGGTAGTACTCAGTTAATCTATTTGTTGGAGCAGCTATATTTAAGAACAGAAAGAAGACATGGTCTGGAAAGCAAGCAAAAAACTAGGGTTAAAGTTTGCTTTCTTTTCAGCCCTTCTTGGGATAATTCAATTCCAAAAACTCTAAAGTAGTCCAATTTAAAAGTCTTGACAGAGTCCTATACAAGCTTCTGTACAGTTTCCTGTGTTCTAGAAGTGAATATTCAAGGTCACCCAGAAAAAATTTGAACCGCTGAGCCAAAAAGGAAAGTAAACATAGCTAGCCATTATTTAGTATTTAGTAGATGCCATGCCCAGTGCAAAATTCTTTAAATCCATTATTTAATCTTAATTACGAGCACCACCCACCAGCAGGTACTAACATTATCCCTATTGTACAGATGAGGAAAGTGAGGTTTAGAGGTTAAGTAATTTGCTCCAAATCATACAGCCAGTACATACCAAAGCTTGCATGAAACCAGGCTGTCTGACTCCAGAGCCCAAGATCTTGACCACTATGCCTTGGAGACCACAGCCTTTTTAAGCATATGAGATTACACACAATCCACATGGACTTCCCTCTACTGAAAGATTAAAAGCTGTCACAGATTCTGCTACATACTGGAACACTTATAATCATGACACACTAATAACCAAAGAAAATGAAATCAAAAAGGTCAAAATGTCTTTGAGAAGACAGTTGAAGTGTTACTCAGTATTTGTCGATTGATTAAAACAAACAAGTTAAAGGTCTGCAGTGAAAGTCTTTACCTCTTATGACTATAGAACTTGAATTTGCTGCAAACTTCCTGTCTGAACTTTCACCAGCAACTTCCACTTAAACATTAAATGATGAGAAAGAATCAATAATAGCTAGATCTCAGAAAGCATTCATTCTACCCACATGCAAGCAATATTGTTCCCAGCTTTCTCTTTTGTAAGGAGGGGCGTCACAGCAGAATATAGATAAGATTGATGTTCCATGTGGGTCAAGTGGGGAATCATTTACATCTGTAATTTCAAAGATGCCAATAAGAATTTCCTAGCTTCAAAAAGTATCCCTCAACGGCTCACTAATTAAATTCTATCATTAGAGAGTAATTTCTTTGCCTAAATATTTCTTATATCCCATTTAAACACAAATTCTCTGAAAGCAAGAAGGCTCAATAGACATTTGCCAATAATGATTTACGCTTTAAAATGAGTGCTTCCTTCTGAAAAACAAGTTTTCACAGAGAGTGGGGAGAAGGGCTGAGGACAGGGTTCCAGTGAAAAAGATGGAAGGCAGAGATGAGAGAGGCTAGGGCACCAGATGCCTCTGGTCACTACTTTGCTAACATCTAGCCCTAGACATATAGGCAGAGCAAGCTGAGGGCAGCCAAGCTAAGATAGGGTGGACAGAAAAAAATACTGTCTGATCACACTTTGGTACAACGTCAAATATTTTCAGAGTGCCTTTTAGATGTGAATGTAAAGTACAGTAGAAGTTGAAGGAGGTGGGTGAAATGGCAGAGAGCTAGGGATCACTAGAAAAGAAAGGTAACACATATACTGCTTTGCAAACGTAGGTCGCTATTATTTGAAAGACAGTATGGTCGGATACAGAGAGATAGAGACAGAAGACGTTGATGAAAGTATTAACACTGCCTCTTCTGGTTGTATGAGGTGGGCAAGTCACTCAAGGGTAGTAATGCCCACCGTAAGTATAGCTGTGGTGAGGATCAAACGAGAGAAAGTAGGAGTATTCTACATCTCAGTGAGCCTTCCTTAGAATTACTGGCAGAGCTGTAAGAAAGGGTAGGTGTCAGCCGTCTGTATGCCGTGTAGAGAGGCACCAGCCTCTTCAATCACATTCCCTCCCATGGATGACATCTATAGAACGACTATCTTTGAATACAAAGAACAACTCAGTAATTGGTTAAATTTCACTAACTCAGACTATTTAAGAGTAAAGCCATTAGATTTAATAAAAGCTTCACTTACAGTTATTCATTCTAAAAATAACGAGTTAATAGTTGACAAGGTGTTGCCAAATATATCACTGTACTGACAGATATTCTGTTATTTATAGATGGGAATTCTTTGTAATTATTATATCAACTATCCACACATGGGTAGATCTTTCTAAGTGCCTGAAAAGTTTGCTCTTTTAAAAAGTATAGTAACAACTGAAAATGTTTGCCACCTTGGTAACTTAACTATCAAAAATTGCCAAATAACAGAGTCTGAATTAATAAAACTTTATTGCACTTACTTCTCATTTAAAAAATAGGTGCAATTAAATGATAGAGGTTCATACAACTACGATTCCTTGTAGTGCCTAAAATTATTCCTATTTTTCTTTTGGAAATGGAATTATTTGAAGTGATTTCAAAAATTTAAATAGTTTGCACCCCTCTAAATAGAGTAGTACTTGACCCCAAAATAAAATCTAAATCTCCACACATAAACTAAAATTTGATTTAAGTAAAAGAAATGAGCACATATTACACAATATGACAGAAAAATGAAAAAATTTAAAACTAATTTTCAATTTTCTAATGGAAATTTTCTAGCCAATTTTAATTATTTATATATATGAATACATACATACACATATATGTATACATATACACACACATATGAATAAATTAGACATTTACATGCAGATCCTTGCACTGGTGACTGGTCAAGAATGCTGAGTTGAATAGGACATGGCTCTGCTCCCAAGAGGACAGAAAAGTGTGTGACTCATTATATGACAGGCTGAATGTGGTGAGAGGTGTAGAAACCTGTTAGAGCCCGCAGAGCACAGCATTTGAGTTGGGTCTGCCCGGTCTGGAGAGGAAGAAGGTTTAAGAGAAGGTGGGAAAGGACAGAAGAACAGCAGGAGACAGGGAAGAGCTCCAGGAAGGGAGGGGTCCTGAACTCGCCCCTTCTCCAAGACTGTGTGAAGAGCAAAGTAGGAGATTAGACTGGGCAGGTGGGGCCTGATCAAAGGGTCTTCTGAATGTCATTCTGCTATGGGCCGGGGGGCACATCTTTATTCCACAAGTAATAAGAAGCTCCCAAATATTTTTCAGCAGGACTTGACAGGAACAGAGATGTGCTGAGAAATGGTATTTCAGTAGGATGGATCAGAATTTGGAAAGACTGGAATCTTGTTCCACATCTAGAAACCTCAGCAAGCAACATGAGAGCGGCTCCATGTCTCATTCACCTTTGTGTGTTCAGTGCCTAGCACATAACAGTGCTTAAACTATGTTGAATGAACGAATAAATGAACGGATGGATGGATGGATGGATAGATGGATGGATAGATGGATGGATGGATGGATGAGGAGGAAAGGAGATGAAGTTTCAAACCTATAGAGTAAGTAGAAATGAAAAGAAGGAAAATAAGAAATCCCATAAAGTCACAAAGTATTAATTCTCTCTTGAACATCATACTAACTTGGATTCTTTAACAAGACACTACTAAGCTCATGTGCCTGCAGCTCTTTATCATTAATTTGAATATCTACCTAAAATTTCATTGATTTTCCAGTGAAGAGATGTCTCTTGAAAGTGTCTCTGACAACCTCGCCTCCACTTCTCAGTATTCACTGTAGAGAGTCTATCTTTCCTATGTACTCGCCCTCAGGAACTGGAATAAGAGGGTAGAACCTAGGAGTAAGGAAAGACCAAAGCCACTTCCCAAAGCACATGCCACAGAACACCAACCTCATGGGATCCTTAAATGGGTGTTATTTTTTAAAAGACTTCCATTGTCAAATATGTATGGAAAACACTGGTAAAGAAAGTAAACAAGAGTCTCTTTACTATAAAACTTTTTGGTATGTACAATGTGTACCATTAAGGATCTTTGAGAGGGAGATAGAGTGTGATGTATTTCACAAATTTGACCATGGATATGTCTTTCCACACAGAATCCACATGACTGGACTTCTGCGGAAGTATTTCTGGGACATGTGGCTCCACTGCCCTACATCAGCACAGAAGCATCAGCACTTCCATGTGTGTCATTAATCATCTATAAGATTTCTTCTCTTTTGTCAAGAATTAGATCTTTCATTGCTAGGAGCCTCCTTTGTCAATACTGGACCATGTGGGCAGTGCTGGGTGTGCTGACCAGTGCTTACCAGTCCTCAATAAATATCACCACATGCTAACATGCCCATGGTCCACAAAGTCCTATGGTGTCAGCTACCTGCATCAAACACAGAGAAGGCAACTCTTTTCCTGTCTTACAGAGAAAATGGCAGAAATTCAGAAGGTAATGGAAGAGCAACACTGCTCTTAACAGACTGAACAATCCATGTTTCCATGGACAAGGAACTCAAGCAAACTCTTGTCCCTCTGACCAATTCAAGGTGCCCTGGGATAATGATGCTACAGTCATGGGATTGCTCTCCATTGGCCTTCCCTCTCCTACATGGCTGAAGATCATTCACTTAGGCCCAGCATCTAGCCGACAAATGCATGTGATTAGGGACGGGACGACAGCAGGCAGGGGGCAAGATCAAAGATGGTGCACCAGCAAATCCATCACTGCCAGAAAAGGCAATTCCAAGCCCCTGACCTACATGGAAGGTCATCACCTCCAAAGAAATAACAATAGCAGTACTATAGGACTAAAGGGTCAAGCTGCTTTATGTAGAACGTCAGAGCAAAGGAAGTATTCCCATCACCTACTATTTTATCTGAGGGGCTCATTTCCCCTTCTGGAATCTGGCCATCCCATTAATTACACTTAATGGACTCCACGGTTAACAAAACTTCCCAGAGGGGAAATCTTAATGGTAAACAAAGGATTCATTTATTTACTCAGCTTTGTGCCAGGCACTGTACTAGGAGCTGGACATATACTACAAACAAGGCAGACATGATCCTAGTCCTCAAGGAGTTTTCCATGGCTGCCCCCAGTGTAAAATGCCAATGTGCAGTAGAAAAGGACTGTAGAAAAGCCAGGCCTGCTCCCAGGACTGTGTCACCACCAGGGGGTCACAGAAGCCAGGTGTTTGTGGTGACCACAGAGTGGGGTATAAGCAGCCCCACTGGAGGGGAGTATAAGCAGCCCCATCATGAATGACCATCAGGCCAAGTCAAACATCTCAGCATTCTAGCTAGTTTTGCCAAGTAGCACACCATGCTGGGGCTGCCATCCCAAAGGTGGTAGGCTAGAAACATGGGTAGGCTAGACACCTGGGAAAATTAAAGCATTCACATGAAGCACTTGCTTTTCTCCTCCTCAGAACCTCTTCTTCTCTCCAGGCCCTGAACTACAAGTTCAAAAATTAAAGAGTTAGAAGAACTTCACTTTACTAAATTTGTTAAAAGAACCAAGGTGAACTTGCTGGAACACTGTCAATGAGAAAATTTACTTCCCTCTTCATCTTTCCCATCTTGAAATATTTAAAGGGCCCTGTGCCAATCCCTACTTAGGAATGTGATGAGACATAACACACCAATACAGCCTGGTTAGGGAAAAAGTGGAAGCATACCAACAGAATAACCTATCAGAGTCCTCTTCCTTCCTCTCTACATATTCCCCTGGGACATATCATCTATGTACTCCTGTGACTCCAGTTACCATACATAAGATGATTTCCAAATCAACACAGTTATCTCTCATGAGATATTACTTCACACTGCCTCTAAGACTTCTTAAGCTCGTCATGCCCAAAGCTGCACACACATCCCTCCCCCTAACCTGCCCTCCACTGTGTTTTTCATCTCAGTTCCTGGCCCTAACATCCATGCAGTTACCTGCTAGCAGAAATCTGGTATCTTTTCTGCCTCTTCCCTCCCTCTTATCTCTCACGTTCTGATTAATCACTAAATCCTCCTAATATTTTCAATATAGCCACTTATTCATTCATTCACTCATTCAGTCATTCAATAAATATTTATCAGATCCACTTATGTACCAGGCACTGTTCTAGGTGCCGTCCTCATGGAGTGAAGCCACCAACACCTCTTGCCCATACTATACATGGCCTCCAATCTCACTCCCATCTAATTCACGCCCTCCACTCTGGATATGGGGAATCCTATTGAAACACAATTCTTGTTACTGCTCTCACCTGCTCAAAACCCCTCAGTGGCAACTAATGCCCTCAAAAAGAAGCTGAACTCCTCAACATGGCCTCCATGACTCCCAGGACCAGGCCAGCCTATCAGCTTGTCTATTCTCTGAGCTCTAACTTCTTCTACTTTCCTTGAACCTCTCTTTCACTTGGAGCCTTTCTATGTGCTGCTTCTTTACCCACAACCTCAAAATCCTTGACCGATTCAGTACTACTGCTCCTTCACATCTTACCTGAAACCTCATCCTAGGGAGGTCTTTCCTGACCCCAATCCTGGACAGATCCCACAAAACTCTGGGCTTGATCACCTCCAGACTCAATTGAGATTCATTTTTACTGTCTTGTCTCCTCCACCTCACTATGAGCCAGTTAAGACAAGGCCCATGTCTGTCTTGTTCACTAGAACGTAATGACTTATTTGGGCCTCAGCAGGAGACATTATGTTACCAAGGAGAAAAAGCAGAATCCTTACTAGATGCACTTTGGATGGTTGGATCCCTGGGGGGCGGGGGGAGGGGGGGGGGGGTAGGGGAGGGGAAGAACAGGAGGGGCCAAGGACACCATCTTTAGAAATCACTCAGTAATCACTGCCATGTGTTGCCTTAGAGGGAAGCACCAGTGAAAAGCCCCAGAACAGAATGCAATCGTTATTTCCACTCTCCTTGGTGAAGTCCACGAACTAAGCCTTCTCAACTTAACAGGAACTTTGAGAAATAAGCACTGGAAATGTCCCTAGAATAACAAGAGTTATCAACTTCATCGTCATTTCTCTCTCTTAACCAAACTTTATTTATACCTTCAAATAATTAATAGCAAATAGTTCAGTCAAATCTAGGTTTGAATCACAGAGTCACAGCTACCCTCTACAAGCAAGAGAAAGCACAGCTGACATTTCCTCTTATTTCTTGTTAGCATCTTAGCTCCTTGGTGACCTGGGGCAGGGTATTCTGAAAGTATTATCATAGCTAGGTCATACTCCCCAAAAGACTTTAGATAATGCCAGAGAAGTTCCGGGCTGCCTCAGGAATCACAGGGGTGAGTGATTTAGACTTCATGTTTAGATAGCATCCCCACTTCGGAGGTGAATTTTAACCCTCATTTTGCAATTAATGCAACTGAATGAGCTTGAGGAGGCATTTAGCCTCTCCAGGCCTCATTTTCCTTGTCTGTAAAAAGGGCATTTAGCTAGATGATATTTTAGGTCACTTCTAATTAAAATTCCAGGATTCTAAATCTCTCAAAATAAGATCCATTTAAAGGAGTTCAGACACAGGATATTTTTTCTTTTCCTCTTTTTCTTGAACTCCTGACTTAATTTTTTTTTTTTTTTCTCCTTCTGTATGGCCACCACCATTGTCCCTTGCTCTTACCACAAGAGGCTTAGAAAATTCTTTCGCTGATGGGGCAATTTTTGAAGTGGCCCTTTCTG
Organism: Pteropus vampyrus; assembly: GCF_000151845.1. Taxonomy (NCBI): domain Eukaryota; kingdom Metazoa; phylum Chordata; class Mammalia; order Chiroptera; family Pteropodidae; genus Pteropus; species Pteropus vampyrus. The sequence continues at coordinate 610,963 of NW_011888839.1, forward strand.
AGCTCTCCAATATTTGCATGACCAAGAATCTGGTACCCTCTTTTTACTCCTTTATTATATATTTATGCTTGACTTTACAGGGAATAAAAATGAATGTTTATAAAATTCTAACTTTTATACTGTTCTCCATTAATTTCTGACCTTTCACTGTGGACTTCCACAGACATGGTATTTTATCCTGTACACAGAAAACAGAATCTGAGACAAAGATTTGCATGCAGGTGGTTTATTTGGCATGTGATTCCAGGAAGTAGGAATGAGAGACAAGGGAAATGAACCTGGGGAGAAGGAAAAGCCCACAGAACATTGTGTTATTGAGTTGGCCACTGCTAGGGGAGACTGGTGTTCAATCATAAAGAACATTTTTTGGAGTTTATGAAATACATTTTATAAGTATTCTCCCAGGGGACAAAAGGAGGAAGCATTTATTCATCAACTCTCATGTCCCAGTGGTTTAGTGTGTTAATTTCCCTACACTTCTGGTTTGCACATGTGTGAGCAAGTGTTGAAAGGATTTAGATGATATCCATGCTGCCATATCAGAGAAGCCCCAGAGCAAGAAGCGAGAATCAGGCGTAAGGCAAGGCCCTTTCAGAATGCACATGCTTAAGCTGTCAGAATGCTACAGCATACACTGGAGTAAGAGGTGGGGCCGAGAGGATCTGGAGGGGTGCACAAGAGGCGTCATACACGTAGAGCTGTCATCACTGTAGAGCCTGGTTTCTCGATCATGGAGCTATTGACATTTTCAGCCAGATAACTCCTCGTTGTGAGGCTGTTCTGTGTGTTGTAGGATGTTTCTTAGCATCCCTGGCCACTACTCACTGTATGTCAATAGCGCCCCCTTCCAAGCTGTGACAACCAAAAATATCTGCAGATATTACCAAAAGTCTCCTGGTGGAGGCAAAGTCACCCTCTGATAAGAACCACTGGTGTAGAGTATTATGTATCCTATTTTTGTCACTTCTCAGTGCCCCGTCATTTCTCTCCACTTTATACCATATCAAAAGCAGCTCCCAAGTAGACCGCTACGGGGGATAGTTATGCCTTATGCTCATAACTTAATTTTTAGGCTTTGCCATGATATATTTCACTTAAATAGATGATAATCCCTCAATAATAAGGAATGATAAGACTTTAAATTTGGGAAAGCTATGAACAGACTAGATATAGGCTAAAATGTTAAAATTACATTCTAGAACTTAGTTGCCTAAGTCAGAAGAAGAGTTAAAATAAATTTTTTTGAAATCTAGGTCTCTAAGACAAGGGCTCAATATTTTTTGAGACAAGGATCTTTTCCTCTGAATTATACATATAGGTTCTACTCATAATTTCACATTCAACTTCAAGGCCCCCACTCACCCACCAAAGCCCATCATACAAGACATTTGGATTGTTTCTAGTTTTTAACTATTGTGAATAAATGCTACCATGAAGATTCTTCTACATGTCTTTAGCTCACATATACACACATTTGTGTTGAGCACATATCTGGCATGGAATTACTGGATAATAGGATATGTATATGTTCAGCATTAATAGATATTGGCAATCAGCTTTCAAGAGCGGTTATACCGGCTTATACTATCATCAGTGTAGTTGCTCCATATCCTCTTCAACACTTTGTATTATCGGTCTTTTCCATTTTAGCATTCTAATGTTTATGTACTGGTATCTCATTATGATTTTAAAATTTATTTTCCTAATGATTGAGGCTGAACAACTATTAAATGGTTTATGGGCCTCTTGGAAATTTTCTTTGGTGCCTGCGTATATTTTTTCTCCTTTTTTCTACTGAGCTGTTTTCTTTTTTATTTATAAAAGGATTCTTTATATATTGTGAATGAGTCTTTTCTGGGACATGAATTATGAACATCATCTCCTACTCAGTGATCTACCATTCATCTTTTAAAAGATTCTTTTAATCAGCAGAATTTAATAGTTTATTTAATCAATCTTTTCCTTTATGGTTAGTGCTTTTAGTGTATCATTTAAGAAATACTGGCCTACCCGACATCATAAATATACTCTCCTATGCTTTCTTCTATAAGCTCTAAAGTTCTTCCTATCACATTTAAATCAACAATCCATCTAGAATTGATTTTTTGTGAATGGCATTCTTTTTCCATAAGCATATTTATTGAAAAGACTATTCTTTCCTCACTGCTCTACATTGTCATCTTTGCTATTATGGACTCAATGTTTGTGTCCCTTCAAAATTCATATGTTGAAGTCCTAACTCACAATGTGACAGTATTTGGAGAGGGGGCCTTTGAGAGTTAGTTGGATGAGGTCAAGGGAGTAGGGCCTTTGTCCAATGAAACTAGAGCCCTTATAAGAGATACTAGAGAACTTGCACTCTCTCTCTGCCATGTGAGGCCATCTGCAACCCCTAGAGAGAGTCCTTATCAAATACCAACCCTGATAACCTTGATCTTAGACTTCTATTCTTCAAATTATGAGAAAATAAATTTTGGTTATTTAAGCCACTCAGGCTATGATATTTTATTATGATAACCCAAGCTAATACACTTGTCATAAATCAGGTATCCTTTTAGACATGTTTTTGGAGTCCACTGCAATACATACATACATACATACATATATATATATATATATATATATATATATATATATATATATATATATATATATCTTATCAGAGGGTAACTTTGTCCCCCAGGAGACATTTGGCAATATGAAACTGCAATAACATCCTTGTGACTCAATCACAAGGATGGCAGGTTGGTGTTGGCTGTTGGCGGAAGGTATCAGTTCTTGTCCACAAGAGCCTCTTCACAGGACTGCCTAAGGTTTCCTTGTGCTCCCCCAGAGCGAACAATCTGAGAGAACTAGGCAGAAACTGCAATAACCTTTTATGGCAGCCTTAGAAGTTGGTCACACAGACCACCCCTGATTCAATGTAGGAAGAGACCACACCAGGATATCAGGATCATTGGGGGCCATCTTGGAAGCTGGCTACAATAATTTCATTTATCTGAACTCCAAAAATAGGCAAAATAAACTATATTGCTTAGGGGGAAATACTTAGGTGTTAAAACTAAAGAAAAAAAGGCAATGGTTGCCGCAAACGTGGTTACCTCTTGGAGGGAAGAAACTGTGAGTCAACAAGGATCATTATTTGTAAAAAAATATATTTATGTTTTCTGTACTTTTCTAAAGTGTAATATATTTCATAGTTTCAAAAAAAAGGGTTTTTTAAAAATTAAAACAAAAGAGAATTGACAAGAGAAATAGTAATTATTTTTTCTCTTTTATGCATGAAATGTAGAGTAATGAATTCCTAAAGCCTAATTAAAAGTATGGTCAAAAGAAGAATAACAAAAACAGCAACAATTAATATTAATAATGATATAAAATTATTTAATTGTTATAGTCTTATAATAAATGTTGAGATCTGGTAGTATAAGTCTTCCAATTTGTTTTTTTTTTTTTCCTTTAATTTGTCATGGCTATTCTTGCCCCTTTGCATTTCCATGTAAATTTTAGAAACTGCCTTTTAATTTCCATAAAATTTTATGCTGGGATTTTTATCAGCATCGAATTAAATATATAGATCAATTTAGAAAGACTCTGCCTTTTTAGAATAGTCTCCAATCCATAAACATGGTGTGTCCTTCCACAGATTTAGGGCTTCTTTTATTTCTCTCAGCAATGTTTATAGTTCTCTGTGTAACCATCTTGCACATATTTTGTTAGATTTTTTCCTCTTGGGTATTTGATGGTCTGATGCTATTTATAAAGGTATTTTTAGATATTTTCAAGTTTTGTTTTTAAATTTTTTGTGGTTGGTATATAGAAATATAATGAATTTAGGGGTATCAACAGTGTTAAGAGACCTTGATTAATTCACTCATTAAATATAATAGCTTATCTGTACAAGTTTACCTTGTTTTACTGTGCTTCACTTTATTGCACTTGCAGATATTGCATTTTCATCAATATCCAGCAAAAATATCACAACCCACTAAAGGCTCGGATAATGGTTGGTATTTTTAAGCAATCAAGTATTTTTAAATCGACATGTACATTTTTCAGACATCATGTTCCTGCACACTTAATTGACTACAGAATATTGTATATATAACTATTCTATGCACTAGGAAACAAAAAATTTGTGTGACTCACTTTATTGCAATATTAGCTTTAGTGTGGTGGTCTGAAACCGAACCCAGAATAGCTCTGAGGTTTGCCTGTACATCGATGGGAGAGGCATTCTGTTCTAAACAAAACGTCATTTCTATCTTTTACATCTTATATTTAATAAGACAAAATTAAAACAGAAGTGGTGATAGTGGTCATCTTTACTGCATTCCTGATCTCAAGAGAAAAGCTTTCAATATTTTGCCATTAAGTATGATATTTGCTATAGGTTTTTTGTGGATACTTTTTGTCATACTAAGGAAGTTCCATTCTATTCCTACTTTGCCAAGAGTATTTTTATTATTTATTGTATTAATTTTTTTCAAATCGTTTCTGCATCTATTGAGCATATTGTATGGTTATATTTAATTCTGTTAATATGGTTAATTATATTGACTGACTTTTAAATTTTAAATCGACACTGCATTCTGAGAAAAAAAATCCTAATTAGTCATGGTATATTACCCTTTTATATATATATCACTGGCTTTGGTTTGCTAAGATTATGCTCAGAATTTTTGAATCAGTGTTCATGATGAATAGAAGTTTTCTATTTTAATGTAACCCAATTACATAAAATTATCACTTTCTTTACTTCTAATTATGATGAGATCAAGGTCATGCTGGGAACATATAATGAATGAAAGTGTTTCTTATTTTTCTATTCTCTGAGAGAGTTTCCCCAAGTTTGGTTTTCCTTCAGTGTTTGGTAGAATTTACCACTGAAGCTATCTGGGTCTAGAATACTCTTTGTAAAAAAGATTTAATTATTTAATTTCTTTAATAGAAGTAGGACTGCTCTGGTTTTCTATTTCTTCTGGTTTCTGTTTTGGTAAATTAGACATCATGTGACTTTTCTTTTGCAGAAATTTTGGGAATTACTTGCAGTGATCACTACTTACGTGTAGCATCAAAATGATTTGGTTTAATAACACATGTGTGATACAGTCTTTTTATTTACTCACACTTCACATTTTTAGCACTTTTTATATATTTTAAGTCTATTATTTCAATTTGCTCATTCTTCCTGAGTAAATTAACAATCATTGAAACTTGTCCTAAGTAGCATAAATCTTCCATTAGACTTTTAGCTGCTATAACTACACACAGAGGTGAGTTTGCTTCAAATATGCTCAAAAAATTAACAAATACATATTAAGGTACATTAAAATAGACCCGCTTAAATCATGAAATCAGGTAGGCAATTCACTATGCAAGTCACAAAATCAATATTTTATAAATCTAGGGAAATTACAGATTACCTAAACTAACTACATCATTTTTCAGACAAAGAAACTAAGGCTTCAAGAGGCTAAGTGACTTACCCAAGATTACACAGCCAGTAAATGGCAGAGTTGGCATCAACAGCTCAGGTTTCCCTCTTCTCGCTCTAGTAGTCTTTTTACTACATCATGCTACCATTCAAATTACACATTCCATTTGGCATTAAGAATAATTGAACATGCTGAAATTTGGCTTATACTTTTTAAGATCTCCCTTATATAAAGAAAGATAAATAGGACCTATATCACAATAACATTTTCAGGCTTCATTTTGTATCTTTTTGTGTCTCCTACCATGCACCCTCCAAATGCTCCTAAAATTATATCATACTTTCAAACAAAGTCAAACTAGAATGGAGTTTTGATTATATTCCAACTACACTGTAAATTCTTGGCGGTCAAGGATAATGATGTATATTTGTATTATCTAGTACAATGTGAAAAACATTCAGTAAAAACATAAATGACTGAAAGACTGTCATAGTATTTTGAATAATCCAGAGGTTACGAATAAGGCTTAAGGAGACATATGCCTAGGTTCAAATATCAGCTCTGCCACTTACTACCTGTGTGACCTCAGGAAAGTTCCTTAGCTTTTCTGAGTCTCAGTTTCTTCACATATAAAACAAGGTTAATAATAGCATCCACACAGAGCTGTTTTGAAAATTAAGGGAGATAATCTATTAGCACAATGGCTCATAATATGTACTCAAAAAAATATTAGCTGTGATGAGATTATATCATTACAGTTATTAACTACTCTTATCCCGCCATTCACCATAATTCCTCCTGTCCTTGTCCTAAGTGATTTGGAAAACTCTCCAAATCTGAGGGTTTAGTGAACCTCTTCTTTTTTGGAGAAATGTATCTGCTACATAAATAGTCATCCAAATCCCATTAACTCTAGGTAATTTTATTTAATAATCATATTTTAAAAGTTGGACACATAAATAAGTGGCAAAGCAATTTTGATTAAATCCTGTTTTCTCAATGGCTATTTGGAATACATCATTCATATGCAAGCCCCAAGAATATTGAATAACAGATAAAATAAATAATGATCATAATGCAAACCACATTCTGATTCCCACTTCCCTGCAAGTATGTCTCCGTGTAAGAACTGTAAGAGCCAAAAAGTAACATGCTTATTAACTGTGGGTTACTCAGCTATATACATAGAGCTTAGCAGATCATGTGAATGTTTCCACATTCTCAGTTAAGCTAATGGTTCCTTAGAGCCCAGTTCTTATAACCCCTTAAGAATTTCAAGATTTGCCTGAAAAAATATATCGTATTTCCATGACTATGACTGAACACAAATTTGGAAAGCTCACTGAAAGCGAACCATTCTGGAGGAAAGGAAATGGTCATTGTTTTCAAAGAAAGGCAAGACGCTCCTGCACACAGGAAATCAAGCTGGTCTTAGGAGCTTGATCTCATCTCCCTCTACACAAACCTGTGTGTGTATACTGTGTGGATAGACCCTACCCTTCTCCTCACATATAGGAACATGGTGGGAAATGAGAATAAGATCATTTACCAATTGAGGTAAAAGACATTTTATTCAAAACTGCCATATCAATGCAACTAGAGAAATATGTTCTCTCCTTTTTTCACATTTCATTTCATTTTCAAGTATTCAGGGATTTAGATGGACTTGTAATAGGCAAGTCATAAGCCTCTGGGAAAACCTGTCAAAAGACCCAGATCTAAAATGTTGTTTCCTAGATACACAGTGTTTTCTGCAGGAGGGCTTAGTGAATTTCACACAAAAAAGGTTGCTGCATTCCATCTTTCCCTCATAAACAAAAATAATTATACTAACAGTTTTATTTTAATTTTGTTGTTGTTGTTGTCTAATTCTTGGGAGCAAAATGTTGTCATGAGGCAAGTCTGAGATTAGGGTGTAAAAATCCTAGTTTTAGTCCCAACTGGTTACTTTGACCAGCGGTAGACAAGGTGAGGAGACCCAAATCTGCCCAACCATTGCAGAGGGCTGGTGTCCCACCAATGGAGCCAAGAGCTACTATGCTTGTTAAGCAGTAACAACCAATATAAGGTCTTTAAAATCCATTTTGAATGGCTTTACTTCAATGGTCAAACTTGCAGGAGAGTAGGGCAGGCATAGTGTTTTAATGGAGCCTCACTGCAACGCGGTTCACACACTCCACACGGAAAGTCCTTTAATGGCACAACCTTCTTGGAATAGAGTCCCAAAGGGTTGAGCTCATATTAAAATCTCTCAGATGAGAAGAATTACAGCAAGGTTACAATATAATTAACCTGAGTTATCTTGCTGATATATATTCTGACACTTCAGACTATACTCATGCTGTGATTTTTTAAATTAGCAAAAAAGGAAGTTTTCGTATCCATTCAAACTAAAAGAATAAAAAGAGTCTTTGCATAAAAAGAAAGAGATGGTCAATTCTTTCAATTATTTTTTAATGTTATTCTTATAACAGTGTTTTGGGTTTTTTTAATGGCTGCTCTGTATGGCAAAGCCTTATTCCGTCCACTTCCTAGAATCTGCAGAAAAGTCTGTGTGATTCTTTTTTAAAGATCATGGCGATTCCCTTCACTGCTTCGAGAAAGAGAAAAAAAAAAAGCAAAATCAAGGATATTATCCTGTGTTTATAACAAGTCTATTACCATAGTAACAATTGTGATGTCACAAACCCTACACCAAGGGCCAAATTCTGTCTCTGAGAAGGGAAGGACAGCTTAGCTTCAGAAAGCAGATGAAATTGGATGCAAACATGTGCGGCCAAAAGACAGTCAATGCTTGTGGTAATGGTCTAAGCACAGGGAGTTTCCCTGCTCTGAAGAAAGGGAGGGCAGAAACAGAAAAGCTACACCCACACTTCTGTATGCAGCTGTGCAAGAGGAGAGTGGAAATCCAAGAGAGTGTGGTATCATCATGTTCCCAATCGCGAGTATTCTACTGGGCCCACTGCCTGCCAGACATGGATGGGGCTCAGTGTAAGCCCGCCTGAGCACATAAAACTCACTCTGAAAACAGTGTCTGACAAACTAGAGCCTCTGGTACCTCAATGAAGAAGCAGCTTGCCTTATGATGGCAATCACTTGCAAACCAAACTGGGGTTTTACCCCTACTATGTCATTCAAGTTCATAGAACCACGGATTCTCAGGGTTAGAGAACTCATCAAGTCTCCCAAAAGACTCTAGAAAATAACCTTCTGCAGGAATAAGTTGCATCCCTTGTCACTGGAGAATGCGAAATAGCAAATTATTAGGTATTCTTATTCTGATAAAGTCTTGGGAAGTTTTGTACAAATATGATGAAAACACAACTTTATATTAAAAAGAATATTGAATTAGGAGAAGACCTTAGTACTAGTCTTGGCCGAAGTACTCAGAAACCACAACCTTGGAAAGCCATTTAATCTATTTGAGCCTCAGGTCTTTATTTAATAATATTGAACATGCTAATTCCCAGGGTTATTGTAAAGATCAAATTAAATAAAATACTGAGTGTGAATGAGTTTCACCAACTATAAAGGATTTAATACAAACACAGGTATTATTATTAGCATTTTCACATAGCCAGTTTACAGTACAACAGTAATTTGAACACTAATAGTTATTTGCTTTCCAAGAATCCAAAGCACACATATGATCCTCGTCTATCCTATCCCAAGAGGTGAACACTTGCATGATACAGTCAACTCGAAATTATTCGGGGGCTGATTATTGAGGGGCCTTTTGCTTCTAGCCATTTCTACCATTTATTAGTTGCCCTCAAGAATGCCATGTTAACCTACATATGGCTAGAAAACTGACAGCAAGTGTGCCTCAACTCTATTACCTTGACTAATAACTAGTAAAAGTTTTAGCAAAAGGAAGAATTGAAATGATTAACTAGACAGAAGTTTTGAGATAACTGGTGGACTTTACTTATCCATGGATAATTACCCACATCACTGTCTGGGAGGCTATGGCCAAGGTCCGACAGGTTGGGACTAATTCAGACAAATTATAAGCATTTTCTCGGTGAACAACAAAGTAGGTGTACTGTCTTATGTATGTGCAATAGAAATTTGAATAGCAGTCATTCATTCAGTGGTAACGTATCTACTATGTGCCAGAACTCACCACATACCCTGAAAACTCTCAAATTTTCCTGCCCTTGTTACTGTCCTTCGTGATAGTCCACAAAGCACCTTGACAGACAGAGGCTCACAGCCTGACTCTCAGAAACTCTATTCACCTTTCAGTTATCACGAAACTTTTGCCAATTTTACCCTAATGCAATGGTTAGCAAGTTATGGTCCCTAGGCCAAACCCTGCTTGCTGCCTTTTTTGTAAATAAAGTTTTATTGGAACACGGCCATGCCCACTTGTTTATGTATTTTGTATGGCTGTTTTCCTGCTTCCACAGCAGAGTTCAGTAGTTGTAATAGAGACAGTAGGGCTCCAAAGCCTAAAATACTACCTGGCCCTTTACAGGAAAAGTTTGCTGATCCCTGAACTATAAAATATGACAAAATCAAAATTCATGTCTCCTGTAAAAATTTCTTACTAGGAACTAACAGAGTAAGCTCCTTGAAAGCATAGAACCTTTCTATATCTTTGTTTTGTTATATAGATGCCTTGGGTAGGATCAAGTTAAGGTTTAGAGCAGATACAGAAAATTAAACACATCCTTCCCTACATTTTGTTTTGGAGTTAACATGGAAGACAGCATAAAACCACTGGTGTTTGGTTACTCTGGCTTCTAATTCCTCAGAGTTCCTATGTCTAAAACTTCCAAGGCTTAATTTTTGGCCTCCATCCCTTTGCATATTTATTTCCTGATCTGATGTGGAATTAGAATTAAATAGAAGCTGTGTGCTTGAATTCCACGTGGCTTGCTCAGCAGGAAACTCCAAGGCAGGTTTTTTGGCATGCCAAACTCATGTTAGCTTCAGCTATGCTAATTTCCAAAGCTGTTTGCTTTGCTCAAATAAATCTTAGAGGGGAATTTGCATTTGGGTGCACACCTTTTTATGCACAAATTATGTGCATGATAACTCTAGGGCAGATTAAGGACTGAAAAAAAGAAAAATGTATAGTGTTTACTGAATGTCTTTTGTATGGCAGGCACCATGCTAGGTAGTTTTACAGACATTTTGTCATCTCATGGACACAACAATCCTCTGAGGTAGAACTGCGATGCCCATTTTTACACAGAGTAAAACTGAGGAGAAGAGAGCTTACGCAATTTGTCCACATTCACAGAGCTGGTAAGTGACCAAGCTTAGATTTGAGCCTAAGCTATCTGAATCTGAAGGCTGTGTTCTTTTTACTTAGTCACACTGACTTAAAGACACCCTCATCATCATCACCACTCACCTAAGCTACTAGACAAACATTCTAACATAAACCCTACATTTACAAAATTAGTCACCCCTCTTCTCTCCAGTTGGCCTATGTAAAATAGGTCTATGTAAAATATCCCTTGGGAGATAAATTTAGGCCCCTATGCATCACAAAACAATCAAAGAAGAATGGGGCATAAAAAAGGCAAACTTTATATGATACAGAAGCTATGTTAGTAATTAGTCGACAAACACAATTACAAGTGATTTTAACAGGTAAATGGATTTCAGTATGAAAGGATACTTTTACTGCTAAAACGTAGTAGGCCAAACGAGAAAATGTGCCCATACCATAAAAGATATGTTAGTAACACTTAGAATATGGTATAAATATGTCTATAACATAAGCCCAGGGATTTATATCTAATATCTTCACAATTTAAGGAAACATAAGAAAACACCTACCTTCCCTAAAAAAAAGGTCATTAGCTTTAGTAAGTTATAATAAGTAATGCTGTCAAAACTCAGTATTCATCATTATTCAATTGAATATACAGAAAAATGACCCGTGTAGCAATTAAGCATTCTAACATAATTCCAACATTTTAAAACAACCCAGATCCAATATTACTGAACTTCTTTCTCTGTGTAGAACATATCTGGAACCTAGCCTACAATGTCACATCATGCTCAGCCCACTGCCATCAAGCTTAATACACTGCCATCTAATTCTCTGGAAATATAAAAGAACTGATAACTTTTTCAGGCAAGTGAAATTCAGATCTCCATTTTTTTAAAAAAAAGCCTCGAAAGCTTTCCAGGAATTAGAAAGAACTCTATGGCAGAGATAGGTAATCTAGGTTGTTTCTTAAGTGGATTTAGAAGAAGGCACATTGAAGAACAAATCTGCCACACATCCTTTACAAAACTGCCCCTTCTTTTAGAAATGAGATCAGGTCCTCATGACATCACCACTCAGATCAACCGTGCTTACTTTTCTTCTTGCTAACCAGGTAGTACATATCTTATATTTTTAATTATTTCACCCTTTTTATTTTAAACAGATGATTTCAGATGAGGAAAATGACTTTTTTATAGCCAGTGATAGAAAAAGTTTATTGTCAGTTAAAGTTTACAGCCTCAGCAGTAGATTGGGGAATTTGCTTAATACTGTGACACTCCTTTAAAAAATACATGCACTAACATTTCTCATCTACAAAGTTTCTAAAATAGTCTTTTCCAAAATTTACTTGAGCTTAATAATTATTCAAAAGATAGTTAAAACAACTTTCTATGAATCATTATTGTTGGAAACCCCAGTAGTGCCTTACCTGCTGGTGGCTTTATGAAAGGTGGTGGAATTAAAGGTACAATAATGGGCACATTGCCATGATCCTTTGACCCTGCAGGTGAGTCACTGAGTCCATTTCCTGTGGCAAGCCCTGAATAGCCTGTGCTTATATTGTATGGTGAAATAACACTGTCCTCGGGTAATTTTGGTTTTGGCAAAGAATTTTCTGTAAAAGAAAAAAATCACACTCAGTATGACAAAAGGACTTATTTTCCTTATGACCCCATTTTCTCAAGTAAAATGGCTATGTAACATAAATCTTTCCTTGCAAATCTTTAAACACTTTACCAGAACTTCACAGATCATCCTGAACCTTTTGAGGTTTCTTACCATAAATTTCCAATAGGCTCCTTTATAATTTGCTCCACTGTGATAGCTAACATCCCAATTGTATCATGATGATAAATTTTAGCATTATAAAAGCCCATAGACAATTGAGAAGCAATTAACCTTTTCCACGTACAGAGTGATATACACCAGGCGTCACTCTGTGGCTACACTAAGGGGAAAGCTTAAAAAGCACCCCCCCACACACACCCAGCACTGCAACTAGGACCCATTGTATTATAAATTTGGGTCATAAAATCAGCAAAAGAACCAATAAGACAGAAACAAAGGATCAGAAAGAAAACTGTTGTTTCATGGAGTAGACCCATTAAATTAACCTATTAATATCCATTAAAAATTAACAAAAAAGAAAATAAAGAAAATTTACAATACGTGAACTTTGTGTATTTTATCCTTGTATATCAATCATTAAAAAAAACTCAACCACAGAAAACAACTTTTTTCCTCTAGTAGCATATCCTGGCACTCATGTTCCCCAGAGGCAAAGATTATTACCTAGACCAAGTATTATTTGAGCTATTAGTTTATAGAATATAAATTCATAACTTGCATTTTTCATTTACAGTGAAATTGATGATACTATCTCTGTAACATGATGTGTACCGTTTCATAGCAAGCTAACATAAAATTTGTCACGTACGTTCAATTCCACATGCCTGCAGGACAGTTCATTTACATTTCGTGGCTTGGCATATAAGAAGGAAAAGCGCTATCTTAGAGAGACTGGAAATAAAATGCATGAACAGGTAGTTTACGCCAATAGATTTTGAATGCAATGCAAATACTGATCAAATTGCCAATAATGACACACAATTAGTTTTACCCACATTTTATTAAAGTTCCCCAAATAGGTTGCTTCTTCACATACTCTTCTTCTTTTCTTGGACAATCAAACTCGTTTCAAATTTAGGTTCATAAATTCAGTATCCACACCAACGCCCACCAATGGTTCTAAGCTCCCCTCATGAGATATCCCGCACTGCTACCACTGGTAGAATCAGTGTTAATTCAACTCTTCCTCTAATTTCCACTCTTTAGCTGGGCTTTAACAAAACTTCTTATAGAAATATATAGGATCCAATCATCCACTACTTTCTTACCCCTCTGCTTACCCTATCCAAGGGTGTGGGGATGGGGGAAGGGTAAAAACTTCAAACACAAAACAGAAATAAGACTTTCCTTTAAAATTCCCACCATAAAAAGAGGGGAAGGGAGAATTACCAAGGTAACTATGATTCTCTCTTGCAGTCTCAAAATCTAAACCTAACATTTCACTTAACAGAAAGCACCAGTCCCCAAAAATTGATATACCAAAAGGCTAAGGAAATTAGAGAAGAAGCTAGCAAACATTGTCCCTTTCTATAAATTTGTGGGCAGGTCTACAGCATTTAAAGTCCTAGCCCTTGTCTAGCTAGTTCTCCCATTGCTGGAAGATTAAGCTGTGTTTATTTTTATTTTATGTTATGCTCTTATATTCTGTGGAATTCTGCTTGTGGGAAAGCACTACTGAGGATGTAAATCAACCATTAGCATAATCAACAAAATGAGTCCCAAAGCAACTCAATTCTGGCAGGCTGAGATAGTTAATCCTTCTTGGCATGAACAAAGGGACGTTAAATGTCATTACCTTTGAGAACAGAAATGTGCTGCCGGCTCTCTCCATCTGTAGGGTAGCTCCTGAATTCAATATCTTCACCATCTTTTAATTCAACCTTATCATAGCCATACCAGCCAAGGAGTTCATTCATGGTGTTTTCTGCAAAGTTCTGAAAGAGAAGCATAGGCTACTTATTAACATAATCAATAACTATTTGAAAAGAATGCATAAATCAAATTCTATATGCACTATCCATTTACTGCCAGCCCTACCCACCCCCCACCCCCGAGAGTCATGTTCAATTTTCAAATCACGTTCAAAACTTGTACAGCATTTAAATCTCAGGATGACGTATCCAATGATGATAGGCCTTCAAACATTTGCAATTTAAAGATAATAAGAAAAAAAATATTTGTCAGTTTTGCTTACGAACAGAAAATCAATTTTAGCGTATTCTACAAAGTCTACCTCACACTAATACAAAAATATCGAAAGCACAAAAACACCTAAGAAAAGATTTTGAAAATAAAAACAATTAATTGACCCTTTTGTGGCTCAGATTAATTTATATTAGAATTGCTTTCTGATTCAGATGCTGTTTCTTAACATGAACCTCATCTCAGATAAAGCAAAATCTCAGCAAAGCAATTATTTGTCAACCACTACCACACAGAAAGCTGAATAGCTACAAGGGTCTCCCTTTTTGATTTTCTCTTTTGCAAGAGTATTCTTTAAAAATCAATAAATAATTTGCTTTACAAATTTCTCCATGAAAAAAAAAATTTCTCCATGAAATCAAAAGTCCCTATGTTGTTTTCTGACATGTAACATAAAAGTACCAAATAAGTTTAAGGTTACTAGCCAGCCCAGATTTTGGATAATGCATGAAAACACTTTATGAACTATAAAGTTTATATATCCAATTTATCATTGGATAAATATAAGGTATTGTTGTTGTTATTACAGATATAAAACTGTGAAAATAAGGACATGGTTGGACAGATTTAAAGCCTTATATCAAGCGACTATTTTTTATGAATTTATCGACTGCTAGATCTGGAAGCAAGATGTGAGAGTGTTTATTAATGATCTTAATGCTTGCATGTGCCTTAAAGCATCTTTCTCTGAGAAACAGAGAAGAGAGTGGTGGTTAACAAGAGTGGGGGAGCGGGGGGAATGGGAAGACATTGGTCAAAGAGTACAAACTTCCAGTTATAAGATTAACAATTCAGTGGCCTAATTTACAGCGTGGTGATTATAGATAATAATAGTGTACCACATACTTGAATGTTGCTAAGAGAGTAGATCTTACATGCTCTCACCACAAAAAAGAAATGGCATAGTCAACTTGTGATGGGATGGAGATAGTTCTAATGCTATGATGGTAATAATTTTGCAACCTATAAACATATCAAATCAACATGTTGTACACCTTAAACTTACACAATGTTATATGTAAATTATATCTCAATAAAGCTGGGGGGAGACTAAATAAAAAGAAGGGACCTACACTACAGACTAAGAGCTTAATAAATGTTTGTTTAATTATTTTTTTAAAAGCATCTCTATCTGGCAAGGCAGTCTGAGACTCCTAGACTGAGCTAGAAAAACTATATATTAACCTCTCTGGCTCAAAGAATCTTTTCTCATTTTCCCTGGAAGTTATATTTCTGAATTACACTGGGATGTATAATTTATATACATGAAACAAAGCACCTAGGTTAAACCAGAGTGCTCACAGCCTCAACATGTGAATTCCATGTTCTCTTAAATTTCACAACTTCAGATTTCAGCAAGGGTTGCATTAAAAAATATATAGATATATATTACACTATTGACTCCACAAAAACAAATCTGTCATTTCAAACCACCCACAGGATGCTGCATTTTTTGCTTTAGTGCCCACTTAAGTTTAGAGCTCCAACTGGCTTTGTGATGGTATAGTGCACAAGTAATTTTTTAAAATCTAACCAGATTGATTTAGTGTTAATCATCCGTAAGGCCAATAGCCAGTCATATCAAGTTTTAGTAAGGCATTTATTCTCTCTGATGGCTGGTCATATCTACATTAAATAGATACTCTTTTCATGAATGCACAAATATGATATGATCAATATGTATAATAAGCTCAGCAACTTCTGGAATACCACTGAGGAGATCTCAGCTAAATGCTGCTCTACTCAATCAAAAGAGATCCCTTTAATGAGGCATCAGTGTCCCCTAACACTCAATTTCTTTTCACTGAGCTGAGTGCCTGGAATGGAGAATGATCGCCCCTAAGCACACAAATAGAGGTCCTCCATCAGTGGTCTGGCAGCAGAAATCTCCAAAGATAAGGATTATACCTTGCATCAAACAAACAAACAAACAAACAAACAAAAATTCAAAGTGTTAAAAGCCAAGTTTAAGCCATTCTATTGGTTCGTGTGCTGTTAGCCCAGATCTCTAAGAGAATGGTGCCAACAAGAGAGAAAATCTGCATATTAACTTCTGGCCACCACATCCAATTTTCTAGACCATTTGTATCTGGGTGCCTGTCTCTCCAGTTGTGTCTAACCTCTGAAGTAACCTCTGAAGAAAGGCTACAAATGCATAATTCATGGAGCAACCT
Organism: Pteropus vampyrus; assembly: GCF_000151845.1. Lineage (NCBI taxonomy): Eukaryota > Metazoa > Chordata > Mammalia > Chiroptera > Pteropodidae > Pteropus > Pteropus vampyrus. The sequence continues at coordinate 627,639 of NW_011888839.1, forward strand.
CCCAGCCAAAGATATAGATTTGTTTGTTTTAGTCTAGCTGCAAATCCATTCGGCCTTTCAGAACCAATCCCAGGAATGGAATCCAGAAGTTTCACACATTTGAATAAAAATTGAAACTTCAACTGGATTATTAACACCAAATTCATATTATTTGGGCACCTTAACTGCATCACTTAGTTTATGGTTTATGCTGAAAACGCAGACACTTCATGGAACGATCAATAAGAACTTGATCTATTCCATGATTTTCGAGTCACTATAAATGTCAGTGAAAATAAACTCTGAAATATTCCCTTTCTTGTCATTGAAAATAAAATAAAATCCTTAATGTTTTGATATATGACTGCAAAAGTAGAAAACAAAAGATTTATAAAGCCTCAAGCCATAAATCGCAAACCTTTCATCAAAGGATGAACAAGTTGAAAGAAACAGAAAATGAACAACGAAGTTTCTTATAGTGTTAGTAAAAGAGACTATTACCTCTGACTTACACGCTATTGGATTAAGAAATCAAAGAATGCCAAGGCATAAATAATTTAAACTTTTCAATTTTTAGGTAGAATTAGATGCTAGATATCCCATGGACTGATTACAGTGTTAAACCAAAGGAAATGAAATACATTTTTGCAGTTATCATCCAAGAAACAGGACATATTCTAGGATAAATGAATTTAATGTTTATGGCCCATAAGGATTTTAAGTTCTTCTGGTAGAGTAGTCAAACAGATAGTTTTTTCAACATTTTTAGTATTGTCATCCTTTAAAAAAGTTTTCCATTAAAAGAATTATTTCTTTCCTATATAAATTTCTTCTGTAAGTCACATTTTTTTTAAAGGTTAAAATGCAAAGAGATTCCGAGGTAAGAGTGCTCAATAATAAAATAAGCTACTGTACTAAGAGAGGTTGTAAAACTTGCTTTCCCCACAAATCTTCACCCAGCATTTGTCCTGAAACCTTAGGACAGGAAACTGAAGTAGAGAGTCTCTTAAAGTCCCTCCAAACTCTAAGATTTTGTGAAACCAACGAACTTCTACTAATACAAGAAATAAAATACCTTTTGCAAAGAAATATCATAATTATAGTGATCGCACATCATAAATTTTACTAAACAGCCACTATTTCAAATATTTTATCATTGCTCCCATAAACCATCAGAATGTGCCAGAAATTTTAATATTCTGGCATCCGAATCACATTTTGCAGACTGCCTCTCGCCCTTGGAAGTGGCACAAAAATCCTCTCTCATACCATGTGGTCCAATTTGGGTTTGGAAAATAGGTCACTATAATTATAATGATAATGTCTAACACTCTTATAGCACTCGACAGTGTTTCCATATCCTTTAACTCTTGTTTCTTTCAATAACCCTATGAATTAGATATTTGATTTCCACAATAAACTTTTGGTGAACCTTTGTAACATCCTCATTTTACATAAGAAATTAGAGCATCCAGAAGGTAAATGATAGGCATGAGAGATCACCCAGTAAAGTCAGAACAAAAATACAGATTTTCTGACTCCTACATCAGGCAACTTTATATTATAAATTCTGTAAGGTCCAAGGTGTTGGCAATTCCAAAGAAGCTATCTCCTTGGACCAATCAAAGAGTTGCAAAGAAATCATACCACAGGATGCCAACATCACACGTAAAGAGCTTTCCAAATGTCAAGGTTCAATATAAACAATTTTTAATTTAACGTTTTTCCCAGGTAAACAGAGTTGTCTTCGAGGCACTTTGAAAATAGCAATTATTACAAATTCTCAAAACGCCTCTGAAATGCAAGTACTTCAAGGTCTTCAAAAAGGACTAATGATTTTATTTTGAAAACAGCAAACAGATTTTAAACTATAGATAGGTTATCACTGATTTCTTTCATCTCAGGCCTTGCATAACTGCATATCAAAGTGTTTTCAACTTTGTATCCTACCCAAGAGCAGAAAGTTTTCAAAGAGCTCCCAATCATTCAGTGAAATGTGGGAAAAGCCATGTACTCCTCCCCACAAACATAATTCACATTTTCACTCCAACTCCCAGTTCTAGCGAAATATGTCATCTATCCCAGATACACTCTAAGTTACTTGAGGAAGAAATCTTTTATTTCATTTTATGTCTCACCTAGCACAATATCTAGCATTCAAAATATACTTAAGAAATGTGTGAATTCATTTGACTATATTCACGAATATCAAAAAAAGTATAAACCCAGAGAAATGATCAAACAAAATTTATGAAAACTGATTTAAAAAATAAATATATGCACATTAAATTATAATATCCAGCATTAATGAGCACTCTCATAGTATTGGGAATTTAAGTTGATACAACTCTTAGAAAAGGCAACTTGACTATGTATTAAAAGCTTTAAAAATATATATACTCCTTAATTCAGTAATATTATTTCTAGACATTATAGAAACTATTCTAAGGAAATAGTGCAAAAATATGCATGTTCAGGAATACTTATCTCTGATATTTTCTTAGAAACAAACTGTGTCAATAAAAATTTGGTTAATATACAGCTTTATCATGGAATGACTAACATGGAACACTATTTTGCCACTAAAATATATGCTGTTGATAAATTTTTTCTGCCATAAAAGCTAGTAACCATATATTAAGTTTTAAAAGGAAAGTTAGTATACGATAAGACCATCTTTATTTTTTATTTTATTTTTTTAAAAACTTCATTTTCATAGAACACATTTCCACATTAGATTCCCACACGATTTTTGTTTTTGTTTTTGTTTTTGTTTTAAAAAACTATATATCATACATAGAAAAGGGCATGAAAAGACATACATCAAAATGTTGACAGTAATGTGGGCGGGGAAATTATAGGCTTTTTCTTTTTGCTTATCTGTATTGCTTATTCTACTATTTCTGTCATGTTCATATATTATCTTTGCAAAAACAAAAAAGTTTTGATTAAAAATTAACTAACACATAGTCTTCTCCTAGACAATCATATCAGCCACATTCGTAGTCCTAATGACAATAAAAAAGATCTGTCAGTTACTTTGCTTAACTTCAAAACATTCTGACACCCATTATCCAAGAATGTGAAGAATATGATAAATACTTTCAGAGGAAAAGGAAACCCCCAATCCTGAACAATTTACAAGGCAGGGGAAAAAATGCTAATATCTTTGCTGGTTAAGGTTATGAATAATAGAACGATTGTTATTTTTGGAAAATATTTTCTCTCTCTTTTCACCTCCATGTGTTCTAAGTTCTAAGAAGTAAATTTCTATTAAGTATCATTGGACTCACTCATTGAGATTTTAAAAAGGAGTTAGGGGAGGAATCTGCAAAACTGAGGCAGTTTCTTTTGTAGAGAGTAGGCATTGAACTTGATTAGAAGTCAGTTTCTAACTCTATCCCCAGGTCTGGCCTAAGGCTGAGTCTAAATTATCTCTCTTAACACAGACCCAGTGGATGGGTTTTATTTTATGGTTCTGCCAAGAAGAAGGTTGAGGTAAAATGTAAATAGTGCAAAGGAAACATTAGAAGAGCCCTTTACAGATTAAAAAGTATATTCACAATCCCACTGGATCAGATGCTATTCGAAGGACAAGCTACCCGCCACAGATGCCCCATTAGAAGGTAATCCATATGCATCAATTAATAAGAGCAGCCAGATACACATTCTTGGTATCAGTGGACTCACTCATTGAGATTTTAAAAAGGAGTTGGGGGAGGATTCAATGGACTTTATCCATTGAATCCTGCTGTTTTTACCTGAACTACATACAGCTTTTTAGCTTGAAATCCTTTGAAGATGGCTACTGCGCTCGATTTAGGTCATTTTGCAACACTGTTCTCAACCACAACACAATGATTATAATGCAATTCTATAAGCAGAGGATACATTATAATACTAAAATCCAACTCTGGCCTATAGCAGATCTGAGGAGAAAGTCTTGTCCTCCTGTTGATATATTCTGAATTGGATGGCTGTATAACTGGCACATGAAACCAAAATTGTGTGCTCCCACATATAAAAATCTATGTTGTTTTATTGTCTTTTGACACAGAGCACGTTTTAATCTGTGGCCAGGACACTAAATACCCAAAAAAGGTCACACGAATGCTGTGAAATTGTGGCTATCAGCCCTCAGGCTAACAATGTGGCAGGAACGGCAGGTGTGCAGCTGTGTGCAGCTGTATCCTTTCACAGCTGCAGAACTGCCCTAAAAATCGCCAAGACTTGTTACATTGTTTTCCTGTCCATGCCAAGCCACTGGCCTTACAGCAGGACATAGTTCCACAGCCTTTTGGTTATATAAGAGATATTAACACCCATCAGTCTATAGATCTTAAACTATACATTCAACAAATCTCGCTCACCGCATGCTGTCACATCTGTTTACATGTCTGAATTGGCACCATCAAAAACAAAGCACTCCATTTTTTTTTTCATTCTATCCTATCCCTCTTCTTTTAAGAAAATACTCAATAATCTTATTAGCTTGGGAGTGCAAGTGTAGCTTCTCATCCCTTAAGAGGAAGTTTTAGACCTCAGAGATTTTTTAATGACCCACCTTCTACTACTTCTAATAATTTTTTTAAAAAAATAAGTATAAAGACTCTTAAAAAGAACACTTTCTTAGAAGATATATAAAGTCTGGGCACCCTAACAAGACACTAAATTTCCCTGGAACTCTCCTTTTTCAGTCACTTGCACTCACTGATATTTATGCTTTTTGAGGCCCTGTTTTTGACTTTCCTTTAAAAACTCTGTTGCCTCTTGGTTTCTATGAGTCTGTCTTTCACACAAGGAGAGTAGGGCTTGGCTTCTCAGAGCAGTGCTTGGCAAGCACAGAGGCAGGAAACGCAGAAGGGAATGAGTCTGTCAGACTCATTTTCTTCTAGTTCAAATGTTTATTTCAGATTTGGGAGGAAGTGGAGTGGTTCCTTTCCATTTCCTTGTTTCTGGAACCTGCGAGTTGTATAAGGCTTAGAGAATCTCGCTCTACCGCACATCATACTCACAGGTTCACAGATGGAGAAAGAGACTTTTTTCAGAAAAACTCTGGTTTGAATCAAGCAGAATTCATCGCTCTCCATGCCCTTCCAGGATCAACTCTTATGGGTTTAGACAGGAGCTTTGAACAGGACGAATGAAAGCAATGCAGAGAACAAGGCTGGTAGGCTCAGGAACACACTACCAAGGGGCAAGGGCCATGTCTGGACTGACATTTGTTCCCAGTCCTGCCACGTGGCATACCGGAGGCCACTGCTCAGCTGGAAAGGTCTGACATAATTTGTGAATGCCACAGTGAGATCTGGTCCTGAGCCTACTTTCTAGGAGACTTACCGTGTCTAACACCAGGATGGAGTTTCAGCAACAAAACTTAAAATATCTATTTTAGTAATGAGCTGATTTCAACCTTAAACATGCTGACTTTTCTAATCCATACTCTGATCTCTCTCTTTAAGCCAAGCTTTTTATCTCGCTGCACTCACCAGCTCAGCTCTGCAACTTGTTTTATTGTCTATGCAATTGACACAGGTCATTTTTAATGCCAAATGCAGACCATCAGAAACCAAACTAGAAAATCTTGCGGTGCGTTTACTACTAAACTCTAACAGATGTGCCTGAATCTAACTGTAGGCATCAGACTGAAGCATAATTTTAGGTACAAATTACTTACTAAGAATATTTACAGACAGAAAATTTCTTCAGCAAAGGGGACCCTAAGACATTTAACATAGATTACTTCGTAGTTTAACAATTGATAAAGAAGCCAAATATTGTAAATGTATTAATTATGGTTTGTTTAGGAAACTTTCCAGGCCAGAGAACTTGATCTAATCACGCTGGTTTTGTCAACGAGCTTTAAAAGATAAAAACCCTATTCATTATCTCCACTCACAGTGTAGATTTTTCTAGCTGCATTACTGTTTAGTAACCACTAATGACATTCACTAAGATCTATGTGCACTATATTTACACTTATGCATCTATTTATACTCATACATCTAATAGTACAAACTAGTTTTTATATTATATCTATCATGTTCTGAATGAACTACTAAAACAAATGAACCCTTCCATATATCATAATTGCCTCCCAACATCCATTTATTATGATACATGTAAGGTAACAGTATATTTACATTAGATACAATCACAATATTCACTTTAGAAACCAAAAGTAGTCAAAATAGAAATTGCATTTTAAAAAATTCTCTCTCTTGGTTGCTAATTAAATAAGGCATACTGATTGTAAGTACAGTGAAGTAATGAGTTGTTTTAATCAAGGAAAAAAACCCAAGATGAAGGGAGGAAAAAGAAAGGAAAAGATAAAAGAAACATTGTAAAGGTCATAATGAGACAAACATTTCTACTTGAAGATATTTTCACTGAAGCACACTCCAAGCAAGTATGCCAACTCATGTACTTTTCACACACAAAATTATATTGTATCAAATTTAAATTTGTTACAACTGCCATGTACATTAAACCAGTGATAACGAAAATGTAACTCAATATCTGATCTAGTGAAACAGCAACCAACATTAGCTCCCAGCCACATGAAGACAATCTCCAATGCCATTACTGGTGTCAGCTAAACTTCAGCCAGTTTGTCCTCTCCAGCCATTTTTAAATAAATATGTGACTATCTCAATTAGGAAACGAAGGAAGTCCCTATGAGGAGGAAATTTTGTTGCTCATTCTCAGTGCCCTGCATTTGCTGTACTTAAAATAGACACTTGTACCAATGTCCTTTCTATTACCCGAAGGGGAAAAAAAATCACATACACACCAGTCCTTTTTCTTTCAGCTCGCAGAGAAGCAACTTGATCCGACCAGTGTTGAAACCTGAGTAGGTCACTGTACACCATGATAAAATTCCCTAATCCCTGAGCCAAATCTCCCTAAGGGGGGCCTCCTCCTGATCCTCCACTTCTCAGGCTGACTTTTCCATTCGCTCTCTCCTCTTCCACCCCCCTCCCTTCATTTCCCCTACCTTCAAGCCTTGATATGTGATCCGTGGTGGGGGCTCAGGTTTCCGTTTTTACAGCTTAGGCCGTGCTAGCTGTATACATTCCTTTCTTTCTGCCGGGCAGTGATTACTTACCAGGGCTTAGTTTACACTGGTCCAGATGAAAGCCGTTCAGATGAAGGCAAACACAGCCAGGCAGCTCCACAGCACCGATATGAAGCTGCACAAGGCCACATTGTGTTCTCAGTGACATTTTGTTGCACATATTTTTATACAGGGCAACCAACTTGTTATGTTACTCTACACTTTAGATGGAGTGGTAATAATACCATGATGTTCGGGTAGGGGTTTTATTGATGTGGTTATTAATATTAAAAGCAGGAAAGCTTTAATAAGCTTGAAATAATCCTTCTACCTTTTGTCTACGAGAAATAACTTTTATAAAGAAAATGATTAGTGCTATTATATAAAAGGGATGCCTACTAAACAATTCCACTAGAAATGGGATTTCATGACTCACTGGCATCATGAGTATTGACATGACTGAAGATTTCATCCAGGGGTCTCTTATACATTGTTCCAAACCAGAGAGAAAATGTAGATGCTACAAGCAGCTTTCTTTGCTGGCTAAAACTTCTTATTTAATGCTACTATGCATTAAAACGATAAGGATTAAAACTTCAAATAGGTGGTGATTTAGAAGAAAAATATAACATTGTCGGGAAATTCTGTGCATGAAGGTTAATTCCATACTTAGTCCCGCAGCACTGCCTAAAAATTGTGTAATTTTTCCTTTCACACAATGTTGTTTTTGTTTCTTCCTCACCAGTTCAGACAAACATCTGTTATACTGTAGAAGGACAACTATCTCCCAAACCACGGAGTGCGCCCGCAGCCAAAGTCAACAACGCGAGCCCCAAGCATCCAGCACAGTCAGCCTTTATATCCAGTCGGGATAACATTTCACATGTTTTGATTAAAATTAGCTAATTTGTAATTCTAGAACCTATGAAACTTAAAAGCTGCCATCCATATAGATCACATTAGGCAGTGTTTTAAAGGGCCAGTGCACACTGTGATTTCCTGGTGGCTTCGCCTTTTTCCTCTTCCTCCACCCACAATTTAAAATGAATGGAAAAGTAATCTAGAAATGCAGGACAAGAGGGAAGGGCAAGTGAGGAAGAATGGTTATGGTAGACGGTTTGAATCCCACCCCCTTCGGAAAACAATTCTTACTGGTCTTTTTTATTTAAAACAAAAACAAAAACAAAAAACAACAAAAAACTGTCTATCATTGGAATCAATGGGGGTTTCTATCACAAGGAATGGCACTGACTTCCAAGGCAAATCTTCCTTAACTCTCAGGAATGATGTTACACCTCATGCTTCCAAGCTCTAAGTTCCTCACCCAGACATAAAAACCCTAATTCCAAAATTTAGATTGTCTAGAAATTTCCTGGAGGTACACATATAAGCCCCTTTCTAAGCATGGGCTTCGTACAAGGCACTCTCACTGAATATGCTTGTTCCAATCAAGAAAACATCAAAATGCAATAAATCTGACTTAGTTGCGTGTCATTTTCATCCAGTTTGTCTTTTAAATACAAACTTAAGTCAACTGGCAGTGCTAAGAATTCTATGCAGAAGATAGGGAGTACACCAGGACGGCCACAGAATGAAAACTAAAGACCTCCAAAATCTGCTACTTGTTTGTAACGCACAGAAAGGAAAACACATAAATAAAATATTTTTTAAAAATCGAGAGAGACTCGTGAAATCAACACAGAATAAAATCCTAGCTGGACAAAAGCTGCAACTTCATGGAAAAGGGGCGAGGGGGGCGGGGGAGACGAGGGTGGTCAGGAGCTGAGTGGTGCTCTTGTGCAATCGCTCCAACGTGAACAGCTGGAGCGCCAGGCTGCTGCGCTCGCCACCTCTGGCGCACCGCTGGCCTGGCGGGGAGCCCGGCCTCGCCGAGAGGACTCCGGGGTTGGCCTTTCCAAACAATGGGCAGGCGCTCTGAGAAGGCCGCCCCTCACACAGCTATCTTTCAGCGAGGCTTGCCTGGGTCTGCTTAACTGGGAAGTGAAGCATGCAAAAGCGAGCGGGAGGCGGCGGCGGCCGACTGAGAGGAGCCAGCAGGGTCCAGAGAGGCGAGTCCGCCGTCAAAACGGTACCCAGCCCCGAGCCGCTCGGGCCGTGACTCGCCCCGACACTGACAGCCTCTTTACACCGTCACAGCTGGCTACTTGGGAGGAAGCGGGATCGAGAAGCGGAAAGATGAGCCAGCAAGAGGGGTGGAATCGAGCGCTCCTGGGGTGCCTCGCCCTGCAGCTCTTAACTTTGGAGGGATCCGAAGGACGGTTCCCGAACAAGCGGAAAAAAACTACACCGCAGACTAGTAAAGCCTCTTCACCATGCCCACCCGCCACTCGGGCTCCCGGTCCCCTCACCCTGAAACGCGCCTGTGCCAACCTGGGGTTTATAAGGTTAAATAGCGTGTGGTTTCCCGGTCTCCCCCCGCCCGCCCCCCCCCCAATCGAATCGGAGGTAGGCAAATCCCGGGGATGCAGGCATTGGCCTCCGTTTTGCACCTGGAGGAGGAGCTGAGGCATTCGGGGCATCCTACAGAAACTGACTTGCGCTCCCCGGAACCCCCCAAATCCATACAACCGCCCAAAGGTAGCGGGCGGAAGAAAGAGCTCTGTCTCTCCAGCCCCGAAGTCCAAAAATACCTTCATTTCCTCATTGATCTCCCTTTTCACTGGGTGAGCCGGTTTCCTGCTCCTTTTATTTTCCGGAGGTCTCCCTTCTTTCTCCATTTCTGCCATGTTTTTGTGTCTGGTT